>NC_072008.2:49304393-49607424 GCF_028885655.2 Pongo abelii
TAGCCTCGTATGACAATCAAAACCCAAAGGTTCCCCACCCTGGACAGTTCCCTCTGACTCAGGGCCTAAAATGGATCTGTGTCTCCTTTTTTTTTTTCCTCTGCAGGATCTGAACATTGAGGCTGAAGCACTGGCTGGCACTGGCTTGGTGTTGGATGAGCAGCTAAATGAATTCCATTGCCTCTGGGATGACAGGTGAGGCCGGGTCCTCCAGGCTGTCTCCAAACCACAAAAATAACACACACTTACAGCCCATTAGCAAGAATAAATCTTTTCTTACCCCAGCCTGGATACTGGAAGCAGATGATTTGGGGAGGTAGGGCTCACACTTGAAAGGGTTCTTCTATGTAGCTAACAAACATTTATTGAGTGCCTATTGTGTGCCAAGAGTTGGTGATACAAATGTACCAAACAACAGACAGGGTCTCTTCTCTAGGAGCGGATTGGTGAGTAGGAGGGCAGATCATTAAACAGCCAACAGCAGTATGAGGTGTTTAATGAAGACAGACTTAAGACCAGGGGATTCAAGGGTGTATGATAGAGGATCCTAAACTAATATCCAGGCTTCCCAGAAGCCTTTATAGAGGAAGAGACGTTTGTACTGAAACAGAAGGATGAAACCTCCGATTTGCTTTACTTTTCAAAAAGAATCAGCAAATCCTTTTGGCTATATGTTCAAAATATATTCACCATCTGACCTCTCCTCACCACTTCCACTGCCACCATCATCATCACTCACCTAGACTTGCAGAGGCCTCCCTGGTCCCCTACTTCCAACCTCACCTCTATTATCTGTTCATGCAGCAACCTAAAAAAATATGTATGAGATGATGTCTTTGTTAAAATACTTTAAGGAGGCCAGGCATGGTGGCTCACGCCTATAATCCCAGCACTTTGGGGGGCCAAGGCAGGTGGATCACTTGAGGTCAGGAGTTCGAGACCATTCTGACCAACACGGTGAAACACTGTCTCTACTAAAAATACAAAAATTAGTCGGGCGTGGTGGCGCACACCTGTAATCCTAGCTACTTGGTAGGCTGAGGCAGGAGAATCGCTTGATCCTGGGAGGCGGAGGTTGCAGTGAGCCGAGATTGTGCCATTGCACCCCAGCCTGCGCAACAAGAGCAAAACTCTGTCTCAAAAAATAAAAAAAAAAAGAAGTACTTTAAGGGCAAACTGTTGCCCTCAAGGTAAAGTCCAAATTTTTCATCCTGGCCTCAAAGGTTCCACATGATCTGACTCCACATCACTCTGTGACCTCATCAGCCAATCCTTCTCTCCCACACTAGTCCCCTTGTTCTTCCAATATGCCAGGCACCCTCTTGCCTCTGGTCTGTACCCTGACCAATCCCTTTCCCAGAGATTCTTTTCGGCCTTCTCCTCTTCCAGCTACCTTTCACATCCCAATGAAACTTTCTCAGAGAAGGTTTTGCCTGGCCAAACCCTACCCCAATACCTGATCTCATTTTCCTAGCCCATGACATTGTTTGCTAATTATCATACATGTGTGTTTACCAATTAACATCTATATCCCTTATCCCAACCTAAGACTAACTTACTATGGGAAAAAGACTTCTTTTATGGAATACCTATTTACAATCTATTGAGGAGCTAGGGATACAGCAGTAAACAAAACAAACAAAAGCTTGTGTCTTCAGGGTAAAGGGGGAAGACAGACAAAAAATAAAAAATAAATGATACACTGTGGTAGAAAGAGCAGTGTTATGGAGAAGCAGTAAAGGGAGGATAGTAGGAGAAAGTACAGTGGAGGAGACTTCAATTTTAAATAGGCTGGTCAGGGAAGGCCTCACTATTTGAGCAGGGATCTGAAGAGGTGAAGGAGTAAGTCATGGAGACAGTTGGAGGAAGAGTATTCTAGGCGGGGGTTTGGGGGGCCAGCTAGAGTAAAGTTCTAGGGCTGGCTGAAGAGTATTTGGTTCAACTGAGAACCAGGGAAGAGACCAGTGTAGGTGAAGCGAAGCAAAGGAAAGAGGGAGAGGTAGGAGATGGGGTCAGAGAGGTGATGGAGGACAGATTGTTTAGGGCCTTCTGGGCATGGGGAATACTTGGCTTTTACTCAGAATGGGATGGGAGCCTCGAAGGGACATGAACTGATTAGGGTTTTAACCGGTGTCTGGCTGCTATGCACAGAAAGGACTGTTGAGGTGGCGAGGGTCGAAGCAGGGAGGCCAAGGAGATGCCGCCACAGCCCAGGCGGGAGGGTATGGTAATAGCAGTGACAGTGGTGAGGAGAGGGTCACACACCAGAGCTGATGGGAAGCAGGACTGACACCACAGTTTTGGGGTAAGCAGCTGTGGAAGGGTGGATGGGGAGATGTGGAGAGAGCAGATGTGGAGCTCCCCAGTGTCCTCATGCATCTGTGACTGTGCCTCCATCTCGCCAGCTTCCCGGAAGGCCCTGAGCGGCTCCATGCCATCAAGGAGCAACTGATCCAGGAGGGCCTCCTAGATCGCTGCGTGTCCTTTCAGGTAAGGCCCCCAAGCCAACACTCTGGGTGAAGGGCAGGGAGCTGACCTGACCTGGGCGCAGCCCATGCCTTAACCCTTTATCCCCCCTTTATTCCTCATCTCTCCCCAGGCCCGGTTTGCTGAAAAGGAAGAGCTGATGTTGGTTCACAGGTGAAGGCTTGGGAGCCTTGTAGGGATGGGGAGGAGCCTGCCCTGGACAAACCAGGGCAAGCTAAACGCTTTGGGAAGGAATGTCATGGTCTCTGTGGCCAGCCTTGGGCAAGTCACTGAGCCTCTCTGAATCTGTGTCATCGCCTGTAACAAGGGGACCAGTAAACATAAGTTCCTCAGGAGAGTTTGATGTGTGTCAGGTGCTTAGAACAGGGCCTGATATATAATCAGCCCATGATGAGCTATTACTGTTATCACGATCTGATTGTGTGAATAGATGGTGGATGTGTGGACAGAGTGATCGGGGTTCCCCCAGGGGCTGCAGGAACCCAGATTTAGAGGCCTGGTGCTATGTGGCTTGAGGAAAGCTACCTTCCAGAGCAGGTATCTGAGCTGAACTTTAAGAGGAGAAAAAGAGTGAGTCAGATGAAGAGGGTGACTGAGGGAAGGGAAAAACAGACAGCTGGACCAGTGTGGCCAAAGGCCTGAAAGTAGGATTTGGTGTGGCTATTGCAGGGGAGCAGAAAATATTACTGGAACTGAGGCGGGCTAGGGAAGAAACAGAATGTGTCTTATATCCTGGCTATTCCTTCAGGTTGACAGTTAGGGGAGCCAAGCCCTAATTTGACCAGGGGGTTGGTGTATGGACAGCTCAGCTGGGGAAGAGACAGGGCCCTGAATCTCATCTCCCATCTGTGTCTAGCCTAGAATATATTGATCTGATGGAAACAACCCAGTACATGAATGAGGGAGAACTCCGTGTCCTAGCAGACACCTACGACTCAGTTTATCTGCATCCGGTATGGATGAGAACTCTGGGGGCAGGGAATGGTGGCAATCTTGGGGTCCCCATCCCTATGCTCACCCCACCCTGGGGGAAGCAGCTGAGTGGATAGGGCTGTTCTCTCCCTTATTCCCTTTCTGGCTCCCCACTGTCTCTCCAGAACTCATACTCCTGTGCCTGCCTGGCCTCAGGCTCTGTCCTCAGGCTGG
This sequence comes from Pongo abelii, assembly GCF_028885655.2. NCBI lineage: Eukaryota > Metazoa > Chordata > Mammalia > Primates > Hominidae > Pongo > Pongo abelii. The sequence continues at coordinate 49,308,027 of NC_072008.2, forward strand.
TGGATGCGGTCCTGGGGGCTGAGATCCGGAATGGCATGGCCATCATTAGGTAGGACTCTACAGCATTTGACTTTTTACATTGTTTTAAAGTCCTTCCTTCAAGTGTAAAATGTATTAATATGGGTAATATATTCATGTGATTCAAGAATCCAAAGGTACAAAAGAGAATGTAATTAAAAATCTTGTCTCCCATCCTTGTCACCCAGACACCTGCTTCCTCTCATGGGACGTAGTCATTGGAACCACTGACTCTTGTGTCCTCCCATAAAGTCTTATTCAAGAAATAAATACCATATTTCATTGATTCTAAGGTGTACATTTTTTCATATCTGTAACATCTTGAAATCCAGATGCATCTTACAAACAGTGACATCTCAGAATTCCATTGGCAGTATTTTCTGCTTCGTTTTTGGCATGTAAAATCATGGTACATCTTATCATCATTGGCATCCCAGAACTGATGAAATGCAAAAGCTTTCTCCTCCCTCCCCTTTTTTTAACCACAAATGGTAGTAACATGACATACTCCCTTCATACCATCTTTTCACTTACACATCTTGGAAACCTGTCTCTAACAGTATGTATCTTGGAGCCCGGTAGAACACCACTGTGTAAATGCACTCTATGTTAATCAGTCCCCAACTAATGGGCAATTTGGTTCTCCCCAGTCATTTGCTGTTTTAAAAAAATGCTACAGCAAATATGCTAGTACCTTTAAAAATAAAATTTTATTTTATACTAACATAAAATAAAAATGTTACTTCACCCTTTTTAAAATACAGGTTGTGGGCTAAGTTCCTGCAACAGAATGACTGGGTATGAGAATGAATGCATTGATCATTTTATTTTTATTTTTATTTATTTATTTATTTTGAGACAGAGTCTCGCTCTGTCACCAGGCTGGAGTGCAGTGACGCAATCTTGGCTCACTGCAACCTCTGCCTCCCGGGTTCAAGTGATTCTCCTGCCTCAGCCTCCCAAGTAGCTGGGACTACAGTCGCCCGCCACCACACCCAGCTAATTTTTTGTATTTTTAGTAGAGACGGGGTTTCACCATGTTGGCCAGGATGGTCTCGATCTCTTGACCTCGTGGTCCACCCGCCTCGGCCTCCCAAAGTGCTGGGATTACAGGCCTGAGCCACCGCACCCAGCCTTTATCATTTTAATGAACATTTTCAAATCTCTTTTGGAGACAGGGGTAGATTGGCAGGGGGTGAGAGTTTGAAGGCCTCCATTACTCAGTTCCTGGCAGATTTTTAGGCATCAGCATTAAAGGAATTGGTGGTCCAGGATTAGAGAGCAGGGGACAGTCTGTCTCTGCAGAGGAGGACCCCTCACATACTCCAAGCTGTTACTTTCTTGTCTTGCCCAGGCCTCCTGGACATCATGCCCAGCACAGTCTTATGGATGGCTATTGCATGTTCAACCACGTGGCTGTGGCAGCCCGCTATGCTCAACAGAAACACCGCATCCGGAGGTCAGCAACAGAGGGCAGATGTGATGGGGGTGGCATGGGGTGGGGTGTCCTGGTCTGGGCTCTTCCCCCAGATTCACCTTGATCCCCTTGCACAGAGTCCCCTCTCTCTCCTGCTCCTAGGGTCCTTATCGTAGATTGGGATGTGCATCATGGTCAAGGAACACAGTTCACCTTCGACCAGGACCCCAGGTATACCCCGACTCCCACCTAGGTGCTAGACTCCCAGCCACTACCCACCCTTACAGGCCCAGCCAGAAGGGGTCCAGAAGGAGGAAAGGGCATTCACATTCATGGGGCCTATCCTGGGATCAGGATCTGTGCTACTTTCTGTGTGTCTGCCGTCTCTCCTAATTTCATTCTGAGGCAGGGACTATTGGGTTCCCTATTTTACAGATAGGGGGACTGAGGCTTATAGGTTAAGAGGTCACACAGAGAAGAACTGGGAGAGATGGGATTTGACCCACAAATATTTGAAGATCTTATTCACTGATTAACCCTTGGGTTAGAGTGAACCTTAAATTACTGCTTTATTTTTTCTGATTAGGATAATGCTTCAAAGTGTTTGTTTATCCTTTCAGTAGATAGTAAAAAACAAATATAAATAAATAAATAACAAACTATTTGTTTAAAGAAATTAAATAATACAGAAGTGTCTGAAGTAGTAAGTCTCCTCTAATTTCCATTACCTCAAAAATAAGTGTTGACAGTTTAGGTTATATCCTTACAGATTTTTTCTATAGATGTCTGAATTTTTATTATTATTGTTATAATTATTAATAACACACTGCCTAATGGAATAATTCTCCACATGTTCTTTGACAACTTGCTTTATTCATTTAACAGCATATCTGGGACATTTCTCCATGTTAGTACCTCTTAAAGTATCTTGTTCTTTGTAGTATTCAATTTTATGACTGTACCTCTGGTTATTTAACCCCAGGACTTTTAAGATGCTTCCCAGTTTTTGCTATTACAGGCACTTCTACCGTGAATAGTCTAGTAAATATGTAATTCTGCACTTCTCTGAGTCTATTTGTAGGATGAATTTCTAACAGTGGGTTGCTTGGGCCAGAGAGTCAGCATACTTAAAAGTCTGGTATACACTGCCAGACTTCCCTCCAGGAGGGGACGGGAGGGGACCAGCTTACCCTTCCTGCAGAAAGTGATTGAGCAAGTCCTTGTCAGTAGGGGACATTACTAAGTACATGTTGAGTATCCCTTATATGAAGTGCTTGGAACCAGAAGTATTTCAAATTTCAGATTTTTTTCAGATTTTGAAATATTTATATTATACTTAGTGGTTGAGCATCCCTAATCTGAAAACCCAAAATCCGAAATACCCCAATGAGCATTTCCTTTGAGCATCATGTTGGCCTTCAAAAAGTTTAGGATTTTAGGGCCAGGTGAAGTAGCTCACGCCTGTAATCCCAGTACTTTGGGAGGCCGAGGCAGGCAGATCACCTGAGGTCAGGAGTTCAAGATCAGCTTGGCCAACATGGTGAAACCCCGTCTCTACAAAAATACAGAAAAATTAGCCAGGTGTGGTGGCACACACCTGTATTTCCAGCTACTCAGGAGGCTGAGGCAGGAGAATCACTTGAACCCAGGAGGCAGAGGTTGCAGTGAGCTGAGATCGCACCACTGCACTCCAACCTGGGTAATAGACTGAGACCCCATCTTAAAAAAAAAAAAAAGTTTAGGATTTTACAGCATTTCAGATTTCAGATTTCTAGGTTAGGGATGCTCAACCTGTAGTAGTTTTATCTAGCCTTCTACCCAGCTGACTACAGAGAATCCACTTATCCAAGACATTTTACATCTGAAGAATCCAATTCAGGTTGGTTGTTCTCTAGACATTGCTTTATTATTTTCCAGCATTCAGTGTTCCTGACAGGTGTCTGCTTTTCATTCCTTTCCAAGTAATCTACTTTCCTCTCTGCAAGGTTATCTTGGTGTTTTTTTTTTTTAATTATTAGACAGGGTATCACTCTGTCACCCAGGCTGGAGTATAGTAGCATGATCGTAGCCCACTGTAACCTCAAACTCCTGGGCTCAAGCAATCCTCCTGCCTCAGCCTCCCAAGTAGCTAGGACTGCAGGCATGTGCCACCACACCAGGCTAATTTTTTAAATTATTTGTAGAGACAGGGTCTCACTATGTTGCCCAGACTGGTCTCGAACTCCTGACCTCAAGTGTCCTCCCACTGCAGCCTCTCAAAGCACTGAGATTACATGCATGAGCCACTGTACCTAGCCTTGATGTTCTAAACTTTTACCCTGGCCTTTTCACTCTGTTTAATAGTAGGTAGACATTTTACATCTGAAGATTCATGCTTTTCTTAAATTCTTGGAAATTATTTTCTATTAGATCTTTGATAATTTCTTCTTTGTTTTCTCTGTTCTCTTTCTAGGACTTCTGTTAGTCAGATGTTAGACTTCCTGGGTTGATCCTCTATGTCTCTCTCTTTTTTATTATTTATTTATTTATTTATTTGAGACAAGGTCTTGCTCTGTTGCCCAGGCTGGAGTACAGTGGCACAAATACGACTCACTGCAGCCTCGACCTCCCGGGCTCAAGCAGTCCTCATGCCTCAGCCTCCTGAGTAGCTGGGACCACAGGTGCACACCAGCATACCCAGCTAATTTTTTAATCTTTTGTAGAGACGGGGTCTCACCATGTTGCCCAGGCTTCTTATTTTTTGTCTCATGTTTTCTGTCTCTTTTTTCTTTTGCTGTGACCTGGGAGATTTTGTCAACTTTATCTTCAAGCCCTTCTGTTGAATTATGTATTTAGATATTCTGTTAAACTCCAAAAGCTCTTTCTTCCTCTCTGTTTCTATGTCCTCTCATTCCTGATCTTGTTTTTATAGAGTATGGATTAGAAGTGCCGGCTGGGTGCAGTGGCTCATGCCTGTAATCCCAGCACTTTGGGAGGCCGAGGTGGGTGGATCATTTGAGGCCAGGAGTTCGAGACTAGCCTGGCCAACATGGTGAAACCCCATCTCTACTAAAAATACAAAAATTACCCAGATGTGATGGTGCGCACCTGTAATCCCAGCTACTCAGGAGGCTGAGGGAGGAGAATCGCTTGAACCCAGGAGGCGGAGGTTGCAGTGAGACAAGATCATGCCACTGCACTCCAGCCTGGGCGATAGAGGGAGACCCTGTCTCAAAAAAGGAAGTGCCTTAAGTTTCTTCTGTTGTCTGAATTATGTCTCTTTATTCTGAGGCTGGTTGAATTATTTTTTTTTTGGTCCTTCTCTTTTATGCTGATGGTTTTCCTCAAATGTCTAGCAATCCTTATTTGGCTATTTATACCCAAGAATGAAGGCCCATTGTAGGGGGCTGTCAGAGGACTACTCTGCTGCAGTGTTTGTAGGTCTGTTTTCCTGAAAGGCATTTCCCCAGAATGGGGACAGGGAATGTCCACTGACAGGTTGCAACTTTAGCAAGTGTGGGCAAGGACCTGGGCATTAGATGGGATCCTGCCAGATGTCAGAACAAAGGAGGCCTCTTCTTTGGGGTAACATCTCTTTTTTCCCTCAGCCTTTCCAAAGGTGTGTCTGTTGTACTTATCTTTTCCAGTCTAGCTTTGGGCTTTGTTGGTCATCTCTACTGTTTTATTATGGTGGGTTTTTAATACTTCATTAATTTTTCTGGTTTTATCTTTATTAATTTTTTCCTCCAACGTTCTTTATTTTGTTCATTTCTGGCTTCTGGAATTTAATGCTTCAACATTTATCAACTCATTGGCCGATCTCATTTCATCTATACCTGTACCCACTGCCCTCTTCTTGTTTTCCTTCAAAGCTAATCCCAGATACCATATAATTTCTCCTGTAAATATTTCAGAATGCATCTCTAAAATATAAGTACACTTTTTTAGAAAAGCATTACCTTAGTATCAATACCTGAAAATTAGCAATAATTATTTTTTTAATCTGCCAAGGGTCTGTCATTCAAAAAATTCTTTAATATCATTAATCATTCTTTTTGTTTGAATAAATGCATAGGAGGCTATAGCTGTGTGTTCTTTCATGGGTACACTATTGATTACACACACAGATGTGAAATACTGTGAATATATTCAGTGCATTCTTCCTTATGAACAAACATGTGTAAACAAACAAACAAAAAGAACATGTCCATGCCCTTGGATCTCCCAGCTCCCCATCTCTCAGTCTCTGAACTCCAGCAGCAGGGAGACAAACTGGATAATCCTTAAAATACTGTTGTGAAGACAAGGAAAGCAGATGATCTAAAACTAAGTAGTTAAAAGAAACAAGTAACTTTGTTGCATTGGTGATTCAGTGAATTGGCTCTTCAGAAGGGATTTTGTGTGCATTGACCTGGATCTGTACTGGATTTCTCCAGGAAGGAAACCTCAGGTTATCTTGGGTGCCCGCTTATCCTGCTCAGCATGAGACAGAGCACCCTGGGGCCCCTGGAATCTCAAGTCTACTTTCTAGATGATTCATTGAAGTCTCTTATTCTCTGACATCCTTCCACTCTCTCTTTCTGGGTTGCTGTTTGTTTACAATTTCTTTACTGTATTTTGACTGGGGTGGTAGGAGGGTGAGGAAGTAAACCTGTGCTATCAATCCACCATTTAACTCGAAGGTGGTTGAACTTATTTTGAATTTCCCTTCTGTTTTCTTTTTAAACTTAGCTTGAATGCTAGTTCTGCTGTTTGTTGACTTTGATGGCTCTCTTTTAGAGTCAGCTTTCTTCAGATCTTTTCTTTATTCCTGTCTTCCCCAATGATATTTTTTTCTTTTTTTTTTTTTTTTTTTTTTTGGAGACAGAGTCACGCTCTGTCCCCCAGGCTGGAGGGCAGTGGCCCAATCTCGGCTCACTGCAACCTCCGCCTCCTGGGTTCAAGCAATTCTCCTACCTCCACCTCCCAAGTAGCTAGGATTACAGGCACACGCCACCACGCCCAGCAAATTTTTTGTATTTTTAGTAGAGATAGGGTTTCGCCATGTTGGCCATGCTGGTTTCGAGCTCCTGGCCTCTAGTGATCCGCCCACCTTGGCCTCCCAAAGTGCTGGGATTACAGGCGTGAGCCACTGCACCCAGCCCTCTGATGATAATGTTTATGTCCTACTGTGTTTCTCTTCCTCTAATGATTAACTTACTAAAAGTTTAGAACCAAGATTTATCTATCACTGTCAAAAATAAAGCAATCATCCTCCACCTACTCAAGACCAGAGCTTTTGCGTGTTTTTATTCCCCAATTCTAAGCTCTTTTCTTTCAGTTTTAAGAATCTTTTTATATCACTTGCATTAAATTTCACAACATTATCAACCCATTAAAATGTGACTCTTAAGTTTGTCTAGATTCAATGCATACCACTATTTCTTGCATTTCCCTAAAAAAGCTGCCTTAGATCCTCTCTGGAACAAAGCAGGGGGTAAATGACCAGATAAAAGGATGGATGGATGATAGATGATTCATTTTGCTTTCCCCAGTCAGAATTAAGCCCTCCCATGGCCCCTTGCTGGGCTTTCTGTCAAAACACGTGCATCGCATCTTTTCAGTATCTGTTTTGCGTGTCGGTCATTCTCACCCCTCTGAGTGCTCATTCTCTCGCCTATAAAATAGAAGTAGTAGTAGAGGTGGCCTGTAAGGCACTGGGGAAAAGGAACTGCCCTTTCACTGGCTTCATGACAGCCCCAGCCAGCACCCCCTCTCCAGTTCCACCCACAGAAGCAAGTCTCACCCCTACCCCCCAGGTCTCTCCACTTCCTGCTAGAGAATCACCCAGCTCCCCAGCCTGGCTTGAGGCTCTTTTCAGCCTTAGCTGGCTCCCCCCAGCTAAGAGCCCCATGCTCCATTTGGGCCTCCAGTGTCGCAGGGTTTGACCTGCTGTTACTACTACCTTTGTCATAGGGGCAGATAGTGGGCGGACATGATCTAGAGTACCCCACAGAGTCAGGAGCCCCCATGATCTGGGATAGACCCTAGAGCTGAGCCTGAAATTGGGTAGGCACTGAGGGGTCAGTGATGTTTGCTGAGGGAGAGGTTCTGGTGAGAGACTAAATGAATGAGCGAGTGAGGTAATGGATAAATAAAGATAAGAATGAAAAAATGATAAGATGATTAAATTGGTGACTGAATGTAAGAGTAAATTAATGGAAGAATGGATTCATGGATTAAATAATTAATGGGGAAATTAATGAATGAGAGAATGAACGAGTGGTTGAATGGGGAAATGAGTGGTAGAGGAAACTAGCAACTGTTGGGTTGGGGGTGTCTATGGGGATTGACTTCTCCAACTCTCTTACCTCTTTTTCTTCTGCCCCCAGTGTCCTCTATTTCTCCATCCACCGCTACGAGCAGGGTAGGTTCTGGCCCCACCTGAAGGCCTCTAACTGGTCCACCACAGGTTTCGGCCAAGGCCAAGGATATACCATCAATGTGCCTTGGAACCAGGTCAGCATCCACCCACCTCTGCCCCCAAAGTGAGGCCCAGCCCCGCCCTTCTGTCAGCAGCTCGGGACAGGTGGCTGAACATCCCCCATCACACTCCTGTGTCTGCAGGTGGGGATGCGGGATGCTGACTACATTGCTGCTTTCCTGCACGTCCTGCTGCCAGTCGCCCTCGAGGTCCTGGGGATCTGGGGTGTGTTGGGAGGAGGAGTGGCCTTGAAGGTTAGGCTGTGAGGGTAGGTAGCCTCATGGAGTCTGTTCCCCCTTCAGTTCCAGCCTCAGCTGGTCCTGGTGGCTGCTGGATTTGATGCCCTGCAAGGGGACCCCAAGGTAAGGCAGGCTCCCTGGGGTGGCAGGTGGGTTGCACGGAGCCAGGCTGACCCTCCATGTCCCCCCAGGGTGAGATGGCCGCCACTCCGGCAGGGTTCGCCCAGCTAACCCACTTGCTCATGGGTCTGGCAGGAGGCAAGCTGATCCTGTCTCTGGAGGTGAGTGACTCACCTTTGTCCCTCAGCCTGTGGATCCTGGAGGGCTTAAGAACGAAGCTTTCAAGTCCAACAGGAGTTCCTGGCCCAGGAATTCACTTACTAGCTGGACAACCTTGCATAAGTCACTTCACTTCTTTGTACCTCCGCTTTCCTTCTGTAAAACGAGCATAATAATGGTAATCACCTCATATCATTGTCCAGTGAATTCAGTGAGGCCCCCTTCTAAGTTCCTTGTTGCTTGACATTTGGTATGCACTCTTTTATTATCATCATTATTATTATTCCCTGGTCATGTCTGGTCCTTTCCTGATTCCCCTTCACAACTCCTTGCCCCAGGGTGGCTATAACCTCCACGCCCTAGCTGAAGGCGTCAGTGCTTCGCTCCACACCCTTCTTGGAGACCCTTGCCCCATGCTGGAGTCACCTGGTGCCCCCTGCCGGAGGTGAGCCCAGGTGGAGGAGGGGAAAGCGGGAGCGTCACTGCCTGCCCACATTCCTAGACATCATATTTTCTCCCTGCCCTGCAGTGCCCAGGCTTCAGTTTCCTGTGCTCTGGAAGCCCTTGAGCCCTTCTGGGAGGTTCTTGTGAGATCAAGTAGGAAGTGGGGTGTGGGCCTGGTGTGGGGTGGATGTGGGATGAGCCCTGGGGGAGACTGTCTTCAGACTTCCACTGACTTTACTGTGCTGCCTTGGTGGGAGAGGGTCAGGCCCTCTCTCTCCCTGGGCCCTGGTTTCAGGCCTCCCACCCCTTTTTCTGTTTGGGTCACCTGAGTTCCAGAGTATGACGGGGATTCAGATTGAGAGGGTAGGACAAACGTGGCCTCCCCCTTGTAGCTGATACCGTGGAGGGGGACAACATGGAGGAGGACAATGTAGAGAGCGAGGAGGAAGGACCCTGGGAGCCCCCTGCGCTCCCAATCCTGACATGGCCAGTGCTACAGTCTCGCACAGGGCTGGTCTATGACCAAAGTATGATGAATCACTGCAACTTGTGGGACAGGTAGGCATTTGGAGGGCTGGATGAGTAGGTGTTGGGGGTCCCTCCCCCTCAGGCACTAAGCCTCTACCTCTCGTTTCCCCACTGCTAGCCACCACCCTGAGGTACCCCAGCGCATCTTGCGGATCATGTGCCGTCTGGAGGAGCTGGGCCTTGCCGGGCGCTGCCTCACCCTGACACCGCGCCCTGCCACAGAGGCTGAGCTGCTCACCTGCCACAGGTCAGACCCCGGTGCCTGGGGTGGGTGGCTTCCCAGGACTGTGGATGAGGTCTCCGGGGCTGGAGCTTGGGTTTCCCCTCCTGGGGAGCTGCTGCAGGACTTGAGAGGGGCTGAAGTTCCTGTCTTGGGGGCGGGGCCCAGGGAGGGGACAGACACTCCTCACTGTCCTGCGGGTGCTCCTCTCTGTGCTTCCAGTGCTGAGTACGTGGGTCATCTCCGGGCCACAGAGAAAATGAAAACCCGGGAGCTGCACCGTGAGAGTTCCAACTTTGACTCCATCTATATCTGCCCCAGTACCTTCGCCTGTGCACAGCTTGCCACTGGCGCAGCCTGCCGCCTGGTAGAGGCTGTGCTCTCAGGAGAGGTGTGTCCTCTGTGGGCTGGGGAGAGGAGGACCTGGGGGAAATGGAAAAAGAGGGCCACCTGCTGTTTCTGGAGGCTCTGAGAGAGTCAAGCAGGGCCTGAGGAAAGGGGCCATGGGGAGGGGCAAGGGAGGGGGTGGGCCTAGAGGCTGGAGGAATAATGGAAGGAACTGGAGAAAGGGAAGGGTGGCCACGTGCGATGGCTCACGTCTGTAATCCTAGCACTTTGAGAAGCTGAGGTGAGCTCAGGAGGTCGAGGCTGCAGTGAGCCATGATGGCACCACTGCACTCTAGCCTGGGCAACAGAGTGAGACCCTGTGTCAAAAAAAAAAAAAAAGGCCGGGCGTGATGGCTCACACCTGTAATCTCAGCACTTTGGGAGGCCGAGGTGGGCGGATCATGAGGTCAGGAGATCGAGACCATCCTGGATAACATGGTGAAACCCTGTCTCCACTAAAAAACACACAAAAAATTAGCCGGGCGTGGCAGCAGGCACCTGTAGTCCCAGCTACTCAGGAGGCTGAGGCAGGAGAATGTCGGGAACCCGGGAGGCGGAGCTTGCAGTGAGCCGAGATCCCGCCACTGCATTCCAGCCTGGGCGACTGAGCGAGACTCCGTCTCAAAAAAAAAAAAAAAAAAGGTGGAAAGGAAGGTGAGGGCAAGCTTGAGGGCAGGCTGTCTGATCTTAGCACCCTGCTGCTTCCCAGGTTCTGAATGGAGCTGCTGTGGTGCGTCCCCCAGGACACCACGCGGAGCAGGATGCAGCTTGCGGTTTTTGCTTTTTCAACTCTGTGGCTGTGGCTGCTCGCCATGCCCAGGCTATCAGTGGGCGTGCCCTACGGTAAGGACTCCCTGGGGACCCCCCAAATCCTGATCCTTGTGGGGACCTGGATGCTCCCCCCAGCCCATTGCTTACTCATGCCCCATGGTCCAGCTCCCAGGACTTCCCCAGAAAGGAGTGAGGGTGCAGTCTTTACCCAGAGAAGGACCGAGGATGGAGCCTCTCAGTGCTTATTTAGATAGGACCCCCAGATCATGTTACCTGGGCACTTATAAAACAGGATCCAGGGTCCCACCCCAGCATTTCTGGCCTATAGCAGCTGCCTCGACAGAACCCAGGTCTAGGCTCCTGATGCATACTCTAGAAGACCCACGAACCAGCCCCCAGCATTAGCTGCCCAAGGCCCAGGGTCCAGTTCCCTAGCAATGACCCAGAAGAGCCCAGAGCCCAGCCCCGAGCACTTGCTCAGGCCTACCGGGAAGCCCTTGGGAACCAGGATCAGACTTTTCTCCTTAACTGATAGGACCCAGGGTCCTGCCACTCAGCACTAAATGCCCCTGCAGACCCCAGGGGTCTAGCCCAGCCCTCTTCCAGGGGGTGAGTATCCAAGGTTACTGAGGTGCTGTCTCCTCCCCAGAATCCTGATTGTGGATTGGGATGTCCACCACGGTAATGGAACTCAGCACATGTTTGAGGATGACCCCAGGTAAGGAGCTGCAGTCAGGGGCCGCAGTGTGATCAGGGAGGTGGGTGAGCACCTCAGGGGTACTGGAGCCCCTAACCAGCCATGGTCCCCTTCCCACCCCCTCCCCGGCAGTGTGCTATATGTGTCCCTGCACCGCTATGATCATGGCACCTTCTTCCCCATGGGGGATGAGGGTGCCAGCAGCCAGATCGGCCGGGCTGCGGGCACAGGCTTCACCGTCAACGTGGCATGGAACGGGCCCCGCATGGGTGACGCTGACTACCTAGCTGCCTGGCATCGCCTGGTGCTTCCCATTGCCTACGAGGTACAGCTCAGGATAGATCGCAGGATGTATGTGACACACCTGTGCAGGTGGCAGCCTGGACCTGCCTCCTCGGCATGTGTGTGTGACTACCACGTGGCTGATCATACGAGACAGCCCATGGGTGTTTAATGAGGTTACCAGGGCAGTTGGTGGCTGTGATCATCTTGTGTATTTGTGCACAGGTGGCTGTACATGACTGCCTTCTCTGTGTGACACTGTGTGAGTGACTGTCTTGACTGTGTGTGTGAGGGCCTTCTGACTATGCAGCAGTGGCCCGTGTCCTGGCTGGATCTGTGTTGTATGTGTGTGCCATCACAAGTGCTTGAGTATGTGCGTGTGCGACTCTGTGCAGGCAGGTATTTCTCACCTTTTCTCTGTGTGATGGGTGTGATATTGTATGTCACTAAATGCAACCATCTCTGTGACAGCCTGTGTGGGACCTTCTGGATGTGGAAGGCTGTGTGTGACAGCAGTCACTGTTTGGCTGTCTGCCCTGGCTGTTTGTGTGTATGTCTCTGACTGGGAGGTATCTGCCTTCCCTCTGTGTGAGCTGGGGGGCTGGTGGCTTGTGTATGGCTGACTCTGGGAGGGAGGGAAAGGGTGTGAGCACCGCTCTGTCACCCTGGGCGCCGGTGTGCATCTTTGGATCTGCATGTGCATCTGACTGTGCATGGGTAGCCAGGACAGCCTTCTGTGTGTGTACAACTGTATGTGCAAGTAACCAGCTCTTGTGGACACACCAGAGTGCATGTCGCTGTTGTGGCTGTGTGGTGATGGCATGTGTATGTGACTGTGCCGGGTGGCTGTGGGTTATTGTCCTCTTTGAGAAACTGTGTGTGTGTACATGACTAGTGCAGATATATAGTACTGGTCTATATGGTACTGTCTGTGTGGCAGTACGTGTGGCTCTGTGTGACCATCTTCTCTGTGTGTGGTGCTTGCTTTGCCATCTTCTGTTATGGAAGTGTGCAAGCACCTCTCTTTGGCACCATGTATAAAAAACCCTGTATCTTGTGTATGTGTGTCCCACGTTTGACCCTGGGGTATGTGTTTGTGAGGACATGTCTCTGTCTCTCTGTTTTTCATGTCACTCTCTTGACGTGTCATTCTGTCTCATGTCCCCATCTGTCTCTTTTTTTTTTTTTTTTTTTTTTGAAACGGAGTCTTGCTGTGTCACCCAGGCTAGAGTGCAGTGGTACAATCTCGGCTCACTGCCAGCTCCGCCTCCCGGGTTCACGCCATTCTCCTGCCTCAGTCTCCCGCGTAGCTGGGACTACAGGCGCCCGCCACCACGTCTGGCTAATTTTTTGTATTTTTAGTAGAGACAGGGTTTCACTGTGTTAGCCAGGATGGTCTCAATCTGACCTCGTGATCCACCCGCCTCAGCCTCCCAAAGTGCTGGGATTACAGGCGTGAGCCACCATGCCCGGCCCCTATCTGTCCCTTTCTGCCATCTCCATGTCTCTAAGTCTACATCTATTTCTTCTACCTCTGAGTCTGTATTTCTTCTCTTCCCCTCTTCATTTTCAGTCTCTGCTTTTGTGTCTCCTAGTCTCCAGGTTCTGTGTCTCCATCTCTCTGACTTGCATCTCCATGTCTTCATTTGTCCTTTTCTCCATGTCTCTGGGTCGCCATCACTTACTGCCTACCAAAAGCCCCTACCCTCATGCTTATACATCTCTTCTCTCCCTGCCTCAGTTTAACCCAGAACTGGTGCTGGTCTCAGCTGGCTTTGATGCTGCACGGGGGGACCCGCTGGGGGGCTGCCAGGTGTCACCTGAGGGTTATGCCCACCTCACCCACCTGCTGATGGGCCTTGCCAGTGGCCACATTATCCTTATCCTAGAGGTAACTCTCTCTTGGTCCCTCTTCCCACAGTGGGAGGGTAGTTTGGAAATGTTGGCACCATCACTCAGGACAGTTTCCTGAAATCTCCTTTGAGTGTCCCTGCCTGGGATTGTTGGCACATACTGGGTAGTAATAAGAATAACAGCAACATTAACATCCTTAATTGAGTGCTCACTATGTGCAGAGCACTCTTCTGAGCACTTCTTGTGTCTTATTCATTCAGTTACTTAGCAGAGCAGCCTTATGAGGTAGGGTCAGCTTACCTCATTATTTTCCTCTCTGAAGATCAGGGAAACTGAGGCACAAAGAGGTGTGATGACTAGCCTGAGATGGCACATTTACTGATGGCAGAACCAGGACTTGAACCCATGCAGCCTGGATCCAGGGTTTGTGCTTTTTACTCTACCTGAACTGCCTCTAACAAGTTCCTGGGACAAAGGAAATTCACTGACCTTTGTAAATGACTCAGTATCCCCACGCCCTGTGCCTCAGTTTCCTCATCTTTACGAGGCAGGCTAATCATGGAGGAATGCCTGGCATATGGTAAATGCTGGATCTTTTGGATCTGGTTTTTGTTTTGTTTTGTTTTGTGTGTGTGAGACAGAGTCTTGCTCTGTCACCCAGGCTAGTCTGCAGTGGCGTGATCTCAGCTCACTGCAGCCTCCACCTCCTGGGTTCAAGTGATCCTCCCACCTCAGCCTCCTGAGTCACTGGGATTACAGGCACCTGCCACCACGCCCAGCTAATTTTTGTATTTTTAGTAGAGATGGGGTTTCACCATGTTGGCCAGGCTGGTCTTGAGCTCCTGGCCTCAAGAAATCCACCCACCTTAGCCTCCCAGAGTGCTGGAATTACAGGTATGAGCCACCGCACCTGGCCCCTGGTTACTGTTATGCATTGTTCAGATATTAACCTGCTCAGCAACCTTCTGTGCTCTTATTTTCTTTTTCTTTCTTTCTTTTTTTTTTTTTTTTTTTTTGAGACGTTGTCTTGCTCTGTCGCCCAGGCTAGAGTGCAGTGGTGCGATCGCAGCTCACTGGGTTCAAGCAGTTCTCTGCCTCAGCCTCCTGAGTAGCTAGGATTACAGGCGCCTGCCACCACACCCGGCTAATTTTTTTGTATTTTTAGTAGAGATGGGGTTTCACCATGTTGGCCAGGCTGGTCTTGAATTCCTGACCTTGTGATCCACCCGCCTCAGCCTCCCAAAGTGTTGGGATTACAGGCATGAGCCACCGTACCTGCCTCTTTTTTTTTTTTTTTTTTTTCCTTTTGAGACAGAGTCTCGCTCTGTCACCCAGGCTGGAGTGCAAATGGCACTATCTCGGCTCACCGCAGCCTCCATCTCCCAGGCTTGAGCAAGCAATTCTCATGCCTCAGCCTCCCGAATAGCTGGGACTACAGGTGCGTGCCACCACGCCTGGCTAATTTTTGTATTTTTAGTAGAGATGGGGTTTCACCATGTTGGCCAGGCTGGCCTCAAACTCCTGACCTCAGGTAATCTTCCCGCCTTGGCCTCCCAAAGTGCTGGGATTATAGGGGTGAGCCACCACGCCCGGCCTGTGCTGTTATTTTCACCACTTTACAGATGAGGAAAATAAGTCACAGAGAAATTAATTGGCTTGCAAAAGTCCCACTTACTATGTGCCCAGTACTGCTTGTGACAGGACACAGTGGGAGTTAAGAACACAGATGACTCCATCAGAGAGCCCAAGTTCAAACCCCAGTGCTGCCTCTTCAGCTGTTATGACCTCGGACAAGTCATCTAACCACTCTGAGCCTCAGTTTCTTTATCTGTAAAAAGAATTGCGACTGGGATTCCTGTAAAGTGTAAAAAAAGTCAATACAGGAGTCCATGTGGAGAAAGAGTCCAGTTGTTCCTGTACTAGGTCAGGGCAGGGGCTTTTGTATGGGTTCACAGCAGTCGTCTTGTGCAGGTCAGGTCAGTGGTTACTGTATGATGTGAGGCCAGGGGTTCCTGGACAGTGTGAAGACGGATTTCTGTATGGCATGAAGGCAAGTTCCTGTATAGATTAGCGCCTGTGGTTGTGAGGATTGAGTTAATATGCATGAAGTACTTAAAATCGGGTCTGGCACACAGCAAACAATAAATGTCAGCTGTTACTAATGCTTTTATCAGTATTGTTATCTTGCACTTTACATCACAATTTACTCCCCACAACAACCACCTTACACAGTGGGTGCTGCCCATCTTAAAGGTGTGGGTTCTGTTCACTTGTTCCCAGTACTCCCCCTCCCTCTTCAGACTTTCAGGGCTCAGTAGGGAGGATTGGGGAGGCAGGACATGTTGCCCTCCAAATTCCCCAATGAACCCCCACCATACCTTTCCCTCCCCTTTTCCTTAACAAAGGGTGGCTATAACCTGACATCCATCTCAGAGTCCATGGCTGCCTGCACTCGCTCCCTCCTTGGAGACCCGCCACCCCTGCTGACCCTGCCACGGCCCCCACTATCAGGGGCCCTGGCCTCAATCACTGAGACCATCCAAGTCCATCGCAGATACTGGCGCAGCTTACGGGTCATGAGTGAGTGGATTTGGGGGCGATGGGGGGAACTCAGGGAAGGAGGGGGCTGAGGGGCAGGGATTAGAGGCAGGAAGGGGGACAGTACCCATACTCAAGGATCTCCCTCCCTGGTTCCAGAGGTAGAAGACAGAGAGGGACCCTCCAGTTCTAAGTTGGTCACCAAGAAGGCACCCCAACCAGCCAAACCTAGGTTAGCTGAGCGGATGACCACACGAGAAAAGAAGGTTCTGGAAGCAGGCATGGGGAAAGTCACCTCGGCATCATTTGGGGAAGAGTCCACTCCAGGCCAGACTAAGTCAGAGACAGCTGTGGTGGTCCTCACTCAGGACCAGCCCTCAGAGGCAGCCACAGGGGGAGCCACTCTGGCCCAGACCATTTCTGAGGCAGCCATTGGGGGAGCCATGCTGGGCCAGACCACCTCAGAGGAGGCTGTCGGGGGAGCCACTCCGGACCAGACCACCTCAGAGGAGACTGTGGGAGGAGCCACTGTGGACCAGACCACCTCAGAGGATGCTGTTGGGGGAGCCACGCTGGGCCAGACTACCTCAGAGGAGGCTGTAGGAGGAGCTACACTGGCCCAGACCACCTCGGAGGCAGCCATGGAGGGAGCCACACTGGACCAGACTACGTCAGAGGAGGCTCCAGGGGGCACCGAGCTGATCCAAACTCCTCTAGCCTCGAGCACAGACCACCAGACCCCCCCAACCTCACCTGTGCAGGGAACTACACCCCAGATATTTCCCAGTACACTGATTGGGAGTCTCAGGACCTTGGAGCTAGGCAGCGAATCTCAGGTAAGGCCCACCACACCCAGGTAGGGGCAAGAAGGGGCAAGACTCGGGCTTCTCTGATACATCTCTTACTTCTGCGTGTCCAGGGGGCCTCAGAATCTCAGGCCCCAGGAGAGGAGAACCTACTAGGAGAGGCAGCTGGAGGTCAGGACATGGCTGATTCGATGCTGATGCAGGGATCTAGGGGCCTCACTGATCAGGTGAGCTCAGGGAGAGGCTGGGACTGTGGCTTCCTTCTCTTGCCAATTTGTGTCTCCAGGTAGGAGCATGTGATGTATAAACATATAATGGGGAGATGGGGTCTTCAGCTTACCTAGTTTCACCCACCCACTCCAGGCCATATTTTATGCTGTGACACCACTGCCCTGGTGTCCCCATTTGGTGGCAGTATGCCCCATACCTGCAGCAGGCCTAGACGTGACCCAACCTTGTGGGGACTGTGGAACAATCCAAGAGAATTGGGTGTGTCTCTCTTGCTATCAGGTATGGAGCAGAGGAAGGGGATGGGGCGGAGGTTGGCCCGGGAGCAAACTGCAGGGGGATGCTGACCCCCACCTGACACTCACACCCCCAACCTCAGGTCTACTGTGGTCGTTACATCAATGGCCACATGCTCCAACACCATGGAAATTCTGGACACCCGCTGGTCCTCAGCTACATCGACCTGTCAGCCTGGTGTTACTACTGTCAGGCCTATGTCCACCACCAGGTGGGCCCTGGGTAGACCCTTCGACACGTGCACACTCACCCCCCACACACACACCCCTTCTGTGATTGGGTAAAGGGAGACCACAGGCCCCTCTGCATGGCTGCCTCATGTGATTATTTTGCATGGGGCGGGGGCTGTGGGATAGTCCAGAAGACAGAGTGGTTGAGGGCTGGAGTGGGGGCAGCCCTGCAGCCGAGGTAGAGGGGTCCTCACTCTCTCTCACCTGCCCTATTCTTGCCTCCTCCTCAGGCTCTCCTAGATGTGAAGAACATCGCCCACCAGAACAAGTTTGGGGAGGATATGCCCCACCCACACTAAGCCCCAGAATACGGTCCCTCTTCACCTTCTGAGGCCCACGATAGACCAGCTGTAGCTCATTCCAGCCTGTACCTTGGATGAGGGGTAGCCTCCCACTGCATCCCATCCTGAATATCCTTTGCAGCTCCCCAAGAGTGCTTATTTAAGTGTTAATACTTTTAAGAGAACTGCGACGATTAATTGTGGATCTCCCCCTGCCCATTGCCTGCTTGAGGGGCACCACTACTCCAGCCCAGAAGGAAAGAGGGGCAGCTCAGTGGCCCCAAGAGGGAGCTGATATCACGAGGATAACATTGGTGGGAGGGGAGTTAACTGGCAGGCATGGTAAGGTTGCATATGTAATAAAGTACAAGCTGTTAAAAAACCTGGAGAAAGCCTTTTGACTTTGAGCAGGTGGAGAACCCCACATCCCTGGCCAGCAGAGCCGATGAGTAATGAAGGAATGAGGGAGTGGGTCTCTGTCAGGTCAATCCCCTGCCCATCCATTGCCCCCAAAAAACTAACTGAAAATAGAGCAGCCATCTTGACTGGCTCCACGGGATATGAAATGGTAGAATCCATGAGAAAGTGGGTGCTTGCCTTATAAAAAGGAGCCTCACAGCCAGTCCCAGCCATACCCACACCCTAGGCTGAGAAGGCAAGAAAACTAGCAGGAAGTATCCTCACCAGGCCTGTTTCCCCACTGTCTCATTGGCCTGACTGGGGATGGCGGGAGGTCCAGGTTTAACTTGAATGTGGTGGTCATGGTAGCTTCTTGGCAGAAGGGGTGCCTGCCATTGACCAGAGGTGGGAAATTGGAGGACAGTCTGAGAGTTGAATTTCTCCCACGTGGTGAGAATTACTTTGGCAGCTCAAGGGAGTTGTGTCTGAGGTTTCCAGGACTTTTCTTCATGGCCACCTTATGATCCCGAGCTGACCACCACAGCCTTACTGAGTCAAGAAGAGGAGGGATGGGGAAGGGCCGGGGCTGCCCCGTTCTTGTTGTTTTGTTTTTTGAGATGGAGTCTTGCTCTTGTCACCCAGGCTGGAGTGCAGTGGCACGATCTCGGCTCACTGCAGCCTCCGCCTCCCAGGTTCAAGTGATTCTCCTTCCTCAGCCTCCTGAGTAGCTGGGATTACAGGTGCCTGCCACCACACCTGGCTAATTTTTGTATTTTTAGTAGAGATGGGGTTTTGCCATTTTGGGCAGGCTGGTCTCAAACTCCTGACCTGGTGATCCGCTGGCCTTGGCCTCCCAAAGTGCTGGGATTACGGGTGTGAGCCACCGCTCCCGGGCCAGGGGCTGCCCTGTTTTAAGAGCCCTCTGGATGCCCCACCTCTGCTGCCCTCTCATTGATCAGGACTGTGCATGTGGTTGCTATAGCTGCAAGGGAGCCTGGGAAATGTGTAGCTTGACAGGCAACTGCCTTCAATCAGGGTCTTTCTTCCCTGACAGAATGACCCCTCCTCTGTCACTCTCTTTTCTCCAGAGCTACCAAAAAACCGAGTTGAGGCAGCACAGGCTCTGTGGCCTGAAAGAGCTTCCCACAAAACAGTTCCCAAAGTCAGGCCATCCTGGTCAAAATCTGACCCGCAACTCCCCCCCACACACACACACACCACCAACAGGAAAGCAAGGGAGAGGCGCCGCAGGGGACACATGGGGAGGTTTGGCCGCCGTCCGTGCACCCCTAGAGGCCGCTGTGGCACCCACGTGCCTGTGCGCAAGCCGCCTGGGGGGACACGACCCCTTGCTCCCCCGGGGCAATGGCAGGGGCAGGGGCAGGGGCGGGGCAGGGGCAAGGGCGCGGCGCAGGGGGGTGGGCGGCCTGAGGAGCCGAGGGAGGGCGGCTGCGCATGTCCACTCCCCCACCCGCCGCCGGGGTGCCCCGGGGAGCAGCGTCGCCCCCCGCCAGGTCTGTCAGAGCGTCCCAGTGCGCCCGCCTCCCCACGGACACAGGTGAGCGAGGCGCCGGTGCCCCTGGCCCTGCCAAGCCTGGGGGTATCCCCGCGCCGGCTTTGGGGGACCCTCCCCCAAGCGCCAAGCCTTCTCCCGGGCGAGCGGCCCCTCACTCGGCCGGCCGGGAGGGGTGTCGGCGCTTGGCTGGAAGCGGGGCCGCCTCACCCGGAGTCGGGATGGGTCTTGACAGGATGCCTGGGCGACGCTGCTCACACCGAGCCCGAAGTGGAGTCCTGGTTTCGGGGACCCCTCCGCACTCCGAGCTTTGCACCTCACCCGGCCTCGTCCGGGAAAGCGCGACCTGGCGAGGCCGCCCTGACCCCAGGTCCCGGCCCCTTAGCGCGCCAGCCTCGGTGAGCTGGGCGAAGCCCCCCAAACTGGTCCCGGCGGCTCTGAGCGCGCGGCCACGGGGACCCGCCAGGAGCCCAGGGGACCCCACGGGGGCTCCGCGCCACTTGAGAGGACCGAGCCCCCCATCCCCGGCGCATCCCGCGGGCTAAGACCCCGGGCCAGTGCCCTCGGCACGTGCCTCTGAGCCTCGGGCTACTCCCGGGAGCGGAGCCGTGGGGACCAGGGCCGCGGCCTCCCTGCGAGTCGCGGGGACTGGGCGAGTGTGGCCCCGTCCCGCCAGGCACCTGGGGTGGAAGCTGCGCTCCGCCACTCGGCCAGGCCCCGGGCTTTCCTTCCTCACCGTCGGCGCCCCCAGACTCCAGCCGCTCCGACCCCGACTTAAGAGGCAGCCTCGACCCCGCCTCTGCCTTCTGACCCATCCCTAAAGATGGCCGGGCACCCCTACAGGACCCCCAGAAGCCGACCTCTCCCTCCACGTGCGCCGCCGCCTCGCCCCTCCCCGCAGTCCTCCAGGTCTTCTTCCTGTCCCCAACCGTCGGGGACCCCCAAGCTCCGTCCTCTGCTTCCTACTGTCTTCATCCCGCCCCCGCTCCTTCTGGGCCAACGCAACCAGTGACTATTCCCAGGGATCCCTCAGAGCTGAGGACGCCGCGGCCGCATCCCCATTTGGGACCTTGCCCGGATCTCCAACTCCACCAAACCTCGAAGCCACCATCCGCCCCCAAACTGCCGCTGCGCCAGGCTTTCGGAGGGGAGTCGTGGCAACAGCCATTAGGATGCACTAAGCAGGGCACTTCCTGAGCCCAAGGACACCGAGGGGCATTCACTGAGTGAATGGGGATGTGCTGCTAATAACTAACACTAATTGACCACCTGCCGTGTGCCCATCCTCTTCGAACATGCAACTTCCTTGTTCCTTATCTTGTTACTGTCTCTTTCTCTCTGCCAGAATCTAATCCTCACAAGGGCAGGGACTGGGGTCTGTTTTGTTAACTGCCATATCACAATACCTGGCACGAAGGAAAATTCTTGAATTAATGAATGGAGATTAAATTATAATTTAAAAGCCTGGCATGAACTGCGCACCTTCTGCATGCTTATCACCCGCTACTGACATATAGTTCACTTTTTTTTTTTTTTTTTTTTGAGATGGAGTTTTGCTCTTGTCTCCCAGGCTGGAGTGCAAGTGGCGAGATCTCTGCTCACTGCAACCTCCGCCTCCCGGGTTCAAGCGATTCTTCTGCCTCCGCCTCCCGAGTAGCTGGGATTACAGGCGTCCGCCACCACGCCTGGCTAAATTTTTGTGTTTTTAGTAGAGACGGGGTTTCGCAATGTTGGGCAGGCTGGTCTCGAACTCCTGAACTCAGGTGATCCACCCGACTCGGCCTCCCAAAGTGCTGGGATTACAGGCGTGAGCCATTGTGCCCAGCCCACTTTTTTACCTAGTTTGTTGTCTCTCACCCCGACCAGAATATAACCTTCATGAGGGCTACAGTTTGTTGTCTATTTATTGCCCACCTCCATGTCCTTGCCACACAGTAGGTTCCCAATAAATGTATATTGAATAATTAATAAATAAAGACTACATTCTAATGATAATGGCTAACAGACCACGTGATTTACATATTTATTTGGTTTATTGTATTATCTGCCTCTGCCTTTTAGAACATAAACCTTCTGGGAGTGGGAATGTTGAGTCCCTACTGTCTGGCAGGCACTGTGCTGGGCTGGGGTTCAATGGTGACCAAAACCGGCAAAATCCTGCCCTCCCTCCGTCATGGGGAGGAACTGCTAATGGGCATGGGGATTCTTTTCCGGGTGAGAAAAATGTTCTAAAACTTAGTTATGGTGATAGTTGCACAACTTCGTGAATATGCTATAACCCGTTAAATTGGACACTAGCTGGCTGCACTTGATAGGATGTAAATTACATCTCAATAAAGATGTTTGGGAAATCCAGCCTTCACAGTTGTTGATTCGTGTGAAGAGGGAAGGAGAGATGGGGGGACGTGGGACAGGGATAAAACAACATAAATCATATATATATAGCATGCAAATTGGAAGGTGATCAGCACACAATAGGCATTCAATAAATGTTGAAATGACACCCCACTGTCTCCTTGCCCTCAAATGGTCTCCCCTAACTTATTCCCTGTTGTCTTGCTTCTTCTCTTCCCACTTGCAGAGCCTGCTGCCCACGTCTCTTCCCTGAGCTGTCTGCTGGGGTCATGGAGCTGCCAACAAAGCCTGGCACCTTCGACCTGGGCCTGGCCACATGGAGCCCTTCCTTCCAGGGGGAAACCCACCGGGCTCAGGCACGCCGCAGGGATGTTGGCAGGCAGCTGCCTGAGTACAAGGCTGTGGTGGTGGGCGCCAGTGGCGTTGGCAAGAGTGCGCTGACCATCCAGCTGAACCACCAGTGCTTCGTGGAGGACCACGACCCCACCATCCAGGATTCCTACTGGAAGGAGTTGACCCTGGACAGTGGGGACTGCATTCTGAATGTGCTGGACACAGCAGGGCAGGCCATCCATAGGGCCCTGCGTGACCAGTGCCTGGCTGTCTGTGATGGTGTGCTGGGCGTCTTCGCTCTCGATGACCCCTCGTCTCTGATCCAGCTACAGCAGATATGGGCCACCTGGGGCCCTCACCCCGCCCAGCCCCTTGTCCTCGTGGGCAACAAGTGTGACCTTGTGACCACAGCTGGAGATGCTCATGCCGCTGCTGCAGCCCTCGCACACAGCTGGGGGGCCCACTTCGTGGAGACCTCGGCCAAAACACGGCAAGGCGTGGAGGAGGCCTTTTCCCTGCTGGTCCATGAGATCCAGAGGGTCCAGGAGGCCATGGCGAAGGAGCCCATGGCAAGGTCCTGTAGGGAGAAGACCCGGCACCAGAAGGCCACCTGCCACTGTGGCTGCTCTGTGGCCTGAAGGTCTTGGCCAAGAAATGTAGACCTTCCCCCACGCCAGGGTGATTGTTCATTTGACATGAGACCCCTGAGGCAACTAGCTTTGAGGGACACATCCGGTATACTAGGGAAAGATGGACACCTCTCTTGTTTTCACTTGGTGAGGGGCTTTTTGGTAACATGGGAGTGCCTAATGTTGCTTTTGTTATGTCAAGTTGAGAGATTTTGTGCAAAATTAAATAAATGGTGTTTTGGGTTTCAAAGCTGCCTCTGTGCCGAGTGTTATGTGGGTGGGAGTGAGACTGGGTAGAATGTTACTTGAGTTGTGAGAATTCTTTCATTCAAGAAATTCAGGGAGAGCCCACTGTGTGCCAGGCTCCACTTTAGATATAAGGGAGGTAGAGGCAAACAAGACACTTAAAAATCCTTGCCCTTATAGATATGGCATCAGGCTAGACAGTGATAAAGGCTACGTGTTAAAGGCAGGTGAAGGAATAGGGTGACAGGTCCAGGAAAGCCTTCCTGAGAGTAAGTGACATCTGGACAAAAACTTGAAGATATCCAGAGGCAGAGGGACTAGCCAGTGCAAAGACCATGGCCACAAATCAGCTGCCACCACAGCAACCCTCAGTATCTCCAGGGCCTGGAGCAAGAGTACAGGTAGGCCTCTACACTACATAACTAAATATGTAAACATTCAGACATTACAAATCAAGCTTTACAAAGTAAACCAAATACACCCTATCCTACTTTGGCAAATACACTTTATTAGTGACCTGGATACCCAGGCTCCAATTTCTCAGCCTTCTCAGAGTTCCCTGCCAGAACGTGCCTGTCTGCCAAAGAGTGCGCCTGTATTGGGGCCTCCCGACCCTCAGTGCCTTCTCCCTTTTTCTCCGCCCTCTCCCTTTCTCTCCCCCGCATCAGGAGGTGTTCATGTGTGCCTGTGACATCCCAGCCAGCACCTCAAGCTCTACTCACATGCCCCACAAAGCCACCCCTTGGCCCTCAGGAGGATGGTCCCTTGGAAAATGATGGTGCAGGCCCTGAAAGTGGCCTCAAAGCCTGGGATCCCCATACCCAAGTGAGGCCTAAAAGGGGGACACAAGATCCGCGATTGTCTATGTGGATGTCTTCCCCTCCACCCCTAGGAGAGACATAGACCGAGCAGGTGATTGCTCTAAAGTGCAGGACCCAGGGTAGGGTCTCCTCTCTCCTGGTCTAAGGGCAACCACCACCGCGGCGAACCACCAGCCCCTAGAAACTGCCACTCACACAGACAAGCACAGAGCTGCTTCAGATCATGTTTATTGTGGGGCCGGGGGTAGGGATCCTCAGGTGGGAGGGCTGGCTGGCCGGGGTAAGTTGCTTTGGACGTGCTGGCGGGGAGCAGTCCTGCTGGCGGGATGGCGGGGGCATTTCTGGGTCCCAGGGTGCACGGGATCCGGGCTGTGCTCAGGGTGGCAAGAGGCGGCGTGCAGTCACCTGGGGCGCCGGGGTCTCTAGGCGTTTCACACGCAGCAGCGCCCCCAGCACGCCCTCAGGGGGCAGCTCAGAGCCCACATCCTGGTCGGCGGCACGGCGGAGGCGGCGCGGGGCTGCCACCCCCTCGGAGTCCGCGCTTCCCGCAAGAATCCGTCCCAGCAAGTACCTGCAGGGCCGAGTGCAATGCAGTGAGGCGGTGTCCGCGGTGGGGCGTTCCCCGGCCCCACGCTCGGGGCCTAGAACGCAGGATCCACAACCACATACTGCCTGGGGACACGGTTCCCTCCCCGAGCAGGCGTCCTCAGCCCATTGCTTTCAGGAGACAGCCGTCCTCGCCTTTCATCCCAGAAACTGTGGCTTCCCCGCCTCCCTCTCCCCAGGACCTGGGGTCCACTTCCCTCACTGAGTCCTCAGCCAGGCATCCTTGCTCCGACTCCCTGGATCCAGGACCTCACTCCCTCTTAGGGCCCCAGGACTTAGGGGTTCGCACTCCACGGGGGAAGCAGGCTTCCCAGTTCCTCGCCCTCGTCCTCCCCGGACGCAGGCGCCCGACCCCTCCCCACCCCCTGCCGGGCACCTCAGCAGCTCGGGGTCCACGTCGGGTGTCTCGTCGCCTGCCTCCTCGGCATCCGGGCCCGCGGGGCCGTCGTCGTAGACCGGGGGCCGGGGTCGGAGCGCCGCGGCGGGGACGGGCGCGGGGACAAGCTGGGCTGCGAGGGCGGCAGGGTCAAGGCGGGCGCGGAGCAGAGCGCGAGCGAGCTGCGCTGCAGGCGCGTCGGGGTCGTCGTCCAGGCCCAGAGCCGGATCAGAGTTGCGGGGGGCGCCCCAGACGCGCAGCAGCTGCGCCAGGACGCGCGCCTGCTGATCCTCAGCCTCCTGCGCCTCGGCCCGCGCCCGCTCCTGACGTTCGGCCTCCAGCAGATGCGCCAGCGCCCGCGCCAGCTCCTGCACCGCCCCCGCCGCCTCACCTCGGGGCACTGACCGCCGGAAGCGGCGGGGAGCGCCAGTCTCAGCCAAGGGCGGTGACGCTGCGCTTAGGCCGCGGGGCTCCTGCGGGAAAATGAGGTGGGGAAAAGAGTTTGTCAGCGTCCGTCGAGACAGGGACCCCCAGCCCGGGAAGCTCCGTGGGCCTCAAACATCCCAGATGCCACCAAAAGCACCGTGACCATCCAAATATACCCGGACACCCTTAAGGCCACTGGAAACCACCAAATATCTCCAGACACACTTAAGACCACCAAAGATCCCCAGACACCCCCCACCCCCACCCCACAGCGCGCCAGTGATCCCTTGATGACTCTCATAATTCCTCCCTCCCCACCCCCACTCCTGGAGACCGAGTTTCTTCATAAGAGTAGTGATGGTAGATATGACAGTTATAGATTTTTCCATATTTAATATTGTGGACAATAGGAACTATATGAATAAACTTGTTCATATATCATTTGGCATGTGTACAAGTTCATCTGTAGAATAAATTACCCAATGACAAATTTTCAGTTCAAGCAGTTTTGAAACAATTTCCACAAGTTTAAAGAAATAAAAGAGGGTACCAATAATCTGAGCAAGGAATAAAAGATCATAAAAATGACTGTGAAGGTCTGGAAAAGAAACATACAGGCCACATATAAATATGTTTAAAAGGAGTGATGCCTGCAACACAAATAGTCAATGAAAGAGTAGTACACAGAAGATACAGAGAATTCCTAAAAAGTAGTAAGAGAAAAACAAACTCATACAGAAATAGAAAAAATACATGATCACTTATTTCACAAAAATGATTACTAAACATATGAAAAATTGGGCCAGGTGTAGTGGTTCATGCCTGTAATCCCAGCACTTTGGGAGGCCAAGGCAGGAAGATCGCTTGAGGCCAGGAGTTTGAGACCAGCCTGGTCAACATAGCAAGACCCTGTCTCTACAAAAAATAAAACCAAAAAAAAATAGGCGGAGCACAAGCCCATAGTCCCAGCTACTTGGGAAGATGAGGTGGGAGGATCACCGAGTCCAGAAGCTCAAGGTTGCAGTGAGCCCAGATCGCACCACTGCACTCCAGCGTGCATGACAGAGGAAGACCCTGTCTCTAACAAACATAAAATAAAATTAAAAACCTCATTAGTAATCAGGGGAAAGCAAATTAAAATGCCAGGGAGATACTATGCATAATATAACCAAAAGATTGACCCAAATCAAAAAGTCTGATAATATGAAGTGTTGATATGAATGCAGAAAAATGGGAACTCTCATACTATGCTGGTGAGAATTAAACTGGCAAAGTAATTTTGCAGAGCAGTTTGACAATATCTAAAAAGATGCACATATCCTATGACCCACTCCTGGGATGTCACGTCCCAGAGTAGCTTTGGCACATATGCTACTGGTCACAAGTTCGTGAAAGATGACGGCAGCACTGTTTGTAATAGCATAAAAGGGTGGGGGAGAAAGAAAAGCCTGGAAACAATCCAATGTCCACTGACAAATTGAGAATACATATATAAATCATGATGTCCTCATAGGATATAATATTATGCAGCAATAAAAATAAATGAATTACAGCCACCTGCATCAACTTGGATGAATCTCACGACCAGAGTAGAGCCAAGGGAAAAAAAAAGTCAAGTTCCAGAATTTCACTGCAGACTTCCTGAGACTACTAGACACCCTGAGGACTTCCTAGTGACCCCTAGTGACTACGAGGAACCAGTCACCCAGTATGATTCCATTTTAATGATGTTCAAAAGCAGGAAAAACTAAACAATGGATTTTTTTGAGAGCTACACATATGTGATAAGCTACAAACAAAAGTAAGGGATCAATGGACAGAAAATACAGAATAAGGACTGTGGGGGAACAGGGGCTGCCATGGAGAGGGGCACACAGGGGCTTCTAACTCTTGGTCAGGCTCTATTTATTCAGCTGAGTGACTGCTACACGAGGGAGTTATTTTGTCATCATTCTTTACATTGTACATATATATTAAACACATTGTTACACGGATATAAGGTAATAGTTTTTTTTAATTCCCATCTTTGTTGCAGACAGTATTGAAGAGCTAGAGGAGGATGCCTCTCCAAATGCCCTTGCTTGGCGCCCACCACTCCTCAGTCACCCCGGGATATCACACTCACCAGCAATCACAGCCTCACACACACTCATGAGGACCGACAGTCCTGGAGATATCACATATACAGCCCAACACTGCCACAGCCACATGAAGGACCTGCACACGTTCACATCCGCAGCTGCTCCCGCAGTTACAATCGCCAAGCCATCCAGGTGCAAGGACATGCACCATCCTTAAAGACACAATGCAGCAGAGAGACATCATGGCTCCTCTCCTCAGGATGACACAGCTCCACAAAGAAACAGAGAGAAACAGTCTCAGGAACACGCAAACGAAATCCCAGGCACTTGGTCCAACAGAACCACTATGGAATGTGCACACGGAGATGCGAAGACCACTCCCTCTCAAACACAAACGAAATCACACACACACACACAACGCACACACACACACACACAGACACGCCCATAGGCCATGCCAACACACATAATAAGGATTCACAAATATACACACGGTGTCACTGAGAAAACAATCGGACCCACAAAAGAATCGCGCAAAGAAGTATCCCGGTCTCACACACACTACACACCCAGACGCACCACGGCACCTTTGTAGGACACTTGGAAGCGCTCAAAGAACACACACTTTCAAGGACACGACACCTCCACACCGCTGTCCTCACATTACACGCACACACACCGATGCGCGCGCGCCCTTTCTTAAAGCGCCTTAGTGCCGTGGACAGCGTCACAGGCACCGGGCACGGAGAGGTGGGCAGGGCACGGTTACCGGCGGCGCCCTGGACAACGCCACCCGCACAGGCAGAGACCGAGTCAGGTCTCAGGTGTGCCGGCGTGGCCTGGGCGCGGACCTGCGGCCGGAGCCCGGGCCACCCTCGTCGATCTCTCCGCACGTCCCGGGAGCCGGCTCGGGCGAGGGTGAGGCGGCGCAGCCCCAACCCCAACCCTCGCCGGTGGCATCCTCCCCCAACCCCCACCCCGCGCCGGACTGGGGTCGCACCTTTACCGGCCGCGCGCAGAGCGCGGGGGGCGGCCGAAACAGGCCGAGCAGCAGCAGCACCAAAAGGCCGACGCCCCCGGCCCGCGGCCCCCAGAGCAGCGGCGACCCCGCCATGCTGCCCCAGCTAGCCGGGCTCCGGACGGGCGAACTGGCTGGCAAGTGCGCAGTGCCGGGGCGAGCTGGCGAGGCTGCGGCGCTCTGCGGCTGCGCACGCCCGGAACCAGGCCCCCCCCCGCCCCCCCCACCCACCCGACGCAGGCGCAGCCTAGGGGAGCTGGCAGCCCCACCAGACCTCCCGTCGCCATGGAGATGCCCAAAGGGCAAGGTGGAGAGCTGGCGGTTGCCATGGCAGTCGGAGGGCAGTTGCTGGGGCAACCGACCTTACTGTTACCTTAGTAGACAGGAAAACAGGCAAGAAAAATTGACTCAGTGGAGTGGAATAGGGGTCTGGTCCTCATCTCTCTTCCTTGGGGAGGAGATGGACTTTAGTTTGTTCATTAGATAAATAGTTAATGGATCACCCGCAGTGGGCCCGGCCCGCGCCAGGGAGATGGGTTCAATCTAGGTGATGTGACCATGGACAGCTCAGTTGGCTATTCTAAGGCTCAGGCTCTCAGCGGCGTAAAGGGGTTACTACTGACAGCCTCCCTCAAAGTGACCTTGGAGGTTTAGAATGACATTCAGTAGGAGCTCAATAAATGCTCCTTTCCATCCTCTCCTTGTCTCTTTGTCTTTTTTTTTCTGACAGGGTTTCGCTGTGTCCCCCAGGCTGGAGGGCAGTGGCCGGATCTCAGCTCACTGCAATTTCCACCTCCAGGGTTCAAGCAATTCTCATGCCTCAGCCTGCCAAGTAGCTGGGACTACAGGTGCCCACCACCATGCCTGGCTAATTTTTGTATTTTTGTAGAGATGGAGTTTCGTCATGTTGCCAGGTTGGTCTCCAACTTCTGAGCTCAAGCAATCGGCCCTCCTCGGCCTCCCAAAGTGCTGGGATTACAGGCGTTGAGCCACCATGCCTGGCCCCGGCCCAATACTTTCATGTCTCCATGGCTCTCTGTGTTTATCTTTCGCCCTTATGTGCCCACAGCTCTCTCTGTGTCTTCCTCTCCCCATATGTCTCTCCTTGTCTATGACTTTCTCTCCTTTCATCTCTCCAACCGCTGTCTTGTCTCTGTCTTTATTTTACTGTCTATATCTACTTGTTTTCCATAGATAGATACATACATACATAGATACATATATGCATAGACTTTACCCATATATTGTTCCAGAAATAAGTTCAAGCCACTAAAATGACATATCAAAGGAAACAAGATCTTGAAAAAAATGTATGTGTATCCATAGGGGGAAAAATGTTGGGGAGGGAATGTTAACAATGGTTATCTCTGGGGAGGTAACTAATGGTTTGTTACTTTCTCCTTTATACTTTTCTGTAAAAAAAAAATTACAATAGGCCAGGCGCAGTGGCTCATGCTTGTAATCCCAGCACTTTGGGAGGCCGAAGCGGGTGTATCACCTGAGGTCAGGAGTTTGAGACCAGCCTGGCCAACATGGTGAAACCCCATCTCTACCGAAAATACAAAAATTAGCAGGGCATGGTGACACGCGCCTGTAATTCCCAGCTACTCAGGAGGCTGAGGAGGAGGAGAATTGCTTGAACCTGGGAGGCAGAGGTTGCAGTGAGCCGAGATAGTGCCACTGCATTCCAGCCTGGGCGACAGAGCAAGACTCCGTCTCAAAAACAAAAAAAGATCATCTGAATAAATGAAGACACAATACATGTTCTTGGATGAGGCAATTTCATTTTATAAAGATGTCAAGTCTATCCAAACTAATATATAATTTCTATGTAATTTCAATTTAAACCCCAGCTGAATATTTTAAAGAAAATCAATTAAATGTACTTTTTATTTTGTTTTATTTTTAATCCTACTCCTTCTGTAATAAAATGTGTAATAAAATTTGTTTTGGTTTGTTTGTTTATTTGTTTTTTGAGACAGGGTCTCACTCTGTCACCCAGGCTGGAATGTAGTGGCAAAATCACGGCTCACTGCAACCTCCACTTCCCAGGCTCAAGCAATCCTCCCACCTCAGCCTTCTGACTTGCTGGGACTACAGGTGTTCCCCACCATGCCCAGCTAATTTTTGCATTTTTTTGTAGAGACGGGTTTCACCATGTTGCCCAGGCTGCTCTTGAACTCCTGGGTTCAAGTGATCCACCCACCTTGGCCTCTCAAAGTGCTGGGATTACAGGCATGAGCCACCACACCTGGTCATATTTTTAAATATATGTAAGAGTCCATGCAAAAATTTGTACACAAATGTTCAAAGCAGCATTATTTATAATAGCAAAAAGTGGAAACAACCCAAATGTTCATCAATAGATGAACAGATAAGTAAAATGAGGTTTCTCCATATCGTTGAATATTATTCAGTCATAAAAAGGAATGAAGTGAGGCCGGGTGTGGTGCTGTAATCCCAGCACTTTGGGAGGCCGAGGCAGGTGGATTACTTGAGGCCAGAAGTTCGACACCAGCCTAGCCAACATGGCGAAACTCCATCTCTACTAAAAATATAAAAATTAGCGGGGCATGGTGGTGCATGTCTGTAATCTCAGCTACTCAGGAGGCTGAGGCAGGAGAATCGCTCAAACCTGGGAGGCATAGGTTGCAGTGAGCAGAGATCGCACCACTGCACTCCTGAGCAACAGGGAGAGACTCCGTCTCAAAAAAAAAATCTCATGTACCTCATAAATATACACACCATGTACTTATAAAAATTAAAGATTAAGGGGCCGGGCATGGTGGCTCAGGCCTGTAATCCCACCACTTTGGGAGGCTGAAGCAGGTGGATGACAAGGTCAAGAGATCCAGACTATCCTGGCCAACATGGTGAAACCTCGTCTCTACTGAAAATACAAAAATTAGCTGGCATGGCAGCAGGCGCCTGTAATCCCCAGCTACTCCGGAGGCTGAGGCAGGAGAATCGCTTGAGCCCGGGGGCCGGAGGTTGCAGTTAGCCGAGATCGCGCCACTGCACTCCAGCCGGGCGACAGAGCAAGACTCTGTCTCAAAAAAAAGAATTAAAGATTAAAAACATTTGATATGCATGGTTGATTATCCTAGGTAAAAAGAATTACAAATAAATACAAATATGTATACATGAAAATGGATATGAGTTTTATTTGTTTATTGAAAAGTTACAGGGATGAGGACAAGACAGACTAAAAAATTAAGAAATAAAAATAAAAAGTTATTATAGCTTATTAATGGTAATATTATAATTAATACATACATAATTTTATTTATCATACTAAGTTAATTGTATTTTGAAACTGTGGAAAATTTTTTAATTTATTGACTATGTGTAGATTGACTGACTTCGAGACAGAGTCCTGCTTTGTCACCAAGGCTGGAGTGCTGTGGTGCCATCTCAGCTCACTGCAACCTACTACCCTTGTGTTCAAGTGATTTTCATGCCTCAGCCTCCCGAGCAGCTGGGACTACAGGTGCACACCACCACATCTGGCTAATTTTTGTATTTTTTGTAGAGACGGGGTTTTTGCCATGTTGCCCAGGCTGGTCTGAAACTCCTGACCTCAAGTGATCTGCCTGCCTCAGCCTCCCAAAGTGCTGGGATTACAGGTGTGAGTCACCATGCCAGGCCTGTATCTGTAGATTTATATTTCCATGTATAACTAACTACATACACATACTTATATTAATAAATTCTCTACTGGAAATTATTGCATGAATAATGTACAAAAGGTGTAAAATTAGAATTTGTGTCCTTTTCATATGAAATAAATAAATTATTGTTTTCCTAGTTTAGTGGAGGTTTCTTTTGTCATCAAAAATAATCTATCTTTCAGTGCTTTTCAACATATTCTTAAATCTTTTGTTGTTGTTGTTGTTGTTGTTTGAGATGGAATTTCACTCTGTTGCCCAGGCTGGAGTGCAGTGGCATGATCTCGGCTCAGTGCAAACTCTGCCTCCTGGGTTCAAGTGATTCTCCTGCCTCAGCCTCCCGAGTAGCTGGGATTACAGGCGCATGCCACCATGCCCAGCTAGTTTTTGTATTTTTAGTAGAGATGGGGTTTTGCTATGTTGGCCAGGCTGGTCTCCAACTCCTGACCTCAAGCAATCCACCCGCCTCAGCCTCCCAAAGTGCTAGGATCATAAGCGTGAGCCACCACGCCCAGCCACTTAAACCATTTTTTAAAAGAGTCCTTCCTTACCTTTTTTTTTTTTTGAGACGGTCTCACTCTGTCACCCAGGCTGGAGTGTAGTGGCGCGATCTTGGCTCACTGCAACCTACGCCTCCTGGGTTCAAGCAAGTCTCTTGCTCCAGCCTCCCCAGTAGCTGGGACTACAGGCACGTGCCACCACACTCAGCTAATTTTGGTATTTTTAGTAGAGATGAGGTTTCGTCATGTTGGCCAGGCTGGTCTCCAACTCCTGGGCTCAAGTGATCTATCTGCTGGCCTCAGCCTCCTAAAGTGCTAAGATTACAGGCGTGGGCCACCACGCCCAGTAAGTACTTATTTTTGAAAAAAGTTTCTAATAAACGTTGTTTATTGCTTTATGATTCTGCAGTAATTATAAATATTTATTGTGCTTAGATATTTATGAAATATTTTGACTCCTCCAACAACTCTTTGTAATTCTGATTTTCCCAAATTCAGAATAAAATTGGTTAGATGTCTTTTCTGTATAAACTATTTTGGGGCTTATTAAAATGGTTATTAGGGCTGGGCATGGTGGCTCACGCCTATAATCTCAGCACTCTGGGAGGCTAAGGTGGGAGCATTGTTTGCGCCCCAGAGGTCAAGGCTGCAGTAATTAGAGCCATAATTACGCCACTGCACCCCAGCCTGGGAGACAGAGCACGACTGTCTCAAAAACAAATTGAATTAAATTAAATTAAATGGTTATTAGATAATCTGAATATTTCTCCTTCACCTTATAAAAGGAAGGGCAAGAGAAGTAATTAGGTTTATCTAGAATGCTTCACATGTTAATTAATTCAAAATTCTTATAAGTGCTCTTTGGCTTATTAAACAGATTTTTTAAAAATGGACAAATCAAAAAGAAAACTTATCTTTCTATGCTAATTCTGCAAAAGTAAAATATGTTCTCATAAGTGTATTTTAATGATTATAGACTTTTTGTGTTTAAAAGAACCATAATTATGACACAATCAAGCACAAATCCTGGTATGAGAACTGTCTACAAAAAGATGTGTTTCCAGGATTCTAGATGCCCGCTTCCCTTTTTGTTGATGATATGTCTAAACAAGTATCAGGACTATTGCCTCAATTACCTGGGACTCTTTGGAGGCCTGTTATTTACTTTAGTCTTCGATTAGATCCAGGAGCCAAGGCGTAGCCTATGAAACGTTATTGCTTCCCCTTCACACATCACTAGCCATTGCTGCAACACTCTGCCCCTCCTGAATGACCTGGGCGTTGAGAGCCCCTTGTTGCTTACCTCTGCTAGGAAACCAGCCACACCCTGCGCGCACTTGCTAGAGACCCCCTCAGCTCTCCTGATTTAATTGTGTTGTTGGCAGTTCATACTCAAAAAGAAACACTAGTTGGGACTCGGTGGCTCATGTCTGTAATCTCAGCATTTTGGGAGGCTAAAGCCAGAGGATCGCTTGAGGCCAGCAGTTCAAGACCAGCCTGGGCAACATGGTGAGACCCCATTTCCACAAAAAATAAAAGTGAAAACTAATACGAACTAAAGGAATTCCACTTTTTAAAAACTTTTATTATTATTATTATTATTATTATTGAGATAATGTCTCGCTGTGTCACCCAGGCTGGAGTGCAGTGGCAGTGATCTCTGCTCACTACAACCTCCGCCTCCAGGGTTCAAGTGATTCTCATGACTAAGCCTCCCAAGTAGCTGGGACAACAGGCTCACGCCACCATGCCCAGCTAATTTTTGTATTTTTAGTAGAGATGGGGTTTCACCATGTTGCCCAGGCTGGTCTCGAATTCCTAAGCTCGAGAGATCCACCTGCCTTGGCCTCCCAAAGTGCTGGGATTACAGGAGTGAGCCACCACACACAGCCTTTTTTTTTTTTTTTTTTTTTACTTTTATATACCCTAGGAGTAGGTAGAATTTCACTTCTGAGTATACAGCAAAAAGAATTGAAAGCAGGAACACAAAGAGATATTTATACACTCATGTTCAGAGCAGCATTATTCACAATGGCCAAAATGTAGAAGCAACTCATGTTCCTTGATGGATGAATGGCTAAGCAAATGCGATATATACATACAATAAAATGTTATTCAGCCTTAAAAAGAAGGACATTCTGACACCTGACAACATGAATGAAGCTCGAGGACATTATGCTAAGTGAAATAAGCCAGTCACAAGACAAATGCTGTATGGTCCAACTTATATGAGGTACTTAGAGCAGTCAAATTCAGAGACAGAGAGTAGAATGGTGGTTTCTAGGGTCTCGGGGGATGAGGGAACGGAGTTTATCACTTAATGGGTGTAGAGTTTCAGTTGTGGAAATGAAAAGAGTTCTGCAGATGGATGATGACTGTACTTACACAACAATGCAAATATGCTGGGCACGGTGGCTAATGCCTGTAATCCCAGCACTTTGGGAGGCTGAGGCCGGGAGATCTCTTGAGTTCAGGAGTTCGAGACCAGCCTGGCCAACATGGTGAAACCCCGTCTCCACTAAAAATACAAAAAATAGCTGGGCATGGTGGCGCATGCCTGTAATCCCAGCTACTTGGGAGACTGAGGTAGGAGAATCACTTGAACCCAGGAGACAGAGGTTGCAGTAAGCCGAGATTGTGCCACTGCACTCCAGCCTGGGCGACAGAGTGAGACTCTGTCTCAAAAAATATATATTTATGGCCAGGTGTGGTAGCTCACACCTATAATCCTAGCACTTTGGGAGGCCGAGGCAGACGAATCATGAGGTCAGGAGATAGAGACCATCCTGGCTAACACAGTGAAACCCCGTCTCTACTAAACATAGAAAAAAAAAATTAGCCAGGCCTGATGGCACGTGCCTGTACTCCCAGCTACTCAGGAGGCTGAGGCAGGAGAATCGCTTGAACCCGGGAGGCAGAGTTTGCAGTAAGCCGAGATCGTGCCACTGCACTCCAGACTGGCAACAGAGCGAGACTGTCTCAAAAAAAAAAATACATACATACACACACACATATCTATCTATCTATACATATATAGAGAAAGTTATATATAAATTAGTTCATATGGCTAAATTAATTGCCCTTGCCTAGATCTGCCAGCTGACAGAAAACAGAGGATGCATTTGGGTTTTTTTGTTTTTTTTGAGACGGAGTCTTGCTCTGTCGCCCAGGCTGGAGTGCAGTGGTGCGATCTCAGCTCACTGCAAGCTCCGCCTCCCAGGTTCACGCCATTCTCCTGCCTCAGCCTCCCGAGTAGCTGGGACTACAGGCGGCCACCACCACACCCAGTTAATGTTTTGTATTTTTAGTAGAGACAGGGTTTCACCATGTTAGCCAGGATGGTCTCGATTTCCTGACCTTGTGATCCGCCTGCCTTGGCCTCCCAAAGTGCTGGGATTACAGGCGTGAACCACCGTGCCCAGCCTAGAAGGTGCATATATTAATACTGACATAAAGATATATGATTTTGGGTCAGTCCATGACTTTGAAATGTTTTATGAGCAAAAGGATTCCCTGAGCACTACAGGAACCCTTATAAGAATGGACAACAAATTAAGAAAAATTTGTATGCCTTATTATTACTTGAGATAGCTATTAATGAAATGAGCCAAGGCCAGGTGTGGTGGCTCACAACTGTAATCCCAGCACTGGCCCAGGCGGGCAGATCACCTGAGGTCAGGAGTTTGAGACCAGCCTGGCCAACATGGTGAAACCCCATATTTACT
The DNA here is from genome assembly GCF_028885655.2 of Pongo abelii. Taxonomy (NCBI): domain Eukaryota; kingdom Metazoa; phylum Chordata; class Mammalia; order Primates; family Hominidae; genus Pongo; species Pongo abelii. The sequence continues at coordinate 49,344,681 of NC_072008.2, forward strand.
TTAGAAAAAAAAATTAGGCTGGGAGCAGTGGCTACGCCTGTAATCCCAGCACTTTGGGAGGCCTAGGTGGGCAGATCATCTGAGGACAGGAGTTGGAGACCAGCCTGGCCAACATGGTGAAACCCCGTCTCTACTAAAATACAAAAATTAATCGGGCATGGTGGCGGGCACCTGTAGTCCCAGCTACCAGGGAGGCTGAGGCAGGAGAATCACTTGAACCCGGAGGCAGAGGTTGCAGTGAGCCGAGATCGTGCCACTGCACTCCGGCCTAGGCAACAGTGCGAGACCCTGTCTCAAAAAAAGAAAAAAAAAGAAGAAGAAAGAAAAGAAGGAGCCATGATCTGAGAACTAAATGGACCCTGATACTGAACCAACATTGATGGGGTCACTTTAAGGGTATTGCCAGGATGGTTCTTCCATGTCCTACTTCCAGTGACACAGTCATGGCAATGACTATAAAGGTAGAACATGGATAGGAACCAAAGACCTGAGGCCCTTTTGAACACTTCCAAGTGGGCTATGAGTAAGTTCTGGTCCTTGGTTATTTTCAGGGTGAATTGAGCTTTTCTTTGCTGGAGAGCCATTGCAATACAGGGGGAAACTGTATTCTGACTTGGGGAATCCCAATTTATTCTCCAGTAAAAGGGACACCAAATAAACTGGTACTGAGGACATCATGCTAAGTGAAATAAACCAGTCACAGAAACACAAACACTACATGATTCCATGTAACTGAGGTATCTAAAATAGTCAAATTCATAGACCCAAAGAGTGTCATGGAGTCGTTGCCAGGGGCCAGGAGGAAGGGGAAATGGGGAGGGTTTTTTTTTTTTTTGAGATGGAGTTTCGCTATTGTTGCCCAGGCTGGAGTGCAATGGTGCAATCTTGGCTCACCGCAACCTCCGCTTCCCGTGTTCAAGCAATTCTTCTGCCTCAGCCTCCCAAGTAGCTGGGATTACAGGCATGTGCCACCACGCCTGGCTAATTTTTTTTTTTTAAGACAGAGTCTTGATCTGTCTCCCAGGATGGAGTGCAATGGCGCAATCTTGGCTCACTGCGACCTCTGCCTCCCGGGTTCAAGCAATTCTCCTGCCTCAACCTCCCGAGTAGTTGGGATTACAGGCTCCCACCACCACACCCAACTAATTTTGTATTTTTAGTAGAGATGGGGTTTCACCATGTTAACCAGGCTGGTCTCAAACTCCTGACCTCAGGTGATCCACTCACCTCGGCCTCCCAAAGTGCTGGGATTACAGGCGTGAGCCATTGCACCTGGCCAAAATGGGGAGTTATTAATGAACAGGCATAAAGGTTAGTCTCAGGCAAGATGAATAAGCTCAGCCGGGTGCGGTGGCTCACACCCGTAATCCTAGCACTTTGGGAGGCTGAGGCGGGCAGATTGCCTGAGCTCAGGAGTTCAAGACCAGCCTGGGCAACATAGTGAAACCCTGTCTCTACTAAAATACAAAAAAAAAAAAATTAGCTGGGCGTGACGGCATGCGCCTGTAGTTCCAGCTACTTGGGAGGCCGAGGCAGGATAATTGCTTGAAACCAGGAGGCGGAGTTTACAGTGAACCGAGATCATGCCACTGCACTCCAGCCTGGCAACAGAGCAAGACTCTGTCTCAAAAAAAAAGAAGAAGAAAAAGAAAAAAACAAGATGAATAAGCTTTAGAGATTTGTTGTGCAACATTGCATCTAGCATCAACAATACTGTATTGTGCACCTAACATTTTGTTAAGAGGGTAGATCTCATGTTGTGTTGTACCATAATAAAATACATTTTTAAATAAAATCATTGGTAGGCTAGGCACGATGGCTCATGTCTGTAATCCCAACACTGGGCAGCTGAGGTGGGTGGATCACTTGAGCCCAGAAGGTTGAGAGACCAGCCTAGGCAACATGGTGAAACCCCGTCTCTACTAAAAATTCAACAATAAAAAAATTAGCTGGGCATAGTGGCAAGGACCTGTGGTCCCAGCTACTCTGGGGGGCTGAGGTGGGAGGATCAATTGAGCCTGGGAGGTCGAGGCTGTGGTGAGTGGTGACCACACCACTTCACTCTAGCCGGGGTGACAGAGCAGGAGAACTGTCACCTCCTGGGGACCCTGTTTCCCTTGGGTATTCAAAAATCTCCCAAAGGGAGGCAAGCATAGGCTACGCAGAAGAACTCTCAGTAGGGACTGCTGAGTCTCTTCATATGAGCTGCAGTTCCCACAGTAGCAGTCACACAATTGGAAAAGGTGGTCCCAAACTTGTCTCTGACCTTAGCAGATGACACAACTTCTACTCTAGAAACCCAACAAACCAGTTTAAATTTAAATTCATTTGCCATCTCGATGTAATGAGATGCGAGATAAGGCCAGGCACTGTGGCTGACACCTGAAATCCCAGCACTTTGGGAGGCCGAGGCGGGTGAATCACCTGAGGTCAGGAGTTCGAGACCCGCCTGACCAGCATGGAGAAACCCTGTGTCTACTAAAAATACAAAATTAACTGGGCGTGGTGGCGCACACCTGTAATCCCAGCTACTCAGGAGGCTGAGGCTGGAGAATCGCTTGAACCCGGGAGGCAGAGGTTGAGGTGAGCCGGGATCGCACCATTGTACTCCAGCCTGGGCAACAAGAGCAAAACTCTGTCTCAAAAAAAATAAATAAATAAAAATAAAAAATAAAAGAGAGATGCAGGATAACCCCCACAAAAATATTCATTAGCCAGAATTGTCATGAACATAACCCTTGATTTCCTTTGGCTAGTCAAGGGGGAGTGTATGCTTTAGTAAACACTTCTTTTTTTTTTTTTCCTCATTGTCAAGACTCAACATAAAGCAAATACTTTTTGATGCACCTATATCAACTCTGCAAGTCAAGTAGAACAGTTTCTGATGAGGTTAAAAGAAAAAGTTGGCCAGGTGCAGTGGCTCATGCCTGTAATCCTAGCACTTTGGGAGGCTGAGGCAGGAGGATCACTTGAGCTCAAAAGTTCGAGACCAGCCTGGGCAACATAGCGAGAATATCTCAAAAAAAAAAAAAAAAAAAGAAAAGAAAAGAAAAAGTTACCTGGTTCTCTACAGGAGACCAACTAGGCTTTGGGACATGTTTCCCTGGTCTGGTTTGGCCATCTAGGCTCCTGTCTTCGGAGTCTAGTTTGTTTGGTTGAGGTTTTTTTGAGACAGGGTCTCACTCAGTCACCCAAGCTGGAGTGCAGTGGTGCGATCACAGTTCACTGCACCCTCGACCTCCCCGGCTCAGGCAATCCTCCCACCTCAGCCTCCTGAGTAGCTGGGACTACAGGTGAAGGCCATCATGCCTGGCTAATTTTTTGTATTTTTGTAGAGACGGGGATCTTGCCATGTTGCCCAGGCTGGTCTCAAACTCCTGGGCTCAACCGATCCTCCCGCCTCAGCATCTGAAAGTGCTGGGATTACAGGCGTGAGCCACAGCTCCCAGCCTTCAGTGTCTATTATAAAGACTAAACCTCAGCTTGTTTCTGTGATTGCCTGTGTTGCATTTGGCCGACGTATCCTGTCCAGAGTCTTTTTTTAAAAAAGGTTTTCAAAGTCCAGTGTCATGGTTCACGTCTGTAATCCCAGCCACTAGGGAGGCTGAGGTGGAAAGATCACTTGAGCCTGGGAGGTTGAGGCTGCAGTAAGCTGTGATCACTGCACTCCAGCCTGGGCAACAGAGAGAGACCCTGTCTCAAAAAAAGAAAAAGTTTTGGCCTGGCACAGTGGCTCACACCTGTAATCCCAGCACTTTGGGAGGCCAAGGCAGGCGGATCACCCAAGGTCAGGAGTTCGAGGCCAGCCTCACCAACATGGCGAAACCCGGTCTCTACTAAAAAGAAAAAAATTATCCAGGCATGGTGGCAGGCACCTATAATCCCAGCCACTCAGGAGGCTGAGGCAGGAGAATCGCTTGAGCCCAGGAGGTGGGGGTTGCTGTGAGCCAAGATCTCGCCACTGCACTCCAACCTGGGCAACAGAGTGAGACTCTGTCTCAAAAAAAAAAAAAAAGTTTTTAAGATAGTATTTATTTGTAGTTAGAGCTGAGTTCTGTTAGTTTTTAAATATCTTCCTGGGGAGTAGCACTTTCTAAGGGTTCCAAGTTCATCCGTTGGCTGTCGTAGCCATCCAGCAATCCAAGGCTGGGCTTTGGTGTCCTGCAGGGAAGCTAGGTCCCTCCTGGGTCGGGGATCCTGGCCTTGCAGGGGCCTGGCCAGGCATAGAGGAGAGCCTTGTGCGAGCACCTCACGTTCTGCACTGTGGGGACCCCAGTCCATGGGGTGTAGGCTGCAGCGCTGGGAGGAGCCAGAACTTGCGACCTCGGGAGAGGCAGTGGCAGTAGCAGTAGCCCCGGCTGGGCCTGTAACATCTGGACCTTTTCTTAGGGCTGAGGCCGCTCCTCCGCCAGGGCAGCGGGAAGCATCGTGGATGGTGGCCAGGTGGGCCATGCAGCTCTCCGTTGCTGCGGCAGCGCTGGGAGCTTGGGAGACTGAGGCAACCCAGCAGCCATAATGGTGAGTATAAATGTCCTGGCCGATGCTCTCCAGAGCATCAAAAATGCAGAAGGGAGTGGCTGGGCACAGTGGCTCACGCCTGTAATCCCAGCACTTTGGGAGGCCGAGGTGGGCAGATCACCTGAGGTCAGGAGTTCAAGACCAGCCTGGCCAACATGGTGAAACCTGTCTCTACTAAAAATATAAAAATTGGCCAGGCATGGTGGTCCGTACCTGTATTTCCAGCTACTCGGGAGGCTGAGGCAGGAGGATAGCTTGAGCACAGCAGTTTGAAGCTATATTGCACTATTATTACGTCTGTAAATAGCCACTGTACTTCATCCTGGGCAACATAGCCAGACCCCATCTTTATTTTATTTTATTTTTTGAGACGGAGATTCGCTGTTGTTGCCCACACTGGAGTGCAATGGCGCAATCTCAGTTCACTGCAAACTCCACCTCCCGGGTTCAAGCAATTCTCCTCCCAAGAGGAGCCTCAGCCTCCCAAGTAGCTGGGATTACAGTCATGTGCCACCATGCCCAGCTAATTTTTGTATTTTTAGTAGAGACAGGGTTTCACCATGGTGGTCAGGCTGATTTTGAACTCCTGACCTCAGGTGATCCACCCTCCTTGGCCTCCCAAAGTGCTGGGATTACAGGCGTAAGCCACTGTGCCCAGCCAAGATCCCATTTTAAATAAATAAATAAATATATGGTTTTTGTTGTTGTTGTCTGTTTATTTTGTTTTGTTTGTTTGTTTGTTTTTCACAGAGAGTCTCGCTCTGCCGCCCAGGCTGGAGTGCAGTGGCATGATCACAGTTCACTGCAATCTCTGCCTCCCAGGTTCAAGCAATTCTCATGCCTCAGCCTCCCGAGTAGCTGAGATTACAGGCATGGACCACCATGCCTGGCTAATTTTTTGTATTTTTATTAGAGATAGAGTTTCACTATGTTGCCCAGGCTGGTCTCAAACTTCTGGGCTCAAGTGACCCACTTGCCTTGGCCTCCCAAACTGTTGGGATTACAGGTGTGAGCCACCATGCCTGGCCAAAAAAAAAACTTCTTTTTTTTTTAATTATTATTATACTTTAAGTTTTAGGGTACATGTGCACAATGTGCAGGTTAGTTACATATGTATACATGTGCCATGCTGGTGTGCTGCACCCATTAACTCGTCATTTAGCATTAGGTATATCTCCTAAAGCTATCCCTCCCCCTTCCCCCCACCCCACAACAGTCCCCAGAGTATGATGTTCCCCTTCCTGTGTCCATGTGTTCTCATTGTTCAATTCCCATCTATGAGTGAGAACATGTGGTGTTTGGTTTTTTGTTCTTGCGATAGTTTACTGAGAATGATGATTTCCAATTTCATCCATGTCCCTACAAAGGACATGAACTCATCATTTTTTATGGCTGCATAGTATTCCATGGTGTATATGTGCCACATTTTCTTAATCCAGTCTATCATTGTTGGACATTTGGGTTGGTTCCAAGTCTTTGCTATTGTGAACAGTGCCACAATAAACATACGTGTGCATGTGTCTTTATAGCAGCATGATTTATAGTCCTTTGGGTATATACTCAGTAATGGGATGGCTGGGTCAAATGGTGTTTCTAGTTCTAGATCCCTGAGGAATCGCCACACTGACTTCCACAAGGGTTGAACTAGTTTACAGTCCCACCAACAGTGTAAAAGTGTTCCTATTTCTCCACATCCTCTCCAGCACCTGTTGTTTCCTGACTTTTTAATGATTGCCATTCTAATTGGTGTGAGATGGTATCTCACTGTGGTTTTGATTTGCATTTCTCTGATGGCCAGTGATGATGAGCATTTTTTCATCTGTTTTTTGGCTGCATAAATGCCTTCTTTTGAGAAGTGTCTGTTCATGTCCTTCGCCCACTTTTTGATGGGGTTGTTTGTTTTTTTCTTGTAAATTTGTTTGAGTTCATTGTAGATTCTGGATATTAGCCCTTTGTCAGATCAGTAGGTTGTGAAAATTTTCTCCCATTCTGTAGGTTGCCTATTCACTGTGATGGTAGTTTCTTTTGCTGTGCAGAAGCTCTTGAGTTTAATTAGATCCCATTTGTCAATTTTGGCTTTTGTTGCCATTGCTTTTGGTGTTTTAGACATGAAGTCCTTGCCCATGCCTCTGTCCTGAATGGTATTGCCTAGGTTTTCTTCTAGAGTTTTTATGGTTTTAGGTCTAACGTTTAAGTCTTTAATCCATCTTGAATTAATTTTTGTATAAGGTGTAAGGAAGGGATCCAGTTTCAGCTTTCTACATATGGCTAGCCAGTTTTCCCAGCACCATTTATTAAATAGGGAATCCTTTCCCCGTTGCTTGTTTTTCTCAGGTTTGTCAAAGATCAGATAGTTGTAGATATGCGGCATTATTTCTGAGGGCTCTGTTCTGTTCCATTGATCTATATCTCTGTTTTGGTACCAGTACCATGCTGTTTTGGTTACTGTAGCCTTGTAGTATAGTTTGAAGTCAGGTAGTGTGATGCCTCCAGCTTTGTTCTTTTGGCTTAGGATTGACTTGGTGATGCGGGCTCTTTTTTGGTTCCATATGAACTTTGAAGTAGTTTTGTCCAATTCTGTGAAGAAAGTCATTGGTAGCTTGATGCGGATGGCATTGAATCTATAAATGACCTTGGCCAGTATGGCCATTTTCATGATATTGATTCTTCCTACCCATGAGCACCCTAACATCACAATTAAAAGAACTAGAAAAGCAAGAGCAAACACATTCAAAAGCTAGCAGAAGGCAAGAAATAACTAAAATCAGAGCAGAACTGAAGGAAATAGAGACAAAAAAAACCCTTCAAAAAATTAATGAATCCAGGAGCTGGTTTTTTGAAAGGATCAACAAAATTGATAGACCGCTAGCAAAACTAATAAAAAAAGAGAGAAGAATCAAATAGACACAATAAAAAATGATAATGGGGATATCACCACCGATCCCACAGAAATACAAGCTACCATCAGAGAATACTACAAACACTTCTATGCAAATAAACTAGAAAATCTAGAAGAAATGGATAAATTCCTCGACACATACACTCTCCCAAGACTAAACCAGGAAGAAGTTGAATCTCTGAATAGACCAATAACAGGATCTGAAATTGTGGCAATAATCAATAGCTTACCAACCAAAAAGAGTCCAGGACCAGATGGATTCACAGCTGAATTCTACCAGAGGTACAAGGAGGAACTGGTACCATTCCTTCTGAAAAAATGTCTTTTCTTAAAACAACTTTATTGAGGTATACTTGTGTTGAGATATAACTAATGTTGTACACTTACAACAAAAACTACACATATCTAGTGTATACAATCTGTGAGTTTGACTTATGTATATGCTCATGATACTATCACCACAATCAAGGTAATAATCATATCCATCACCTCCAGCATTTGCTTGTGTCCCTTTGTGGTGGCTTGTTTTAGCTTTGGTTTTTTTGTGTGTGGCATAACCCTTAACATGAGATCTACCCTCTTAACAAATTTTAAAGTGCACAGTGCCATATTGTAAGCTATAATTACTATGTTGTACAGCAGATCTCTAGAACTTATTCTTCATGCATAACTGAAACTTTATACCCATTGAGAAACAAGTCTCCCTTTCCTCTCCCCGGAGCCCCTGGCAACCACCATTCTATTCTCTGCCTCTATGAGTTTGACTACTTTAGATACCTCATATTAGTGGAATCCTGCAGTATTTGTCTTTTTTTGTGACTAGCTCATTTCACTTAGCATAACATCCATGTTGTTGCAAACGGTAAGATTTCTTTTTTTTTTTTTTAATTTTATGGAGACAGAGTCTCACTCTGTTGTCTAGGCTGGAGTGCAGTGGCACAATCTCGGCTCACTGCAACCTCCGCATCCTGGGTTCAAGTGATTTTCATACCTCAGCCTCCCAAGCAGTAGCTGGACTACAGGCATGAGCCACCACACCCAGCTGGTTTTTTGTATTTTTAGTGGAGACGGGGTTTCACCATGTTGGCCAAGCTGGTCTCTAACTCCTGACCTCAAGTGATCTGCCTGCCTCAGCCTCCCAAAGTGCTGGGATTACAGGTATGAACCACTGCACCCGGCCATAAGATTTCCTTCTTTTTGTGGTTGAATAATGTCCCACTGTGTGTATATACCACATTTTTGATATCCTTTCATGTGTCAATGGACTTTCAGGTTGTTTCCATACTTTGGCTATGGTAAATAATGCTATGATGAACATGGAAGTGTGGATAGCTCTTTGAGATTCCTGTAAAATCAACATACAAAAATTAGTTGTGTTTCTATACACTAACAACTATCTGAAAAGGAAATTAAGAAAACAATCACATTTGCAATAGCATCACAAATAATTAAATACTTAGGAAGAAACTTAACCAAGTAAATGAAATATCTGTACACCAAAAACTAGAAAACATTAGTGAAAGAAAGTAATGAAGACACAAATAAATGGAAAGACATCCTGTTCTCATGAATTGGAAGACTTAATAGTGTTAAAATATCCATACCATTCGAAGAAGTCTACAAGGCTGGCGCAGTATCTCACACTTGTAATCTCAGCACTTTGGGAGGCCGACGTGTGTGGATCACTTGAAGCCAGGAGTTAGAGACCAGCCTCGGCAACATGGTGAAACCCCATCTCAACTAAAAATACAAAATTAGCCAGGCGTATTGGTGTACACCTGTAATCCCAGCACTTTGGGAGGTCGAGGAAGGCGGATCACTTGAGGCCAAGAGTTCGAGACCAGCATGGGCAACATGGTGAAACCCTGTCTCTATTAAAAATACAAAAAAGTTGTTGGGTGTGGCGGCACTCACCTGTAGTTCCAGCTACTTGGGAGGCTGAGGTGCGAGGACTGTTTGAGCCTGGGAGGTGAAGGTTGCAGGGCTGCAGTGAGCCGAGATTGTGCCACTGCCCTCCAGTCTGGGCAACAGAGCAACATTCCGTCTCAAAAACAACAGCAACAACAACAAAGTAATCTGCAGCCTCAATCCTAGACCCATAAAAATCCCAGTGACATTTTTTACAGCAATAGAGAAAACAATTCTAAAATTCATATGTAGCCACAAAAGACCCAGAATAGCCAAAGCAATCTTGAGAAAAAAGAACAAAGCTGTGAGGTCAGAGCCACCACAGAGAATAGGTCTAGTGGAGCTTTGGAGGTGGCCCACCCCCACCCCTTGAACCCAGAACTGTAGAGCTACCAGCAAGCAACAGCAGCTTGGGTGCCTGCAACCCCTGAGAGATTGCTGTGTGGGCTGAGCCCAGCAAGCTTGTGGGGGTGGGGCTACCTGAAGCCTTGAGGGCCCAATCCCTACCCCAGTGTGCCCAAAGGTGGTGCATACAGTCAAAGATAATTGTGGAAGTTTAAGACAATGTTGTTTGCCCTGTGGGCTTTTGGATTTGCTGGGAACTGCTATTCCTTTTTTCTTTCCTGTTGCTCCCTTTAGGAATGGGAACATTCATCTTCTGCCTGTCCCACTGTTGTATTTTGGAAGTAGATAACTTGCGTTTGTTTTTGAGATGGAGTCTCACTCTGTCACTCAGGCTGGAGTGCAATGGTGCAATCGCCGCTCACTGCAACCTCCACCTCCTGGATTCAAGTGATTCTTGTGCCTCACCCTCCTGAGTAGCTAGGACTACAGGTGCATGCCACCACTCCTGGCTAGTTTTTGTATTTTTAATAGAAACGGGGTTTCACCATGTTGGCCAGGCTGGTTTTGAACTCCTGACCTCAAGCGATCCACCCACCTTGGCCTCCCAAAGTGCTGGGGTTGCAGGCGTGAGCCACCGCATCCAGCCGAGATAACTTGTTTTGATTTCACAGGTTCACAGCTGGAAGAATTTGCTTTAGAATGAACTGTGCTTAGAGTATCACCCATATCTGGTTTAGACAAGACTCTGGGCTTTGGACTTTTTAGTTGGTACTGGAACAAATTAAGACTATGGGTCTATTGAGATGGAATGAATGTATTTTACATGTGAGAAGGGTATGAATTTGGTGGACCAGAGGCAGAAGGCTGTGGTTTGAATGTGTCCCCAAAAAGCATGTGTTAAAAACTTAATTCCCAATGCAACAGTGTTGGGAGGTGAGGCTAATGAGAGGTGATTAGGCCATAGGGCAGAGTAAAGGAATTAATGCTATTATCACAAGAGTGGGTTCACTGTAAAAGGGGGAGTTTAGCCCCCTGTATTAGTCTGTTTTCATGCTGTTGATAAGGACATACCCGAGACTGGGCAATTTACAAAAGAAAGAGGTTGAATGGTCTCACAGTTACACGTGGCTGAGGAGGCCTCACAATCATGGTGGAAGATGAAGGGCACATCTCACATGGCGGCAGACAAGAGAGGAGAGCTTGTGCAGGGAAACTCCCCTTTATAAAACCATCAGATCTCGTGAGACTTATTCACTATCATGAGAACAGCATGGGAAATACCTGCCCCCATGATTCAATTACCTCCCACCAGGTCTCTCCCACAACAGATGGGAATTCAAGATAAGATTTGGGTGGCGACACAGCCAAACCATATCATTCTGCCCCTGGCCCCTCCAAAATTTCATGTCTTCACATTTCAAAACCAATCATACCTTCCCAACAGTCCCCCAGAGTCTTAACTCATTCCAGCATTAACTCAGAAGTCCACAGTCCAAAGTCTGATCTGAGACAAGGCAAGTCCCTTCTGCCTATGAGCCTGTAAAATCAAAAGCAAGTTAGTTACTCCCTAGATACGATGAGGGTACAGGCATTGGCTAAATACAACTGTTCTAAGTGGGAGACATTGGCCAAAACAAAGGGGCTACAGACCCCATGGAAGTCAGAAATCTAGTGGGGCAGTCAAATATTAAAGCTCCAAAATGATCTTCTTTGACTCTATGTCTCACATCCAGGTCACACTGATGCAAGAGGTATGCTCCCATGGTCTTGGGCAGTTCCACCCCTGTGGCTTTGCAGGGAACAGACTCCCTCCCAGCTGCTTTCATGGGCTTGTGTTGAGTGTCTGTGGCTTTTCCAGGTGCATGGTGCAAGCTGTTGGTGGATCGACCATTCTGGGGTCTGGAGGATAGTGGCCCTCTTCTCACAGCTCCACTAGGCAGTGATTCAGTGGGGACTCTGTGTGGAGGCTCCAACCCCACATTTCCCTTCTGCACTGCCCGAGCAGAGGTTCTCCATGAGGACTCTGCCCCTGCAGCAAATTTCTGCCTGGACAGCCAGGCATTTCCATACATCCTCTGAAAGCAAGGCAGAGGTTCCCAAACCTCAGTTCTTGTTTTCTGTGCACCTGCAGGACCAACACCATGTGGAAGCTGCCAAGGCTTAGGGTTTGCACCCTTTGAAGCAACAGCCTGAGCTGTACCTTGGCTCCTTTTAGCCATGGCTGGAAAGGCTGGGAGTCCCTAGGCTGCACACAGCAGAGGGTGCCCTGGACCCAGCCCAGGAAACCATTTTTCCCTTTTAGGCATCCAGGCCTGTGATGGGCGGGCCTGCTCCAAATGTCTCTGACATGCCCTGGAGACATTTTCCCCATTGTCTTGGTGATTAACATTCGGTTCCTCGTTACTTATGCAAATTTCTGCAGTGGCTTGAATTTCTCCCCAGAAAATGGGGGTTTCTTTTCTATCACATATTCAGGCTGCAAATTTTTCAAACTTTTATGCTTTGTTTATTTCCTCTTGAACACTTTGCTGCTTAGAAATTTCTTCCGCCAGATATCCTAAATAATCTCTCTCAAGTTCAAAGTTCCACAGATCTCCAAGGCAGGGGCAAAAAGCCACCAGTCTCTGTTAAAGCATACCTTTGCTCCAGTTCCCAACAGGTTCCTCATCTCCATCTGAGACCATATCAGCTTGGAATTTATTTTTCATATCACTACCAGTATTTTGGTCAAAGGCATTCAACAAGTGTCTAGGAAGTTCCAAACTTCCCCACATCTTCCTGTCTTCTTTAGAGCCCTCCAAACTGTTCCAACCTCTGCCTTTTACCCAGTTCCAAAGTTGCTTCCACATTTTTGGGTATCCTTATAGCAGCACCCCACTCCTGGTACCAATTTACTGTATTAGCCCCTTTATAAAACCATTAGTCTAAGGGAAGAGACCACCCCTCATATTGTCTTATGCTCAATTTCTGCCTCCAAATAAAGAAGAAGTAAAATTAAAAGGCAGAAATGAAATCCACAGGCAGGCAGCCCAGTGCCACACCCTGGGTCTGGTTAAAGATTGACCCCTGACCTAACCAGTTATGTTATCTATAGATTCCAGACATTGTATGGAAAAGCATTGTGAAAATCCCTGTCCTGTTCTGTCCCATTCTGATTACCAGTGCATGCAGCCCCCAGTCACGTACCCCCTGCTTGCTCAATTCATCATGACTCTCTCACGTGGACCCCCTTAGAGTTGTAAGCCCTTAAAAGGGACAGGAATTGCTCACTCGGGGAGCTCAGTTTTTGGAGATGTGAGTCTTGCCGAAGCTCCCGGCCGAATAAAGCCCTTCGTTCTTTAACTCGGTGTCTGAGGGGTTTTGTCTGCAGCTTGTCCTGCTACATTACTTGGTTCCCTGACCGGAAAGCTAGGTGATTAATGGACCGTGGAGGCAGCCCCTTGGGCAGCTTAGGCCTGCCCTGTGGAGCATCCCTGTGGGGGACTCCAGCCAGCTTGAGTGACGCAGATCCTGAGAGTGCTCTGGGGTAGGCAATTACCCCAGTGGAACGCCTCACCAGAGCAGCGCATGGCAGGCCCCTGCGGAGGATCAACTCAGTGGCTGAACACCGGGAAGGAACTGGCACTTGGAGTCTGGACATCTGAAACTTGGTAAGACTGGTCTTTGGAACTTGCCCACTCCATTTGAATGGAAGCATGGCCTGATCACCCATGATGTGCCTGTACCGGCACTTTGGTTTTTGTTTTTGACTTGACTTGGATTGCTTGATACTTTGGTTTTGGTTTTGACCTGGCTTGGATTTCTGGATACTCTGATTTTGGTTTTGATTCTAGTTTGATGTAAACTGTAAAAGTGTGTGTGTGCCCTTTTTACCCGTTCTTTGTTTTGTGGTGTGTGTGTGGTGTGAGAGTGGTGTTTTGTCTTGAGGAAGCATGGGTCAGGCACAAAGTAAGCCCACCCCACTAGGAACTATGTTGAAAATTTTCAAGAAAGGATTTACGGGAGATTACAGTGTTACTATGACACCAGAAAAACTTAGAACTTTGTGTGAAATAGACTGGCCAGAATTAGAGGTGGGTTGGCCATCAGAAGGAAGCCTGGACAGGTCCATTATTTCAAAGGTATGGCACAACGTAACCTGTAAGCCGGGGCACCCAGACCAGTTCCCGTACCTAGACACTTGGTTACAGCTGGTTTTAGACCCCCCCACACACACAGTGGTTGAGAGAACAGCAGCATAAGCAGCTGGCAGAGGCAAGAAAAGACCAGCAGAGGGAGAGAGAGGAAAGAGACAGAGAGGAAAAGAGTCAAAGAGAGAGAGGAAGAGACAGAGAGACAAAGAGGGAGTCAAGGAGAAAAAGAGAGAGAAGAAGAGACAGAGGCAAAAGGAAAGTCAAAAAGAGAGACAGAAAGTCAAAGAAAGAAAGAGAGAAATATACAAGTAGTTTAGAAAAAAAAAAAAAAACAGCGTACCCTATCTATTCCTTTAAAAGCCCGGGTAAATTTAAAACCTCTAATTGATAATTGAAGGTCTTCTCCGTGACCCTACAACACTCCAATACAACCTTGTTGTAAGTGTAAACAAGGGCGTAGCCCGAAAGCACTGAGGCCACTGACTACCTGTAGCCTTCCTATCAAAAATCCTTAACTCAGTAACCCGCAGATGGCCCAAATGCATTCAATCTGTAGCGGCAACTGCTTTGCTAACAGAATAAAGTAGAAAAATAACTTTTAGAGGAAATCTCATTATGAGCACACCTCACTAGTTCAGAAGTATCCTAAGGGGGAAAAAAAAGATGATTTAACATTAACCACTGAAAATTCCCTTAACCCAGCAGGTTTCCTAACAGGGGATCTAAATCTTAATTACCATACAAAGGTCCGATCAGACCTACGAGGAACTCCCTTCAGGACAGGATGATAGATGGTTCCTCCCAGGTAATTGAAGAAAAAAAAAAAGCCATCTATACCAATTCTAAGTTAATTTGGACTAAACAAGGTCTTATTAATAGCAAAGGATAATTGAAATCCCAAACTTACAAGGTTTTCAACAAAAGTAAAGTTTGCCAAAAGTTAACAATGTAACATATATTATAGTAACTTCTAATCTTGTGGCCTTAGACAATCTATCCCACAGACATAAAGGAAGTTCGCTTTGGAAAAGAATGGTTATCTTCGAAGAAAAAAAAAAAGGGAAAAAAAGGGGGGGCAGAGTTTATGTAAAAAGAATATTATATGGTAAATTCTTGTCCTGAAATAAATTAACTGGTTGTTTAAAGAAAGAAATGTTTGTAATAAGTCTGAAAGTTGAGGCAGGTCAAAGAATTGTCTGTGAAAGTAATGAAAGAGAAAATATATATATTATTAAAAAAAGAATTTATGCAAGAAATGTTGTATAATTTAAAAGTAACTAGGCCTCCTGAATGTAAAACTATTGAAAAAACAGTTTATGTGCAAGGTATATAAGGAAAGTAAAATATACCTTTGGTAAAAGGATTATAAGGAGGCATAAGAATGTAAATTTTTACCTACATTAAAAGGTTAAAACAAATTTGTTTTGAAGGTTTAAGCAAGTTTTAAAATGTTAATTGTAAAAAAAATTCTGCGTGTAAACATATTAGCTAAAGTTAAAGGGGTATCATCCAGTTTTTCTGTGAACTGAACATTAAAATAAAAACACAATGTGTTTTTCTTAAAGCACTAACCTGCTCTTTAACAAAGATTATAAAAGGTTAAAAAGAGTCTATAAAAATCTTACCTTATGGTCCGACATTAAAAACTGAATAAATATGTCTGCAAAGTTTTATTAAAACTAAGTTTAACATTGGCCGGGCTTGGTGGCTCATGCCTGTAATTCCAGCACGTTGGGAGGCTGAGGCAGGTGGATCACGAGGTCAGGAGATCGAGACCATCCTGGCTAACACGGTGAAACTCCGTCTCTACTAAAAATACAAAAAATTAGCCGGGAGTGGTGGCAGGCGCCTGTAGTCCCAGCTACTTGGGAGGCTAGGGCAGGAGGGAGGCAGAGCTTGCAGTGAGCCGAGATGGAGCCACCGCACTCCAGCCTGGGTGACAGAGCGAGACTCCATCTCAAAAAAAAACCCAAAAAAACTAAGTTTAACATTAATAACCCACTAATATAAAGGTGAAATTTAGCTTGTCTGGTATAAAAATCATACAGGAAGCATTGTCAAATATAAAATGGTGTTTGACTTCTTTGGTCCAAAAACTAATAAAAATAGGTGCTAAATGAAATTTCTCAGTAGAAAGGCACCAAGGACTATAAAGTCCACTGCTGATGTCCCCACATTTAAAACAAAAGTTCAGTTTCTTAAAAATTATATACTTGGTTAATCCTCCACTTCCCTTTCCCTCAAAACTAAAAGTCTTTTAGCACATGTACCACCCCCAGAATTTCCAGTAAACCAGCATCAGTCTGAAGATCACGTTCTCATCAAAAGATGAAAAAAAAGGAAACTCGAGCCAGACTAGGAAGGACCCTATCTTGTGCTGCTAACCACTGAGACTGCTGTTCGTACAGCGAAAAAAGGATGGACTCATCACACCTGAGTCAAGAAAGCACCACCCCCTCCAGAGTCATGGACCATAGTCCCAGGGGAAAACCCTACCAAATTAAAGCTAAGAAAAATTTAACTCTTTCATCTATTCTATTACTCTTTCTTCTTTCCTCGCTCTATTGCTGACCATCTAGTTATTAACATAACCAAGTCAATTTTACCTCAGACTATTGCATTTAATGCTTGTCTTGTTATACCCTGTGGGGACCTGCCAAGTCAAAGACAGCTCTGTACTTGAGAAAAGTACCTCTGTCCCTCCTGACTCTCCTCAGACTGGGCATTAGTAAATTAGGACCATTTAATCAGGGGAAATTTCAATAAAGACTCCAGTGTTGACCAGGAGTCTTGCCCCCAATGTAGAGCTTTTATGCTGTAGTTGGTCCAATGTTCTGTGGACCACTAAAGTGCAAGGATGGACTGCCCCAACTGGTTTTTGTAATTTCCTAAAATCATACATTCATTTTACTAGAGGATCATAGGAGTTAAAGACTTAAAACAAACTTTGGCAATTAACACAGGATACCAAGATGCAAATGCCTGGTTGAAATGGTATTCCATCTGCACATTAAACAAAAGCAATTGTTATGCTTGTGCACATGGCAGGCCAGAGTCCCAGATTGTCCCCTTTCCACTAAGGTGGTCCTCCAGTCAACCAGGCATGCGCTGCATGGTAGCTCTTTTCCAGGATTCTACAGCCTGGAGTGATAAGTCATGCCAAGCTCTCTCTGCTATATCCCAAAGTCCAGCACCCTGTGGGTCAGCCCCCAAGGGCCATCCAGCTTCCCTCTCCCAACACTAAGTTCACTTCTTGTCTCTCACGACAGGGAGGAAACTTAGCATTCCTTGGAGACCTGAAGGGATGCAGTGAGCTTAATCATTTTCAAGAGCTTATCAATCAGTCAGCCCTTATTCATCCCTGAGTGGATGTGTGGTGGTATTGGGGTGGACCTTTACTGGGCACTCTGCCGAATAACTGGAGTGGCACTTGTACTTTAGTCCAATTGGCTATCCCTTTCACCCTGGCATTTCATCAACCAGAGGGAGGAAAAATAAGACATCGTAAAGCAAGAGAAGCCCCTTATAGGTCTTTCGACTCTCATGTCTATTTAGACGCAATTGGAGTCCCATGGGGAATACCAGATCAATTTAAAGCTTGAAATCGAATAGCTGCAGGATTTGAGTCAATATTTTGGTGGGTGAAAGTTAATAAAAATGTAGATTGGATAAACTACATCTATTACAACCAACAGCAATGAGCTTTTCATGAGTTAAAAGAAAAACTCATGTCGGCCCCAGCCCTGGGGCTACCTGACCTGACAAAACCCTTTACACTCTATGTGTCAGAAAGAGAAAAAATGGCAGTTTTGGAGTTTTAACCCAGACTGTGGGGCCCTCTCTCAAAACAACTAGACAGGGTTTCCAAAGGCTGGCCCCCATGTCTAAGGGCCCTGGCAGCAATGGCCCTGTTAGCACAAGAAGCAGATAAACTAACCCTTGGGCAAAATCTGAATATAAAGGCCCCCCATGCTGTGGTAACTTTGATGAATACCAAAGGACATCACTGGATAACAAATGCTAGATTAACCAAGTACCAAAGCTTGCTATGTGAAAATCCCCACATAATCATTGAAGTTTGCAACACCCTAAACCCAGCTACCTTGCTCCTGGTATCAGAGAGCCCAGTTGAACATAACTGTGTAGAGGTATTGGACTCGGTTTATTCTAGTGGGCCCAACCTTTGAGACCATCCTTGAACATCAGTAGACTGTGAGCTGTACATGGATGGGAGCAGCTTCGCCAACCCCTGCAAAGTAACTCTGAAGAAGACGCCAAGCCTTGCTCCAGTCACACCCAGAAGCTGACTGGTCCACGCACAACCGAAGCATGAGAAAATTCATCACAGGACACATTTTCCTTAACATTTGGACTTGTACAGTAAGGATTTCAACTGACCTTCCTCAGACTGAGGACTATTCCCAGTGACATCAAGTCGCTGAGGTAGGACAAAAGGTTGCTACGGTCCTATTATTTTACGGTTATTATAAGTGTACTGGAACTCTAAAAAGAACTTGCTTGTATAATGTTATTCTATACAAGGTATGTAGCCCAGGAAATGACCAACCTGATGTGTGTTATGACCCATCTGAGCCTCCCATGACCACAGTTTTTGAAATAAGATTAAGAACTGAGGACTGGTGGGGGCTCATAAACAATATGAGTAAAGTGTTAGCCAAAACAGAAGAAAAAGGGGTGCCCAAACAAGTCACCTTGAAATCTGATGCCTGTGCTGTCATTAATAGTAATAAGTTAGGAATAGGATGTGGTTCCCTTAGTTAAGAAAGAGGCTATATGGCAGAACATAAGTATATTTGTCATGAATTAGGACTGTGTGGAAATAAATGTGGATAGTGGTCTTGTGTCATTTAGGCTACTTGGATAAAAAATTAAAAAAATCCTGTCCAACTTCAGAAAGGGAAAAGTGGCCCTTCCTGTACCAGTGGTCAGTGTAACCCCTTAGAACTGGTAATAACCAAACCTCTTGATCCTTGCTGGAAAAAAGGGGAGCGTGTAACCCTAGGAATTGATGGGGCTGGACTGGATCCTCGAGTAAATATCGTGGTTTGGGGAGAAGTTTATAAACGCTCTCCTGAGCCAGTATTTCAAAACTTCTATGATGAACTGAATGTGCCAGTACCAGAAATTCCAGGAAAAACAAGAAATTTGTTTTTGCAATTAGCCGAGCATGTAGCCCAGTCTCTCAATGTCACTTCATGTTATGTATGTGGAGGAACGGTAATGGGAGAACAGTGGCCATGGGAAGCCCAAGAATTAGTACCTACAGACCCAGTTCCTGATGAATTCCTGGCTCAAAAAAATTACCCTGATAATTTCTGGGTCCTAAAAGCCTCAATCATTAGACAATACTATATAGCAAGAGTGGGGAAGGACTTCACCCTTCCTGTAGGAAGACTCAGATGCCTTGCGCAAAAACGGTATAATAGTACTACAAAAACAGCCACCTAGTGGAGTTCAAACCACACTAAGAAAAATCCATTTAGTAAATTCCCAAAGTTGCAAAACACATGGACCCACTCAGGTCCACCGGGACTGGACAGCCCCCACTAGATTATACTGGATATGTGGGCATAGACCTTATGCCAAATTACCTGACCAGTGGGCATGTAGTTGTGTTATTGGCACTATTAAACCATCTTTCTTCCTACTGCCCATAAAGACAGGCGAACTCCTGGGCTTCCCTGTCTATGCTTCCCACGAAAAGAGAAGCATAGCTATTGGAAATTGGAAAGATAATGAATGGCCCCCTGAGAGAATCATACAATATTATGGGCCTGCTACTTGGGCACAAGATGGCTCATGGGGATACCAGATCCCCATTTACATGCTCAACCGAATCATATGGTTACAAGCTGTCTTAGAAATAATCACTAATAAGACCGGCAGAGCCTTGACTATTCTGGCCCAGCAAGAAACTCAGATGAGAAATGCTATTTATCAAAATAGATTGGTTCTCGACTACTTGCTAGCAGCTGAAGGAGGGGTCTGTGGGAAATTTAACCTTACTAATTGCTGTCTACACATAGATGATCAAGGGCAAGTAGTTGAAGACATAGTTAGAAATATGACAAAACTGGCACATGTGCCTGTGCAAGTGTGGCATGGATTTGATCCTGGGGCCATATTTGGAAAATGGTTCCCAGCACTAGAAAGATTTCAAACTCTTATAATAGGAGTTATAATAGTAATAGAAACCTGCTTACTGCTCGCTTGTTTACTATCTGTACTTCTCCAAATGATAAAGAGCTTCACCGCTACCTTAGTTCATCAAAATGCTTCAGCACAGGTGTGCTATATGAATCACTATCGATCTGTCTTGCAAGAGGACATGGGTAGTGAGAATGAAAGTGAGAACTCCCACTATTGAGTGAGATTCTCAAAGCGGGGAAATAAGGGAGAAGACCACCCCTCATATTGTCTTATTCCCAATTTCTGCCTCCAAAGAAAGAAGAAGTAAAAACTAAAAGGCAGAAATGAAATCCACAGGCAGACAGCCCAGCGCTGCACCCTGGGCCTGGTTAAACATCGATCCCTGACCTAACCGGTTATGTTATCTATAAATTCCAAACATTGTATGGAAAAGCACTGTGAAAATCCCTGTCCTGTTCTGTTCCATTCTGATTACCGGTGCATGCAGCCCCCAGTCACCTACCCCCTGCTTGCTCAATTGATCACGACCCTCTCATGCGGACCCCCTTAGAGTTGTAAGCCCCTAAAAGGGACAGGAATTGCTCACTCAGGAAGCTCGGTCTTTGGAGATGTGAGTCTTGCTGAAGCTCCTGGCTATTCAGCCCTTCCTTCTTTAACTCGGTGTCTGAGGGGTTTTGTCTGCGGCTTGTCCTGCTCCAAGTCCCTTTATAAAACCATTAGATCTCATGGGACTTATTCACTATCAAGAGAACAGCACTGGAAACACCTGCCCTCATGATTCAATTACCTCCCACCAGGTCCCTCTCAAAACATGTGGGAATTCAAGATGAGATTTGAGTGGGAACACGACCAAATCATATCACCCCCGTTCTCTCTCTCTCTCACCCTTGCTTTGCCCTTCTGCCATGGAATGATGCAGCAAGCTTTGCCTAGTTGCTGGACCCTTGATCTTGGACTTTCCAGCCTCCAGAACCTTGAGCCAATGAAATTCTGTTCATTATAAACTACCCAGTCTGGCCAGGTGTGGTGGTTCACGCCTGTAATCCCAGAATTTTGGGAAGCCGAGGCAGGCGGGTCACGATGTCAGGAGTTCAAGACCAGCCTGGTCAACATGGTGAAACTTCGTCTCTACTAAAAACATAAAAATTAGCCAGGCATGGTGGCATGTACCTGTAATCCCAGCTACTCTGGAGGCTGAGGCAAAAGAATTGCTTGAACCCAGGAGGCAGAGGTTGCAGTGAACCAAGATTGTGCCACTGCACTCAAGCCCACGAAACAGAGCAAGACTCTGTCTCAAAAAAAAAAAAAATTACCCAGTCTGTAGTATTCTGTTATAGCAGCACAAAACAGACTAAGACATGTGGTCAACTGATCTTTGAGTAGAGTGTCAAGAATATACAATGGAAAAATGATAGTATCTTCAACAAACATTGTTGGAAAAACCAGATAGCCACATGCAGAAGAATGAAATTGGACCTCTATCTTACACTATACACAAAAATCAACTCTAATTGGCTGGGCATGGTGACTCATGCCTGTAATCCCAGCACTTTGGGAGGCCGAGGCGGGCAGATTGCCTCAGGTCAAGAGTTAGAAACCAGTTTGGCCAACATACTGAAACTCCATCTCTACTAAAAATTCAAAAATTAGCCAGGCATGGTGGTGCATGCCTGTAGTCCCAGGTACTTGGGAGGCTGAGGCAGGAGGATTGCTTGAACCTGGGAGGCAGAGGTTGCAGTGAGCTGAGATCGTGCCACTGCACTCCAGCCTGGGTGACAGAGCGAGACTCCGTCTCAAAAAAATCAACTCAAAATGGATTAAAGACTTAAATGTAATACCGGAAACTGTAAAACTCCTAGAAGAAAACACAGGAGGAAATCTTCTTGACATTGGTGTTGGCAGTGATTTATTGGATATGACACAAAAAGCACAGGCAACAAAAGCTAAAATAGACAAGCGGGACTACATCAATCCGAAATCTTCTGCACAGCAAAGGAAACGACACAGAGTGAAAAGGGAGCATACAGAATGGAACAAAAGATTTGCAAACCATTTCTCTCTTAAGGGGTTGATATCCAAAGTACAGAAGAAACTCCAACAGCTCAATAGCAAATAACAAAAAGAACAACAATTTTTTTTTTTTTTTGGAAACAGAGTCTTGCTCTGTTTCCCAGGCTGGAGTGCAGTGGCACAATCTCGGCTCACTGCAACCTCTGCCTCCTGGGTTCAAGCGATTCTCCTGCCTCAGCCCCGCAAGTAACTGGGATTACAGGCACCTGCCACCATACCTGGCTAATTTTTTGTATTTTTAGTAGAGATGGAGTTTTGACATGTTGGCCAAGCTGGTCTCAAACTCCTGACCTCAAGTGATCTGCCCGCCTTGGCCTCCCAAAGTGCTGGGATTACAAGTGTGAACCACCATGCCTGACCAAAAAACAAATAATTTGATTAAAAAGTGGACAAAAGACTTCTCCAAAGAAGACATACAAATGCCACCAGGGGCAGGGTGCGGTGGCTCACATCTGTAATCTTATCACTTTGAGAGGCCAAGGCAGGAAGATTGCATGAGGCTAGGAGTTCGAGACCAGCCTGCGCAACATGGTGAAACCCCGCCTCCATAAACACATACAAAAATTAGCCAGTTTGTGGTGGTGCATGCCTGTAGTCCCAGCTACTTGGAAGGGTGAGGCGGGAGGATCACTCAATCCCAGGAAGTCGAGGTTGCTGAGCTGTGATTAAACCACTGCACTCCAGTGGGTGACAGAGCAACACTCCGTCTCAAAACAAAACAAAACAAACATCATTTTCAGACCAGCTTGGGAGCCAGCCCTACTCTCTCTCAAAAGCCTCATTGTGTGAGTAATAAACTTTTCATACCTTCTTGGTGCATGCATGGCATCAGCAGGCTTGACATTTGAACCAAATTTGCTGTGTGTGTGGATTCATTGATCCACCCCACCTCTGCAGGGTGATACAGTAATGACCTTGACAAAAGGGGTACTGACAAAAAGAAATGCAGTCCCTGACATCCAAGAACTGGCCTGGTTCATCACCTAAGGCTTGGTGTTGTGAGCAGCTGACCTGACACTCCCATTGGTGTCTCCTGTTGATCATGAACAATTCCACAAAATATTAACATCAGAAGAAGCTGCTCTGCGGTCATGGTAGATCAAGACAAATACAAGACCAGTCTGGAATCAAGTCTGAGACACAGAAAAAAACATGGACGTTGTCCAAACCACAAAATGGCCAAACATCTCTCCATCCTGGCTGATGTGAGTGGTTCCTGCTTCCTTATCAGTTATAGCTTTCATCCACTTCATTCCTTTTGCCTTGTAGATATAAATCAAGATATTACATCCTAGAATTACTCCTACTTTCTGACAGGAGGCAATCCGGAGCAAAGTCCTGCTTCTTTAACCCTCTCTGAAATCACCTAACACAAACTCCAACCCAGTAATACCTTTTCTTTTCTTTTCTTTTCTTCTTCTTCTTCTTTTTTTTTTTTTTTTTTTTTTTTTTTTTTTTTTACCGAGACGGAGTCTTGCTCTGTTGCCTAGAACTGGAGTGCAGTGGTGTGATCTCAGCTCACTGCAACCTCTGCCTCCCGGGTTCAAACAATTCTCCTGCCTCAGCCTCCCGAGTAGCTGGGATTACAGGTGGACGCCACCATGCCTGGCTAATTTTTTTGTATTTTTAGTAGAGACGAGATTTCACCATGTTGGCCAGGCTGGTCTCAAACTCCTGACCTCGTGATCTGCCTGCATTCGCCTCCCAAAGTGCTAGGATTACAGGCATAGCCACTGTGCCCAGCCTCTTTTTCTCTTTTTCTTTTTTTTTTTGTTGTTTTTTTGAGACGATCACAGCTCACTGCAGCCTCGAACTCTTGGGGTCAAGCAATCCTCCCTCCTCAGTCTCCTGAGTAGCTGAGTCTACAGGTGCATGCCACCATGCCTATCTACTTTTTAAATTTTTTGTAGAGATGAGGGTCTCACTAGGTTGCCCAGGTTGGTCTCGAACTCCTGGGCTCAAGTGAATCTCCCACCTCAGCCTTCCAAAACGCTGCGATTACAGGTGTGAGCCACCGTGTCCGGCTGCCTTTTCTAACACCCTTTTAATGAGATGCTCCATGGTTTCCCACAATGTGGATGCTTCATCATTGCAATGAGTTAATAAATCCAACTTCTGGGCCAGGCACGGTGGCTCACGCCTGTAATCCCAGCACTTGGGGAGGCCAAGGTGGGCGGATCACCTGAGGTCAGGAGTTCGAGACCAGCCTGGCCAACATGGCAAAACCCTGTCTCTACTAAAAATACAAAAAATTAGCCAGGCATGGTGGCAGGCTCCTGTAATCCCAGCTACTCAGGAGGCTGAGGCAGGAGAATTGCTTGAACCTGGGAGATGGAGGTCACAGTGAGCCAAGATTGCACAGCTGCACTCCAGCCTAGGCAACAAGAGCGATACTCCATCTCAAAAAAAAAAAAAAAAAAAAAAAAATTAGCCGGGCTTGGTGGCCCATGCCTGTAGTCCCACCTATTCAGGAGGCTGAGGTAGGAGAATCGCTTAAACCCGGGAGGTGGAGGTTGCAGTGAGCCAAGATCACACCACTGCACTCCAGCCTGGATGACAGAGAAAGACTCTGTCTCCAAAAAAAAAAAAAAAAAAAAAATCTAATTTTGGTAAACTACCACTATGCTCCTGGTGGTCTTTGGCTGGAGGGCATTGGTGTTATTCACTTAGAAAATCCAAGAGAATCATAAAAAAAAAAACTCTTAGACTTAATAAGAGAAGTTAGCAAGGTGACCAAAACCAAAAATGAATACAAAATACAAAGATGGGGCCGGGCGCGGTGGCTCATGCCTGTAATCCCAGCACTTTGGAAGGCCGAGGCGGGTGGATCACGAGGTCAGGAGATCGAGACCATCCTGGCTAACATGGTGAAACCCCGTCTCTACTAAAAAAGTACAAAAATTAGCCGGGCGTGGTG
This sequence comes from Pongo abelii, assembly GCF_028885655.2. Taxonomy (NCBI): domain Eukaryota; kingdom Metazoa; phylum Chordata; class Mammalia; order Primates; family Hominidae; genus Pongo; species Pongo abelii. The sequence goes on from NC_072008.2 coordinate 49,369,642, forward strand.
GTCGGCGCCTGTAGTCCCAGCTACTCGGGAGGCTGAGGCAGGAGAATGGCGTGAACCCGGGAGGCGGAGCTTGCAGTGAGCCGAGATCGCGCCACTGGACTCCAGCCTGGGCGACAGAGCGAGACTCCATCTCAAAAAAAAAAAACAAGAAAAAAAATACAAAGATGGGTATAGCCTTCCTTGACAGACACCTGAAATCAGAAAATGTAACAGGGCAGGGTACCGTTGATCACAGTAACAAAATCCATCAACCTCTTGTAAGCAAGAAAAGCATGAGCTCGGCCGGGCGTGGTGACTAGTGCCTGTAATCCCAGCACTTTGGGAGGCCAAGGTGGGCAGATCACGAGGTCAGGAGATCGAGACCATCCTGGCCAACATGGTGAAACCTCGTCTCTACTAAATACAAAAAATTAGCTGGGTGTGGTGGTGCACACCTATAGTCCCAGCTACTTGGGAGGCTGCAGCAGGGGAATCGCTTGAACCCGGGAGGCGGAGATTGCAGTGAGCCGAGATGGCGCCACTGCACTCCAGCCCGGTGACACAGCGAGACTCCGTTTCAAAAAAAAAAGAAAAAGAAAGAAAAGAAAATATGAGCTCTATACATTTTGACAAAAGAAAAAATGACCAGAATAAATGGAAAGATATATCTGTGTTTCAGGCGAAAAGAATCAACACTGGAGGCCGAGTGCACCTGTAGTCTCAGCTACCTGGGAGGCTGAGGAAGGGGGATTGCTTGAGCCCAGGAGGTCGAGGTTTCAGTGAGCTAAGATGGCACCACTGCACTCCAGCCTGGGTGACAGAGTGAGAGTCTATCTCAAAATAAATAAATAAAAATAAAAGAAAGAAAGAAACAAAAAAACCATGTCCCGTAGTACCTCAGGCACCTCCCTGTGACTTGAACAGCATGATTTCATGTTGCCAGGTTTTTTGTTTTTTGGCTTTTTTTTTTTCTTGAGGAAGACTTTTGCTCTTGTTGCCCAGGCTGGAGTGCAACGGTGTGATCTCGGCTCACTGTGACCTCCACCTCCAGGATTCAAGAGATTCTCCTGCCTCAGCCTCCCAGGTAGCTGGGATTACAGATGTGCACCATCATACCCGGCTAATTTTGTACTTTTTTTTAGTAGAGATGGGGTTTCACCATGTTGGTCAGGCTAGTCTTGAACTTCTGACCTCAAGTGATCCACCCACCTCGGCCTCCCAAAGTGCTGGGATTACAGGTATGAGCCACCATGCCTGGCCATGAAGCCAGGTTTTTGAACTTTGTATAAAGGGAATCATATAGTATTATCCTTCTGTGTCCTGCAGCTTCTTTTGCCCAACATTGTTTGTGAGGTCCATCCCTGTTATGCACATGGAATTATCCTTTCTTCATTTTCATTGTAAGTCAGAACTGTGAAGGGTTTGAGTTTATCCTACTTGCAAGCTAAAAAGTTAGCCTGCCAAATTTTGCACAGACACACATACATGCACATGTACACACATACATGCACATGTGCACACACACAGATATATAAAACACAAGACCCCAGCCTGGGCAACATAGCTAGACTCTGTTGCTACAAACAAATTAAAAAAAAATTAGGGGCTTGATGGCACATGCTTGTAGTCTCAGCTACTTGGGTGGCTGAGGTGGGAGGATTGCTTGAGTCCTGGAGGTCGAGGCTGCAGTCAGCTATGAACACGACACTGCACTCCAGCCTGGGTGACAGAATGAAATTTTGTCTCAAAACACACACACACACACACACACTCACACACACACACACACACACAGAGATGATCATGAATCAGAAAAATGGATCACTGATTACCACAACAATCAGAAGCCAGAGCTATACCTTGCATCGATTCCTCATGCCCCAGCTCACACGAAGCCAAATGCTTCCACAGATGTTTCCTGTGCATTCAGTGGGTTGCATCATGGGGGAAGAAACTAAAATTAGGAGACTAAGCTGTTGTGAACCTGCTGACACACCTGCCTGTCCTCCCCTCCATAGCCAGAGATTATTAATTACCCTGGAATGTCAGCAATCTCCTGGTTGTGGGGAGAGGTGGGGCATTTCTAGGTTTCTCATGCTGAACTGTCTCTAAATCTCTCCAGAGGGATGCACTATCTCAATATCCAAGGCTGCTGTTCAAACATTGTTCAGAAGGCCTAGCCCATGCAGGAACATGAGTGATCTGTGCAGATCTGCCTCCCAACACATTGCTGTACAGTATTTCCTTGCGTGAATATACCATCATTTTTGTATCCATTCTTTGGCTGATGTGCATTTGGGTAGTTTTTAGTTTGGGGCTATTATGAATAAAGTTGCTATAAACATTATTTTATGTCTTTGGTTAACATTTATACACATTCTGTTCTCGCTTCATTTCATTCATTTGATCTTCCATCACTGATACCCTTTCTTCCAGTTGATCGAATTGGCTACTGAGGCTTGTGCATTCACATAGTTCTCGTGCCTTGGTTTTCAGCTCCATCAGGTCCTTTAAGGACTTCTCTGCATTGGTTATTCTAGTTAGCCATTTGTCTAATTTTTTTTCAAGGTTTTTAACTTCTTTGCCATGGGTTCGAACTTCCTCCTTTAGCTCAGAGTAGTTTGATCGTCTGAAGCCTTCTTCTCTCAACTCATCAAAGTCATTCTCTGTCCAGCTTTGTTCCGTTGCTGGTGAGGAGCTGTGTTCCTTTGGAGGAGAGGCACTCTGATTTTTAGAGTTTCCAGTTTTTCTGCTCTGTTTTTTCCCCATCTTTGTGGTTTTATCTACCTTTGGTCTTTGATGATGGTGACGTACAGATAGGGTTTTGGTGTGGATGTCCTTTCTGTTTGTTAGTTTTCCTTCTAACAGTCAGGACCCTCAGCTGCAGGTCTGTTGGAGTTTGCTGGAGTCCACTCCAGACCCTGTTTGCCCGGGTATCAGCAGCGGAGGCTGCAGAACAGCGGATCCTGGTGAACAGCAAATGTTGCTGCCTCATCGTTCCTCTGAAAGTTTTGTCTCAGAGGAGTACCCGGCCGAGGTGTCAGTCTGAAAAAAAAGAATAAAAAGAAACGAACAAAGCCTCCAAGAAATATGGGACTATGTGAAAAGACCAAATCTACGTCTGATTGGTGTACCTGAAAGTGACGGGGAGAATGGAACCAAGTTGGAAAACACTCTGCAGGACATTATACAGAAGAACTTCCTCAATCTAGCAAGGCAGGCCAACATTCAAATTCAGGAAATACAGAGAACGCCACAAAGATACTCCTCGAGAAGAGCAACTCCAAGACACATAATTGTCAGATTCACCAAAGTTGAAATGAAGGAAAAAATGTTAAGGGAAGCCAGAGAGAAAGGTCAGGTTACCCACAAAGGGAAGCCCATCAGACTAACAGCTGATCTCTCGGCAGAAACCCTACAAGCCAGAAGAGAGTGGGGGCCAATATTCAACATTCTTAAAGAAAAGAATTTTCGGCTAGGTGTGGTGGCTCATGCCTGTAATCCCAGCACTTTGGGAGGCCAAGGAGGCAGAATCATGAGGTCAGGAGTTTGAGACCAGCTTGGCCAACATGGTGAAACCCTGTCTCTATTAAAAATACAAAAAAAATTAGCCAGGCGCAGTGGCAGACACCTGTAATCCCAGCTACTCAGGAGGCTGAGACAGGAGAATCGCTTGAAACCAGAAGGCGGAGGTTGCAGTGAGCCCAGAACACACCACTGCACTCCAGCCTGGGCAACAAGAGCGAAACTCTGTCTCAAAAAAAAAAAGAAAAGAATTTTCAACCCAGAATTTCATATCCAGCCAAACTAAGCTTCATAAGTGAAGGAGAAATAAAATACTTTACAGACAAGCAAATGCTGAGCGATTTTGTCACCAACAGACCTGCCCTAAAAGAGCTCCTGAAGGAAGCACTAAACATGGAAAGGAACAACCGGTACTAGCCACTGCAAAAACATGCCAAATTATAAAGACCATTGAGGCTAGGAAGAAACTGCATCAACTAATGAGCAAAATAACCAGCTAACATCATAATGACAGGATCAAATTTACACATAACAATATTAACCTTAAATGAAAATGGACTAAATGCTCCAATTAAAAAACACAGACTGGCAAATTGGATAAAGAGTCAAGACCTATCAGTGTGCTATATTCAGGAGACCCATCTCATGTGCAGAGACACACATAGGCTCAAAATAAAGGGATGGAGGAAGATCTACCAAGAAAATGGAAAACAAAAAAAGGCAGGGGTTGCAATCCTAGTCTCTGATAAAACAGACTTTAAACCAACAAAGATCAAAAGAGACAAAGAAGGCCATTACATAATGGTAAAGAGATCAATTCAACAAGAAGAGCTAACTATCCTAAATATATATGCACCCAATACAGGAGCACCCAGATTCATAAAGCAAGTCCTTAGTGACCTACAAAGAGACTTAGACTCCCACACAATAATAATGGGAGACTTCAACACCCCACTGTCAACATTAGACAGATCGACGAGACAGAAAGTTAATAAGGATATCCAGGAATTGAACTCAGCTCTGCACTAAGCGGACCTAATAGACATCTACAGAACTCTCCACCCCAAATCAACAGAATATATATTCTTCGCAGCACCACACCACACTTATTCCGAAATTGACCACATAGTTGGAAGTAAAGCACTCCTCAGCAAGTGTAAAAGAACAGAAATTATAACAAACTGTCTCTCAGACCACAGTGCAATCAAACTAGAACTCAGGATTAAGAAACTCACTCAAAACTGCTCAACTACATGGAAAATGAACAACCTGCTCCTGAATGACTACTGGGTACATAACAAAATGAAGGCAGAAATAAAGATGTTCTTTGAAACCAACAAGAACAAAGACACAACATACCAGAATCTCTGGGACACATTCAAAGCAGTGTGTAGAGGGAAATTTATAGCACTAAATGCCCACAAGAGAAAGCAGGAAAGATCTAAAATTGACACCCTAACATCACAATTAAAAGAACTAGAAAAGCAAGAGCAAACATATTCAAAAGCTAGCAGAAGGCAAGAAATAACTAAGATCAGAGCAGAACTGAAGGAAATAGAGACACAAAAAACCCTTCAAAAAATCAATGAATCCAGGAGCTGGTTTTTTGAAAAGATCAACAAAATAGATAGACCGCTAGCAAGACTAATAAAGAAGAAAAGAGAGAAGAATCAAATAGACGCAATAAAAAATGACAAAGGGGTTATCACCACCGAACCCACAGAAATACAAACTACCATCAGAGAATACTATAAACAGCTCTACGCAAATAAACTAGAAAATCTAGAAGAAATGGATAAATTCCTCAACACATACACCCTCCCAAGACTAAACCAGGAAGAAGCTGAATCTCTGAATAGACCAATAACAGGCTCTGAAATTGAGGCAATAATTAATAGCTTACCAACCAAAAAAAGTCCAGAACCAGATGGATTCACAGCCGAATTCTACCAGAGGTACAAGGAGGAGCTGGTACCATTCCTTCTGAAACTATTCCAATCAATAGAAAAAGAGGGAATCCTCCCTAACTCATTTTAGCAGGCCAGCATCATCCTGATACCAAAGCCTGGCAGAGACACAACAAAAAAAGAGAATTTTAGACCAATATCCCTGATAAACATCAATGCAAAAATCCTCAATAAAATACTGGCAAACTGAATCCAGCAGCATATCAAAAAGCTTATCCACCATGATCAAGAGAGCTTCATCCCTGGGATGCAAGGCTGGTTCAACATACACAAATCAATAAACATAATCCAGCATATAAACAGAACCAACGACAAAAACCATATGATTATCTCAATAGACATAGAAAAGGCCTTTGACAAAATTCAACAACTAAAAACTCTCAATAAATTAGGTATTGATGGGATGTATCTCAAAATAATAAGAGCTATCTATGACAAACCCACAGCCAATATCATACTGAATGGGCAAAAACTGGAAGCATCCCCCTTGAAAACTGGCACAAGACAAGGATGCCCTCTCTCACCACTCCTATTCAACATAGTGTTGGAAGTTCTGGCCAGGGCAATTAGGCAGGAGAAGGAAATAAAGGGTATTCAATTAGGAAAAGAGGAAGTCAAATTGTCCCTGTTTGCAGATGACATGATTATGAATCTAGAAAACCCCATCATCTCAGCCCAAAATCTCCTTAAGCTGATAGGCAACTTCAGCAAAGTCTCAGGATACAAAATCAATGTGCAAAAATCACAAGCATTCTTATACACCAATAACAGACAAACAGCCAAATCATCAGTGAGCTCCCATTCACAATTGCTTCAAAGAGAATAAAATATCTAGGAATCCAACTTACAAGAGACGTGAAGGACCTCTTCAAGGAGAACTACAAACCACTGCTCAATGAAATAAAAGAGGATACAAACAAATGGAAGAACATTCCATGCTCATGGGTAAGAAGAATCAATATCATGAAAATGGCCATACTGTCCAAGGTCATTTATAGATTCAGTGCCATCCCCATCAAGCTACCAATGACTTTCTTCACAGAATTGGAAAAAACTACTTTAAAGTTCATATGGAACCGAAAAAGAGCCCACATCGCCAAGTCAATCCTAAGCCAAAAGAACAAAGCTGGAGGCATCACACTACCTGACTTCAAACTATACTACAAGGCTACAGTAACCAAAACAGCATGGTACTGGTACCAAAACAGAGATATAGATCAATGGAACAGAACAGAGCCCTCAGAAATAATGCCGCATATCTACAACTATCTGATCTTTGACAAACCTGAGAAAAACAAGCAATGGGGAAAGGATTCCCTATTTAATAAATGGTGCTGGGAAAACTGGCTAGCCATATGTAGAAAGCTGAAACTGGATCCCTTCCTTACACCTTATACAAAAATTAATTCAAGATGGATTAAAGACTTAAACGTTAGACCTAAAACCATAAAAACTCTAGAAGAAAACCTAGGCAATACCATTCAGGACAGAGGCATGGGCAAGGACTTCATGTCTAAAACACCAAAAGCAATGGCAACAAAAGCCAAAATTGACAAATGGGATCTAATTAAACTCAAGAGCTTCTGCACAGCAAAAGAAACTACCATCACAGTGAATAGGCAACCTACAGAATGGGAGAAAATTTTCGCAACCTACTGATCTGACAAAGGGCTAATATCCAGAATCTACAATGAACTCAAACAAATTTACAAGAAAAAAACAAACAACCCCATCAAAAAGTGGGTGAAGGACATGAACAGACACTTCTCAAAAGAAGACATTTATGCAGCCAAAAAACAGATGAAAAAATGCTCATCATCACTGGCCATCAGAGAAATGCAAATCAAAACCACAGTGAGATACCATCTCGCACCAATTAGAATGGCAATCATTAAAAAGTCAGGAAACAACAGGTGCTGGAGAGGATGTGGAGAAATAGGAACACTTTTACACTGTTGGTGGGACTGTAAACTAGTTCAACCCTTGTGGAAGTCAGTGTGGCGATTCCTCAGGGATCTAGTACTAGAAATTCCATTTGACTCAGCCATCCCATTACTGGGTATATACCCAAAGGACTATAAATCATGCTGCTATAAAGACACATGCACACGTATGTTTATTGCGGCACTATTCACAATAGCAAAGACTTGGAACCAACCCAAATGTCCAACAATGATAGACTGGATTAAGAAAATGTGGCACATATACACCATGGAATACTATGCAGCCATAAAAAATGATGAGTTCATGTCCTTTGTAGGGACATGGATGAAATTGGAAATCATCATTCTCAGTAAACTATCGCAAGAACAAAAAACCAAACACCACATATTCTCACTCATAGATTGGAACTGAACAATGAGAACACATGGACACAGGAAGGGGAACATCACACTCTGGGGACTGTTGTGGGGTGGGGGGAAGGGGGAGGGATAGCATTAGGAGATATACCTAATGCTAAATGACGAGTTAATGGGTGCAGCACACCAGCATGGCACATGTATACATATGTAACTAACCTGCACATTGTGCACATGTACCCTAAAACTTAAGGTATAATTATAAGAAAATAAAAAATAAATAAAGTTAGTTTACACCATCTGATTTGGTGAAGTGCTGAATTGAGAAACTTTGACAAGAATGTCTGTCTTGAGTCCCTGTACAACTACAGAACCCTGTGAAATGCCCAGGATCGTTGCCAACGCCATCTCCATTAAGTCAAGTCTGTCCACAGTGGGGAGAGCAAAAGGTTGGTTAACAAATACAAAAGTATAGCTATAGGTCAGGCAAGGCTGCTCCTGCCTGTAATCCCAGCACTTTGGGAGGATCACTTGAGCCCAGGAGTTCAAGAGCAGCCCATGAAACATGGTGAGATCTTGTCTTCAATAAAAACTAAATTCGGGCGTGGTGGCTCACGCCTGTAATCCCAGTACTTTGGGACGCTGAGGCGGGCAGATCACGAGGTCAGGAGATCGAGACCACCCTGGGTAACACGGTGAAACCCCGTCTCTAATAAAAATACAAAAAAATTAGCTGGGCGTGGTGCCGGGCGCCTGTAGTACCAGCTACTCGGGAGGCTGAGGCAGGAGAAAGGCATGAAGCCGGGAGGCGGAGCTTGCAGTGAGCCGCGATTGTGCCACTGCACTCCAGCCTGGGTGACAGAGCAAGACTCCGTCTCAAATAAAATAAAATAACATAAAATAAAATAAAATAAATAAAAAATTATCCAGGCATGGTGGTGCACGCCTGTAGTACCACCTACTTGGGAGGCTGAGGCAGGAGGATCGCTTGAACCCAGGAGGTTGAGGATGCAGTGAGCTATGATGGTGCCACTGCACTCCAGCCCAGGCGACAGAGATCCTGCCTCAAAAAGAAAAAGTCACACTGTACCCCATAAATATTTACAATTATTATGTGTCTATTTAAAATAATAGGCTGGGGCCGGGCACAGTGGCTCACATCTGTAATCCCATCACTTTGGGAGGCCGAGGCAGGTGGATCACCTGAGGTCAGGAGTTTTAGACCAGCCTGGCCAACATGGTGAAGCCCCATCTCTACTAAAAAAAAAAAAAAAAAATACAAAAATTAGCTGGGCATGGTGGTGTGTGCCTGTAATCCCAGCTACTCAGGAGGCTGAGGCAGGAGAATTGCTTGAACCCAGGAGGTGGAGTTTGCAGTGAGCTGAGATCATGCCACTGCACTCCTGGGTGACAGAGCAAGACTCTGTCTCGAAAATAATAATAATAATAATAGGCTGGGTGTAGTGGCTCACACTTGTAATCCCAGCACTTTGGGAGACCAAGGCGGGCAGATCACTTGAGGTCATGAGTTCGAGACCAGCCTGGCCAACATGGTGAAACCCCATCTCTACCAAAAATACAAAAAGTAGCTGGGCATGGTGGGATGTGCCTGTAATCTCAGCTACTCGTGAGGCTGAGGCATGAGAATCGCTTGAACCCAGGAGGCAGAGGTTGCAGTGAGCCGAGATTGTGCCACTGCACTCCAGCCCAGGGAACAGAGAGAAAACCTGTCATAAATAAATAAAATAATAAAAGCAAAAAGAGGAATGTTTGTCCTTGAAATTATTACTTTAGCAAAGAAGGCTCATAAAACCTTCAAATGACACCTGTAGTTATAATTGAGAATATGTTGTCTATGTTGTAAATGACATCTCTGAAACTCTAAGTGCTGTAAATAAGGATTTTGAACTCCTGGCCTCAAACGATCCTCCCATCTTGGCCTCCCAAAGTGCTGGGATTACAGGTGTGAGCCACTGCGCCCAGCCGTGGATTTCAGTCCCAGCCTTGCCCCTCTGAGGCAGTGTAGTCCTGGGAAGTTGCTTCGCCTTTTTGTGTTTCAGTTTCCTCAAGTGCAAATGAGGACAACAAAAGGCAGTTTTGTGTCACCTCAGACGTGGTCCTAAATGGGCCCACCGGGATGGTTCGCATTTCTTAACGTCAGAGCATCAATCTCTAAAGGTCTGCCCCTAGGTTGGGGTCAGGGGTGTCAGAGCTGCCCTGCCTGTCAAGCCCTGTTCTCCAACTGCCACCAAGAGAGCAGCGGAAATAGGAACACTGAGACCAGCAGCCCCAGACTCAAGGTGAAGTGCATGCACCTCTCTTCCTCCTCCCGCTGCATTGACTCCATCTCTTGCTCCTCTGTATCTGTCTTACCTTCTCAATCTCGTTCTCTCTCTGCTCCTGTTTTTCTTTTTTCCCTGTTGTCTCTGTCTTGTGTCTTTGCCAATGTGTCTTTCTCCTTCTCACTTTTTTTTTTTTTTGGACAGAGTCTCACTCTGGCTTCCAGGCTGAAGTGCAGTGGCACGATCTCGGCTCACTACAACCTCCGCCTCCCAGGTTCAAGCAATTCTCCTGCCTCAACCATGCAAGTAGCTGGGATTACAGGCGCCTGTCACCGCGCTTGGCTAATTTTTGTATTTTTAGTAGAGATGGGGTTTCACCATGTTGGCCAGGCTGGTCTCAAACTCCTGACCTCAAGTGACCCACCCACTTCGGCCTCCACAAGTTCTGGGATTACAGGCATAAGCCACTGCACTTGGCCCCTCCTTTTCACTTTTTTTTTTTCTTTTTAAGACAGGGTCTCGTTCAGTCACCCAGGCTGGAGTGCAGTTATCTGCAACCTCTGTCTCCCGGGTTCAAGCAATTCTCCTGTCTCAGCCTCACGAGTACCTGGGACTACAGGCATGTGCCACCATGCCCAGCTAATTTTTGTATTTTTAGTAGAGACAGGATTTCACCTTGTTGGTCAGGCTGGTCTCGAACTCCTGACCTCAGGTGATCCACCCACCTCGGCCTCCCAAAGTGCTGGGATTACAGGCATGAGCCACCACGCCCCGCCTCTTGGTATCTTTCTCTGCATCTTTCTCTCCTTTGATCTCTCCGTAAACTCTGGCTTCTCTTTCTATGTCTTTCTCCCTATTCTTCTCTTTCTGTCCCTTTGACTCCCCCATGTCTGTCTCTTTCTCCCTGATCTGTCAAGGTCTGTCCCTGAGGAAGTGAGTAAAGTGATCCCACAGCTGTTAGGGCTGGACCCCCTTGCTCTTCTCTGATCCCACTCACCTCCTTAATCCCTCTCGCCCACCGACTATTTCCCTTCTCCCCATGCAGACAGGTGGGTGGCAAACTCAAGGGCCACCGGGGTCACACTGTGAAAGCACCAGCCAGGGAGACCAAAGCAGAAAAATGAGGATGCGGAGCTGAGAGATCAAGACAGACAGAAGCAGAGACTAAGGGCTTAGGCAGGGAGGAAGCAGGAAGAAACAGGAGGAGGAACCTGAGACAGAGCCGCTGAAGTCCTTGCTGGAAGCAGATGGGATTAAATGAGAGGAGACTGGGAGAGTGCCAGAGACACCAAGAGGATGCAGGTAAGGCATCTGTCCCCTGAGGCCCCGCAGCTAGGGTGTGGGTGGGCGGCAGCCAGAGGAGGCCCGGCCTGAAGCCAGCTCACACAGCTCAACCGCTCCTCACTATGTCTCTTGTGTTTGCCTGCATCTGATGTGGTATTCCCCTCTACCTGCCTGCGTTTCTGACCCTCATGCAGCTTCTTCTATTTCTTAGCGTCTCTCCCCTTCTCTTTGTCTCTTTCTCTTTTCATTGATCTCTTGCGTGTCTCTCTGCCTCCATCTCTTTCCACCTCTCTGTCGGTCTGTACCTCCCTACGTGCATGTCTGTTTCTATTTCTCTCTCTCTCTTCATCTCTCCACCCCCCGTCTTCTCTTGGTCTCTGTAGTCTCTTCTCGTCGAAACAACCGAGGGTCTCACCCCGTATTTCCTTCTTTTAAGAACAGAGGCTGCCGGCCCCGGGCCTAGGTCAGTCAGTGGGCGGGGCCTCAGGGCTCGCTCCAGCCGCGCCCCAGCTCGCGAGCCGCGGACGACCCAGGGCGCCCCAGCCCCAGCTCGGGGCCTGGTGAGCCCGGGTGATGCCGTTGACGCGAGGCCTCCACGGAGTCCCCCCTCCCCTAGCACCGTCCCCAGCCTCCCTACAACTCTCGCGCGAGGCCCCTAGCCTCGGTTTCCCAGCCCGCTCCCTCGCTTCTAAACGTGGTGCTGGTCCCGCCCCACTCCAGGTGACTCCGGCCCCCCAGCCCCGCCCCAGCCAGCGGCTGGAGGAGGCCCCGAACGTCGCCGCAAGCGGTCAAGCCACCCGGGACGAGGGCGCGCAGAAGGACCGCTCCTAGGCCCCGCGGGTGGGTCCGGCCGTCCCCAGCCTGGAGACTGCGCAGCTGGACCCGCGCGCGGGAGAGGGGCGGGGCCTGGCGGTGGGAGGAGGTGGGTCCAGAGGCTGCCGAGGGCGGGAGCCTGCGGGTCTCGGGGAGCATGGAGGGGCGCAGCCTCGGAGGAGCCGGGTGGTTGTAGGAAGGAGGTGGGGCCCGCCGCGGCCTCAGGGGACGGTGCTGAGCGAAACGACCAAGGCGGGGCCGAGGGGCAGGGCCGGAGACCCCGGGAGCGTGGAGCCTCCAGGACTCTCGGAAGGGAAGGGCCTCCAGGAGCTACTCTCCAGGGGGCGACGCTAGATCCACGCAGGTGAAGGCCTGCAGGGGGCAGGGCCGGCCCAAAGATCCAGAAGGGGCGGGACTAAAGGAGGTATTGGCCCCAGGACACAAGAAACACCCTGGGTCTGACTGGCGCTCCGGTCTCAAAGATGCATGCCTTGTGCTGCCGCCGCGGTACTTGTGGAGATGCAGGTTCGAGGCCGAAGCCCGGGCCCCGCGCTGCCCTCCCTGGTCCCTCAGTGGCGTGGCTGCGCCCTGGCCGGCACTGAGTCGCTCAAACAGGTGTCACAGCTGTTACCGCTGAGGACTCTTTACATTCCCAAGGACCAGTTTTATAAGCGACTGGCTTGCAAGAAAGGGACGGTTTTCATGTCTCTCGAGGTCATTCGCCACTGGAGCAGTTTGTGCAGAGGACACCCTTAACTCCTCAGGAAGCTTTTGAGCCTCCCCGTGGCTTCTGCACCCCAGTGTAGGCAATGTTTGCCCCACCCAGGTAGAGGTTTTCGCAGAAGTCACAGCTTGGGGGCGGGGGCATGTCCACCCAGAAAAATCTCCTAGCTCCCCCATCCCAAAATGAAAACTCATTTCTGGTTATTTTGTGGTTACCCTTTAAAAACACTTGACCTGGCCGGGCGTGGTGGCTCACGCCTGTAATCCTAGCATTTTGAGAGGCCAAGGTGGGCGGATCACTTGAGGTCAGGAGTTCGAAACCAGCCTGGCCAACATGGTGAAACCTCATCTCTACTAAAAATACAAAAATTAGCCGGACATGGTGGTGGGCGCCTATAATCTCAGCTACTTGGGAGGCTGAAGCAGGAGATCACTTGAACCTGGGAGGTGGAGGTTGCGGTGAGCCGAGATCACGCCACTGCACTCCAGCCTGGGCAACAGAGCAAGACTCCGTCTCAAAACAACAAATAAAAACACTTGACCACACTGAGCAGAGGAGAGCAGAAAAGCAGCTCTGTGACAGAAGGGGAGGCTGATCCAGGGCACCTTCTTTGAGGGAGCTAGGTCTCCTGGCCCCCTTCTTCCATCCCAGATCCACCGAGGCCACATGGAGGGAGGGGAATCACCTTCACAAATGCCGTGCTGAGTGTCCAGAAAGAAGGGACTCCTGTGAGGCCACATTTCCCAGCCTCGGTGACGGGGGCTTGTGGACCAGGAGTCAGGGGTATTGGGGTGTGTGTGGGGGGATGGGGTCAGGGGTGCAACGTCCAGAACCACCCCCGCCCCCAGCAATCCTGGTGTTTATTCACTTCTTTCTCAAGCTTGTTCCTCTGACAGCTAGGACCCATCACCAGGCCCCAGACAACCTTAAGATGTGAATTAGGGACACATGTCCCTAATTCACCTTCATTCTCCCTTCCTGCTCATCCATCCCACAGACATTTACTAGAGCCCACTTGCTGTGGGCCTCCAAGTCCTAGGGCTTCCGAGTCCCTGAAGCAGGCTCTGCCCCTTGTCCTAAGGAGGGGTCCCATAGGCAGTTCAAGGAGTCCACACATAGGCATTTCAAAACAGGCTTTAAATACTCATCAGGGTGCCACACAAAGGAGCTGGGGTGAGAACTTCGTACATGTGAGTGTGGGGCTGGGGTGCCCTGAGAGAGAAAAAGGGGACCCATCTGTCAGGGCAGCTGGGGTGCCCCACCCCCACCCTGGGACTAGGGAGCAGAGTAGAAGCCCTCTCTGGAGGGTCCCAGGGCTAACTGGGAGCCAGCCCTCCCTTCGAGGTAGATCATCGGGGAGGGAACCGAGAAGTAGCTCCCATGGTGGCAGTGGCTTCCTCAGTGGTACTGCTGATAGCTGGGGTAGCCTGGGGCCGGGGTGCCGTCCTTAGGGGGCAGCTGGCTGGGGTCCTCCAGGAATGGGGGTGCTGGAGAAGGGAGACTTGGGTAAGGATGAGTGGAAGAGGCCAGGTGGAGCATCTCCCACTCCCCCGACCACCAGTTACTCACCATTTCGGAACTGCTGGGCCGTGTAGCGAGTGAGGAGGATGCCAACGCCCTCAATGAGGGCCAACAGGATGCCCCCCATCATCGCTGAGCCCACCATGGCCAGTGGGCCACCTGGGGGAGTTGGAGGCAGAGAAACAGAGGTGAGGGCAGGCAGAACAGGGTGGAAGGGGCTGGGGCCAGGGCCAGGGCCAGGGGTCACTCACTGCGGGCAGCCAGCACAGCCCCGGTCAATGCTCCACTGGTGATAGAGTTCCAGGGATCCTCCTTGCCCCGAAGCCGCACCAGGCCACAGTCGATGGTGGAGAACAGGCCCCCCCACACTGCGAAGCTACCTGTAGTGGAACCGAGGCCTAATTAGTTCCTGGGAAATCCTGAGAATTCACATCTCAGGGAACTTCCAAGGCCTGAATGCTTTGGCCAAGAACAGGGAGAAAAACCCAGACACAAAGGCAGATAGCCTATCTGTCCCCATCCTGTGGGGCAGAGTATTTCCTATCTGTCCCCATCCTGTGGTAGCTCCCACTTCAAGCCATCTGTAATCACCATCAACATTCCCTTCACCTTTATGGGGAGCTGACAAATGTTTACAAGCAGATTTATCTTCATATGGCTTTTAACAGAGCAACTTTGAGCTTCATAATCACCACACAGAGTTGGAATTCTGATTTGGGTTTCAGTGAGAAGGAAATAGGTTAGGAAACCCAGTTAATATGATAGTTAAAATGTTTACTGAGGGCTTACTGTGTGCCAGGACCTGTTCGAGGTACTGTGTTATTTGACTTCTGCAATTTTAAATTAGTTAATGTTATTAAAGTGTTTAGCATAGCAACCAGCACTTAGTAGTATGTAAATTACATAAACTACAAAACTACCGATGAAGTGGTTACTGTTATCACCACCCCCACAGTACAAGTGAGGTTCAGAGAGGTTAAGCCACTAGCCCAAGGTCACATGGCAGGGAACAGTCAGGACCTAGATTTAAACTCCAGAACCCACTTTCTTCCCCTCCATATTCAATTGTTGGGAAATATCACCCCCCTGGAAAGTCTCCAGCAGGGGCTAGAATCTGAACCCCCAACTTGCAGCCTAGACCCAAAGGATCAACCACTCCCACCTTTGCCAAGACATCTCCTATATCTATCTCCCCAAGCCCCTCACCTCCAATCTGGGGGGCTCGGATCCTCACAGCGTTGGCACTACCTCTCAACCGGTGCCGAATTCCCTGGGGAAAGGAAGGAAGGGCGTTAGGGCAGGGCTGAAGCCACTGGCAGACAGGTTTCCAACTTTTAAGAGAGGGAAGAAGATGGGAGACCTGTTAGAGGTATCAGCGGTAGAGATGTGGAGAAGTGGCCAAGAACTAGTGGCTTGGAGAGCGCCCCAACATGGGTGTTCTCAGAGCTAGGTTGAGAAGTGCTAATTCATTCATACATTTGTTCATTCATTCATTCAGTGAATGATTAACAAGTACCTACTATATGTGCCAAGCACCATGCCATATGCAGGGATACAGCCATGAACAAGGTAGATCTGCTCCCTGCCCTCTCAGAGCTCACATTAACGATGGGAGACACAGATCTTGAGCAAGGGTAGATAAACAACGGAGCTTCAGACAGCAATCTCCACTGTAGAGGAAATGCCATGAAGAAATATGACTGGGGCTGAGGGGTCAGGAAAGGCCTCTTGAAGGAGGGGGAATCTGTGCTGAGACCTTGATGATGACAAACTTGGGCAAAGATCCAGGGAGGAGAGTTCCAGGAGTCTAGGGGAGGGACGGGGCTACATATATAAATTGCAGGGACCTTGGCTAATAGATGGCATTTAAAGTCACGGCATTTGCGATCTTCTGGGAGGGGAGGTGGTCAGAGAAAAAGAATTATGTTAAAAGAATTCTCTCAACTTTAAGGCTGTCTTCCCTCTGCCAATTAAATTCCTGTCATTTTCCTCTATCCAGGTTTCTGAGCCAGAATCTGCCTCTAGGTAAAATGTGTCTGGTCCTGGCGCAGTGGCTCACACCTGTAATCCCAGCACTTTGGGAAGCTGAGGTGGGTGGATCACTTGAGTTCAGGAATTAGAGACCAGCCTAAGCAACACGTTGAAACACGTCTCTACAAATAAATAAATAAATAAATACATAAATAATTAGCTGGGCATAGTGGCGCAGTCCTGTGGTCCCAGCTACTTGGGAGGCTGAGGTGGGAGGATCACTTGAGCCTGGGAGGCGGAGGCTGTAGTGACCTATGATCAGGCCACTGCACGCCAGCCTGGGTGACAGGGCAAGATGCTGTCTCAAAAAAAAACAAAAAACAAAAAAACACAACAACAAAAAAAACCTGGCCAGGCACAATGGCACACGCCTGTAATCCCAGCACTTTGGGAGGCCGAGGTAGGTGGATCACCTGAGGTCCAGAGTTCGAGGCCAGCCTGGCCAACATAGTGAAACCCCATTTCTACTAAAAATACAAAAATTCGCCAGGTCTGGTGACACATGCCTGTAGTCCCAGCTACTTGGGAGGCTGAGACAGGAGAATTGCCTGAACCCAGGAGGCAGAGGTTGCACTGAGCCGAGATCGTGCCACTGCACTCTAGCCTGGGCAACAGAGCAAGACTCTGTCTCAAAAAAAAAAAAATCTGTCTGGCTTTGCACATACATTTAAAATTTGGTGATGACTCTTTGAACGACACAGCATTTCCACAGAGGAGCTCCAGCTGAGTGGGGTGGAGGGTGGAAGACAGAGGCCGTGTTTGCAATCCCTACAAAATCCCAGATACAGGAGCCAGGCTCGGCACATAGTAGGTGAGTGGGCACCAGAATGAATAAGTGCACGTGACTGGCAGCTCCAAGCAGTTTTCAGAGCAGCCTCCCTTGTGGGCAAGACAGCTGACCCCACACCAACCCAGGGAAGGCCTGGACTCACAACAGGGGCATTGCGGAAACCCTTGATGGCCTGGAAGACTCCGCCACCGATGACACCCATAGTGAAGGCTCCACCGCAATCATCCACAATTCGCCATGGGCTGCAAGCAGGAAGGGAAGGACGGGGTTAATGTGAGCCCTCCCCCAGGTCCTGTCACACGAACTCTTTTCTAACTGGGAGAAACCAAGTCACCAGAATGGGAAGTTCCTAAGTAGGAACAAACACTTCAGATAATAAGGAGCTAGTTCTGTCACGCTTTTTCCACACACCCCCCCATTAAAGCGAGAAATGGGGCAAAGGGGGAGAAATATTAGTCTTCGCCCTGTCTACCAACCAAAGAATCAGCCGTTTTACTGTGATCAAAGATTAAATGAATTGGCACACGCAGTTGACGTTTCAATAAGCGACATAGGCGTGTTAACTAGCCAAGACAGACTGTCAGCAAAGCAGGACCGCGTCGCACCCCTTCTCCGACGGTGAGCCCGTCCAACCATGCCCCGCCCCTTTTCAATCAGGCACAACTGGGAAAAACCAAGAGCGACCGCGGGAAGCATCCACCGTCCCCGCCGGCCCTCAACAGGCTCATCCGTGCCCCGCCCCCACTGACAAAGGCGACCTGGGAAAAACCACCCGCGGCAACTCTGGGGATTTCCGGTCAACACCGTACCACCCCTAGCCGGGATGGATCGTCCAGCGTGTCTTTTTTCGTTAACAGGGACTAGGAGATTACGAAGTCAGGTGAAACATGGCGTGGTTCGGCCTTCGCCGCACCTTCTGAGGGGAGACGGTTGTGGCCCCTCATAATGGAGCCCGAGTGACAGGAACCGAGTGGGGGTAGCGGGAGATACGTTAAGAGTCCCCCGAGTTTGGTACATGGCTCTGTGCGGCCGATGCCTCCCCCGCCCGACCCCCACGGCTAGCCTTGGCGTCGCAGCAACAGTCCGGATGCCAGTGCCCATCGCCGTACCAAGGCTCCCGAGCGTACTCCTCCATGGCGCTGGCGTCTGGCCGCGCAGTCAGGCCACGCCCCCAGCGTAGACGCACACCGGCGTCGGAGCTTTCCGCCTATTACCGGGCAGCGATTGGGTCGCTATACCGCATGTCACGCCAAGGACGCACTCTCATTGGCTAATCGAGTTTCTGCCATTTGTTCATTGCCTCCTGAGCGTAGTCCAGTTACTTTCAGGCTCGGGGAGTGAAGGCCTCATTGAGAGAAGGTCTCATTCTGTGTTTTGGGAAGAGAGTCGTGTGGGCCCAGGTATCGTAGCGGCGACACGAGAGAGACGGCCGGTGTGACAGCCTTCCACTACCTGCACGAGTGTATTGGTAACGTTGGGGTGGGTGCACTCTTTCGGAGCTGGAGGAAGTGCTGCCCTCTGCTCCCCCATCCCAGCGCTTTGGTTTCTCCCACCCGGCAGTCATTGGGGGACGCTGGATGAGCCCATTTCTGAAGTGCGGAGGGGCCGGGCTTTTTAGGCGGTGGGCGGAGCCTGGGCCTGGGAGAGGAACAGGGCCCTGGAGCACCTGGTTTCGGGGACAGTAGGGTTGGTGGGAGTTACGATGATATTGCCACCTACCTCTTACATCTTTTAGTGCGTATGTTCTGTCCACCCAGCTACTGGTTCATTTGAGTAGATGGGAGTCAGATGAGTACATGTTTACGGGAGGCGCTTGGTTACGGGATCCAGATATGAATCTTTATCTGAGCTGCTTGTCAGTTTGTTCATCTGTCCCTAGGTCTGTCTGCTATCAGCTATGCCGCTGCCCGTTGCGCTGCAGACCCGCTTGGCCAAGAGAGGCATCCTCAAACATCTGGAGCCTGGTGAGACGGCTAAAAGCAGATGGTCCTAACACGTGCCAGCCTCGACAGGCACTTTTGTTGTTGATACTGACGCTTGATACCTAGCATGGGCCAACTGTGCACCAAGCAATGGGGTGGCAGGCATTTTTCGTTGTTAATAGTATGGATTCCTGACATCCATCCCTACCGCGTGTCAAGTGGAGGGGTTTGGGGGAATAGATATTTCATTCTTTCTTTTTTTTTTTTGAGGCAGAGTCTCATTGTGCACCCAGGCTGGAGTGCAGTGGCGCGATCTCGGCTCACTAAAACCTCCTCCTTCTGGGTTGAAGCGATTCTCCTGCCTTAGTCTCCCGAGTAGTTGGGACTACAGGCACGCCCCGCCCCACCACACCCGGCGATTTTTTTTTTTTTTTTTTTTTTTTTTGAGACAGAGTCTCGCTCTGTCGCCCAGGCTGGAGTGCTGTGGCGTGATCTCGTCTCACTGCAACCTCTGCCTCCCGGGTTCAAGCGATTTTCCTGCCTCAGCCTCCCAAGTAGCTGGGATTACAGGCACGTGCTACCACACCTGGCTGATTTTTGTATTTTTAGTAGAGACGGGTTTCACCATGTTGGCTAGGCTGGCCTCTAACTCCTGACCTCAGGTGATCCACCCCCCCACCCTTGGCTTTCCAAAGGGTTGGGATTACAGGCATAAGCCACTGTGCCCGGCTGATATTTCATTCTTAACAATACTGACTGGCTGGGCGTGGCGGCTCAAGCCGGTATTCCCAGCACTTTAGGAGGCTGAGGCAGGTAGATTGCTTGAGTTTAGGGATTAAGAGATTAGCCTGAGCAACATGGCGAAACTCCGTCTCTACAAAAAATACAAAAATTAGCCGTGTGTTGTGGTGCATGCCTGTAGTCCCAGCTACTTGGGAGGCTGAGGTGAGAGGATCGCTTGAGCCTGGGATGTCGAGGGTGCAGTGAGCCGAGATTGTGCCACTGCACTCCAGCCTGGCCGACACATGGAGACCCTGTCTCAAAAAAATCCAAAAAAAAACAGAAAATAATACTGACCACCTAATGCCTATTTGGGGCCTACTGTATGCCAGGTTAAATCCATGGATTACTCTATGGGGGTGATGACATAGTATCTAATAGGAAGTACTGCTAACCTCTACTGCTGTCTCCTGTGTGCCAAGTGTAGTTGCAGTGAGGATCTATCATTTAGGCCTACTGTGCTCTGGCTGCAAATCACACCTTATTGTCAGTAATACTAAAAACTGGCATCTATTTGGGGCTATAGTGTGCCAGGCACTGGAAAATACATCTTCTCCTTATTGATAACTGACATCTATTACAAGCCTACTGTGTGTGCAAGGTATAGACCTTGTGGTTAATAAAATTGTCAATGATCCCAGGCCTGGCAGGGTGGCTCACGCCTGTAATTTCAGCGCTTTGGGAGGCGGAGGTGGATGGATCACAAGGTCAGGAGATCCGAGACCATCCTGGCTAACAGGGTGAAACCCCATCTCTAATAAAAATACAAAAAAATTAGCTGGGCGTGGTGCCAGGTGCCTATAGTCCCAGCTACTCGGGAGGCTGAGGCAGGAGAATGGTGTGAACCCGGAAGGCAGAGCTTGCAGCGAGCTGAGATCACGCCACTGCACTCCAGCCTGGGCGAAAGAGCGAGACTCCATCTCAAAAAAATAAAATAAAATAAAACTGGCAATGATCATTGATTTACTTTTTTTTTTTTTTTTTTTTTTTGAGACAGTCTCGCTCCGTCACCTAGGCTGGAGTGCAGTGGCGCGATCTTGGCCCACTGCAACCTCCGCCTCCCGGGTTCAAGCGATTCTTCTGCCTCAGCCTCCCGAGTAGCTAGGACCACAGGCGTGCTCCACTGTGCCTGGCTAATTTTTGCATTTTTTAGTAGAGATGGGGTTTCACCATGTTGGCCAGGCTAGATTTTCTTTTAAGCCTATTGAGTGACCTGTGCCTATGGTATATATATTATTTATTATTTGTTTAGAAATAGGGTCTCACTCTTGCCCAGGCTGGAGTGCAGTGGCATGATAATAGCTCACTGCAAGCTCAAAGTCCTGGGCTCAAATGAGCCTCCTGCCTCAGCCTCCTGAGTAGTTGGGACGACAGACGTGTGCCACTGTGCCCAGCTAATTTTTTTTTTTTTTTTTTGTATTTTTTTGTAGAGACAGGGGGTCTCACTATGTTGACCGGGCTAGTCTCATAGACGGGTTTTCACCATCTTGGCCAGGCTGGTCTTGAACTCCTGACCTCGTGATCCACCCACCTTGGCCTCCTAAAGTGCTGGGATTACAGGCATGAGCCACCACACCTGGCCAAGATGAGTAAATTTTTTGATGAATCCCTATCAACTCTGAAACCAGATAGCTTTGGCTAACAGTAGAACTCATCATCTGAACCCAGAAATGGATTTAGGTGACCTTTTTTTGTAAATCTCCTAATACAGAGAGTTGGATTTGGAATGTGAAAGATACTTCATATGCTCCCTGGCACACACACACACGTGTCTTTTACGTGTGGCTTGTGTGAATGTGAGTGCGTGTCTCTAGGCTCTACATGTAGGATGAGGTCCCCTGGTCCTTATCTGCTCTCCTCGTCCCCACCTTGTTCTGCCAGAACCAGAGGAAGAGATCATTGCCGAGGACTATGACGATGATCCTGTGGACTACGAGGCCACCAGGTTGGAGGGCCTACCACCAAGCTGGTACAAGGTGTTCGACCCTTCCTGGTGAGCCTGGGTGAGGGGGGGCTAACTTCTGACTTCACCCTTCCTGTGCTGACCTTGGTTGTGAGGTTTAGGGGGACACAAGGGAGGGAGCCTGGGGTGGAGGGTGTTGGTGTTAGGTATCTGCAGGACTCAAGTTGCTGCCCACTGGGGCCTGGCTCCTCTGGGGTTGGAAGACTGTCTTTTCTCTCTTTTGAGACGGAGTTTCACTCTTGTTGCCTAGGCTGGAGTGTAATGGTGTGATCTCGGCTCACTGCAACCTCCGCCTCCCAGGTTCAGGTGATTGTCCTGTCTCAGCCTCCCAAGTAGCTGGGATTACAGGTGCACACCACCACACCCGGCTAATTTTTGTATTTTTTGTAGAGATGGGGTTTCATCATATTGGTCAGGCTGGTCCCGAACTTCTGACCTCAGGTGATCCACCTGCCTCGGCCTCTCAAAGTGCTGGGATTATAGGCATGAGCCACCACGCCCAGCTGACAGTGTTTTCTCTTCAGGAGAAGAGATTCTGGGGATCCTGCCTGTGGGGTCCTGACATGGGGCAAGTATAGGCAGAGAATGGGGAGACAAGAGTTGAGGATCCAAGGCAAGGACATCTGTGCTGACACTTCTTTCCTGCGGCCCCACAGCGGGCTCCCTTACTACTGGAATGCAGACACAGACCTCGTATCCTGGCTCTCCCCACATGACCCCAACTCTGTGGTTACCAAATCGGCCAAGAAGCTCAGAAGCAGTAATGCAGGTGAGTTGGCAGGTACAAGGTGCCCTGAGTGATCTTAGCAGTTCTCACAGAGAGGCCAAGTAGAATGATAGTGGATCAGAGGGACAGGTGAGACCAGGCGGGCCCCGCCTCAGGCAAGGGAGATTGTTGAAGGCAGAGGCTGCTGGGTCCTGGGGTGGCAAGGGGTCACTTCAAGACTTGTGTCCCCAGATGCTGAAGAAAAGTTGGACCGGAGCCATGACAAGTCGGACAGGGGCCATGACAAGTCGGACCGCAGCCATGAGAAACCAGACAGGGGCCACGACAAGTCAGACCGGGGCCACGACAAGTCTGACAGGGATCGAGAGCGTGGCTATGACAAGGTAGACAGAGAGAGAGAGCGAGACAGGGAACGGGATCGGGACCGCGGGTATGACAAGGCAGACCGGGAAGAGGGCAAAGAACGGCGCCACCATCGCCGGGAGGAGCTGGCTCCCTACCCCAAGAGCAAGAAGGGTAAGCTGGGCAGAATGGGGCTCTGTGAGACCAGCAAGGTGCAGGGCGCACTGCGTGAGGAAGCCTTCCCTCAAAAAGATGCCTGGACCTGGGGCCTAGAGGAGGGTGCTATGGTACATGGCAGCCAGGGGCTTCATTTCTTCTTGTGGGGTGGGGCTCAGTGATCAGGGGCTCCTGGTGCCTCTATTGAAGACTTTGCCCTGCCACTTCCACAGCAGTAAGCCGAAAGGATGAAGAGTTAGACCCCATGGACCCTAGCTCATACTCAGACGCCCCCCGGTAAGTGACAACTCCTCTTGACTCAGTACGTGGACACCATCCTCCAGCCTCTTTCCTCCATTCCTCATTGGGACCAGGTGGGCTGTGTCCGCCACATCACCCATCTCCATCCCCTGACTCTTTCACCGGCAGGGGCACGTGGTCAACAGGACTCCCCAAGCGGAATGAGGCCAAGACTGGCGCTGACACCACAGCAGCTGGGCCCCTCTTCCAGCAGCGGCCGTATCCATCCCCAGGGGCTGTGCTCCGGGCCAATGCAGAGGCCTCCCGAACCAAGCAGCAGGATTGAAGCTTCGGCCTCCCTGGCCCTGGGTTAAAATAAAAGCTTTCTGGTGATCCTGCCCACCATACCTGAGTGCTTCCTTTGAGGCTGCCCAACCCAAGTCAGCAAGATGCACAACACATTTTATTTGCAAAAACTCAGCTAAGAGATAGTGTGGAGCTGGCAGAGGCTGGAGGGCTGAGCTGAGGTGGGTCATGAGAGAGCTTAGTCATGTCGGCCCTGTGTGGGGTGGGGGTAGTGGGGACAGGGAGTCCAGTGTCTACCTCACCCTACCCCTAATACTGATCAGAGTTTGGTCCCAGCTGGGCCAAGGCAAGAAGAGAGAACGAGGCCAGGCCAATGTCTTCAATCCCAGCGGCTAGGAACCCTTCACCTTGGTGAGCAACCTGTGGTAGGAATGGGGAGGAAAGAAAAACACAAAGCTGGGCTAGGCCGGCAGGCGGGTTTCCTGAGCAAGTGAGGGCGGCAGTGGTGAAGCTGGTAGTCCTGGGGTTAGTAATGGTGCCCACCTGGTCAGAAAGCTACACGTGGACTAAATAAATACAACATCTTTATTTGGCATTGGATATCCTGACATTTGTTCATTACAGTTCCTTAAAAAACAAACCAAAAAATCAGAACAAATTAATCAAAAATAAAGATCCAATGGCTCTATTTACATATAGCAAAGACAGCCCAGGCATCTTCCATGCACACACACACCCCGCCCCAATACAGTTAAGGGGTTAATAAGCTTTGGGGAGCGCAGGAGGCAGGTTCCACAGTTCATCAATCCCAAGACACCCCCATGAGGTAGGGGTGCCTCACACAGCCAGACGGATATCAAGAGTATGATTGGCAGCTTTATTTTTCCTCTCCTAGACGTCTCCAAAAATAACCCTACATCTGGCAACTGACAGTGTCTTAAATACAATGAGATTCAGCCACTTCAAGGACCTCCATTTTTCCCACACCCTGGATCATTAATGATATGATTACACCACAAATCCCAAGTCCACTAAAAAAAACAAATGGCCCCTACCACACTTTCTGCCAGAAGGGCTGATGCAAAAATCTTAGCTTTTGTCCCTTTCTCCCTGGGGACTCACAAGAAGCCCATCTTCAAGGTGTCAAGGAAGCTGGCCCACGGCCACACAAAAGACGGAACTGGTAACATGATCCAGAGCGGTGGTAAGGGAGGAGAGAAGGCCTCAAACTATAGGCAACTGAACCCCACAGGTAGGCATCGGTCATTCCTGAAGAGCTGCGGGAGTTTTGTCCAGTGTGTCCTTATGGAGGTGGAGGGACTGCTGGGAGGGACTCTCCCAGACGAGACACCTCCAGAAGAGGGCACAGGGTCGGGGAGGGGGCAGACAAAAAAAAGGCCTTGAATGACAATACCCCCAACCCTGCCTCCAAAGAGGTTAGAGGGAGCAGAGGCGGCAGCTCTAAAACCCCCTCCAGGGGAAGGGGGTCAGCCTACCAGGAAGGGTTCACGTGACACCCAGCTCTAGTCCCACACCCCTCCAGAAGTCTCAGTGACCTGGGAGAAAAGACCATCTCCCAAACCCAGAGGAGCCAGGCCCCGGAGGGCGGCGACTTGGGTCCTGCAGATGCCCAACACCCTCCACCCCAGTCCCCCTCCCTTGTGTCCCCCCATTGCTACCAGCCCTCACTTCACCAGCACTGACTTTGGCAGAAAGGGCTCCGTGATGAGGTCTCCACGGTGGGAAGACAGCTGCGGTGGCGGTGGCTGCCCGGGAGGCTGCTGGTGAACGCAGGGCCCGGAGGCGGAGGCAGAGGCAGAGGCTATGGCTTTGGCTGCACCTCGGGGAAGGCTGTAGAGGTAGACAGCACCAATGACGAGTCCAGCGCCAAGGGCAAATAATGGGTCCACGTGGAAGCCAAAGAGGCGAATGGAGGCAACAGTGGACAGCACAATGGACAGGGAGGTGGCAAAGCCCTTGAGGATATTGTCAGCGTACTTGACAACCACAGCCACCAGTAGCCCGCCGAAGGCCTGGTTGAGCACCACGCCCCAGACAGCAGGTGTGTACCCAAAAAAGAAACCACGGGTGGCCACGGCGGTACCCTCAGCCCACCAGAGCCCCACCAGGCCCAGTGCTGTGCCAAAGAGGCCCAGTTGTAGGTTGCGCAGCCACACGGAGCCTGAGCTGCCTTTGAGGATCTTCTCAAAGTAGACACCTGCGAAGCCGGAGGAGAGACAGGAAGCCACGACGGCTGCCAGGCCTGCCCCAGGGTTCTGATCCAGTGGCCGTGGGCCTCCCCCACCAGCTTGCTGTGCCTGGACAATGGCGACGCCAGTGAAGAGGAGCAGCAGGGAGGCCCACTGCAGCCGGGAAAGGCTGCGATTCAGCATGAGCACGGAGAACAGCGCTGTGGTCAGGATCTTCAGCTGGTATGTCACCTGCGAGTGGCACGTGGAAGGCACTGAGGGCTGACCCTGGCCCCCAACAGGTGCACCTGGGGGGCAGCACCCACTGTGGGCCCCCAGGCACAACGGAGGGACAGGGTGGGGGTTATGACAACAAAAACAGCAAAAGGAGCCAGCCACTGGCCACTGGCTGAGCTGCAGCAAAACAGTTCTGAGGTCTCTCCCAGCAAGTGCACAAAAGGATGGCTGTGCCAAGAAGTCCACATCCCAATCCCATTTCCTGGCTGTGTGACTGGGGACAAAGCACTTGCCCTGTCTGAGCCCTGGCATCATCATCTATAAAAGATGGCTGAGGTATGGAAATATCTTTGTGATGAGGGACTTGATACAAATGAATCAATAGCCACAACAATGTCAGCAAATACTTACATAGTGCTTACAATGTATTAGTGTGGTTCTAGGCACTGCACGTGAATTCATTCATTTAATTCTCACAACACCATTCTGAAGTGAGCACCACTCTAAGCCCCAATTTAAAGGTGAGAAAACTAAGGCACAGAGAGGTTAGGTGACATGCCCCAAAATCACACAGTTGGAAGGTAGCAGAGCTGAGATTTGAACCCAGACAGACAGCCTGGCCCCAGGATCCAGGCTCTTTAACCATTTCACAAAGCTGCCCACAAATAGCCTAAAGCTTATCTGTCGCCAATCAAGGGCTCTTCACAGGTATTATTTCTTTTAAGTATCCTAGCATCTCAGTGAACAGGCATTACTATTTCCACCCCCAATTTTCACAGACGAGAAAAGGGAGGTTGAAGGAGTTCCAAGGACATTCTGAAGGTGACATAGACCCTGTCCTCTGCAACAACCCCCCAACACGCTATTCCCATACTCCAGTCCCCAACCCAGTTAGTTCCTCTGGGGCCATGCTGGGCTTGGGGCTCACCTGGAAAGTGGCAGCTGGTAGGTTAGAGATGGCAACATACTGGAGGTTATTCTGCAAGGTGTAGATGAGAGAGGGCACTGCGAGCTTGAGTGTGTCCACATACTGCACCAGGACGGCCTCATGGAGGAAGAGAACCAGGTGCTTCACGTTACCTAGGTGGGAGGAGGAGAGCCCTTCTTAGCACTGACAGCCATACATGGGGAACCCCTGAAGGCTGGGAACAGGCCTTGCTCCTGTGACTCCCCCATCCACCCTGCTGTCCAATCCCGGGGGGCTGGAATGAAGTATGTGATCTCGGTTTTCCCTAGAGTACAACCATGTTTCCAGCAAGCTTTTCTAAGACTCAGTTTAATGGCAGCAAAAGAATCAGCCATCCGTGTCTGCTAATCACAGAGCATGTCACTCATGTTAGAGCCTACCTCCCCGGCAGAGAGCCCCATTCAGGGAAAGCACTCAATACTCAATACATTTGTGTACAGTGAAATAACCATCATCAGGCCAGGTGCCATGGCTCACGCCTGTAATCCCAGCACTTTGGGAGGCCAAGGTGGCTCACGAGGTCAGGAGTTCAAGACCAGCTGGGCCAACAACACTGAAACCCCATCTCTACTAAAAATACAAAAATTAGCCAGGTGTGGTGGCACGCGACTGTAATCCCAGCTACTTGGGAGGCTGAGGCAGGAGAATTGCTTGAACCTGGGAGGCGGAGGTTGCAGTAAGCTGAGACCATGCCATTGCACTCCAGCCTGGGCAACAGAGTGAGACTCCATCTCAAAAAAAAAAAAAAAAAAAAAGAAAAAAAAAGAAATAACCATCATTAACTTGGAGCTTATGAAATAGAAGCCCTAGGAGCTGGGGTGGAGGGCTGTCTCCCACACAGAAGAGTTTAGTCTAGACTTTTTTTTTTTTTTTTTTAGCACAGCGGCACCATCTCGGCTCACTGCAACCTCCACCTCCCAGGTTCAAGCGATTCTCCTGCCTCAGCCTCCCAAGTAGCTGGGACTACAGGCGCGTGCCACCACTCCCAGCTAATTTTTTGTATCTTTAGTAGAGACGGGGCTTCACCGTGTTAGCCACAATGGTCTTGATCTCCTGACCTCGTGATCCGCCTACCTCGGCCTCCCAAAGTTCTGGGATTACAGATGTGAGCCACCACACCAGGCATAGTCTAGACTTTTAGACTTATCCTAGCTCCTCACTGACCCATGTGCCGTCTGAGGGCAGGGACCATCTCCCCCTTGTTGCATCTTTCTGTCAGCCCTAGACACAGAGTTGCCTCTGCCACATGGATGAATGCAGGCTTGACCATTAAGCAGAAGTCCGCTTGGGATCTGCTCCAGTGAAAACATGATAATCGGGCTGGGCACAGTGGCTCATGCCTGTAATCCCAACACTTTGGGAGGTTAAGGCAGGTGGATCACCTGAGGTCAGGAGTTCGAGACCAGGCTGGCCAACGTGGTGAAACCCCGTCTCTACTAAAAATACAAAAATTAGCCGGGTGTGGTGGCAGGCGCCTATAATCCCAGCTACTCAGGAGGCTGAGGCAGGAGAATCTTTTGAACCCAGGAGGCGGAGGTTGTAGTGAGCCAAGATCGTGCCATTGCACTCCAGCTTAGGCAACAAGGGCAAAACTCCGTTTCAAAACAAACAAACAAAAAACATGAGAATCATTTCCTATGTAACAAGGCCTTTGCAAAGCTCGCCCCACTTTTTGGCAGTTCATCTTTTTTTTTGGCGGGGCGGGGTGGGTGGGTGAGGAGTCTTGCTCTGTCACCCAGGCTGGAGTGCAGTGGCGTGATCTTGGCTCACTGCAACCTCTGCCTCCCAGGTTCAAGCAATTCTCCTGCCTCAGCCTCCCAAGTAGCTGGGATTACAGGCACCCGCCACCGCGCCTGGATAATTTTTGTATTTTTAGTAGAGACGGGGTTTCACTTCTTGGCCAGGCTGGTCTCTAACTCCTGACCTCGTGATCCACCTGCCTCTCGGCCTCCCAAAGTGCTGGAATTACAGACGTGAGCAACCACGCCCAGCCAGCAGTTCATCTTTTAAGTCACAGCTGGGTGTCACTCCACAGGCAAAACTTCTTCAAACACTGAACAAGGTTGTCCCAGGAACTCCTACTGATGTTCATTCACCAAACCCTGTCCACTCCTGGTCTCCAAACTCGAATTCAGGGGAAAAAAATTCCGGGCGGGGGAGGGAGGGGTGCTGAAATTGTGGCTAAGAGATGAAGGCCTGTGATTAAGTCTGTGGCTATCTGTTATTTCCATCTTCCATCAGCAATGAGGACAAGCTGCTCCTCTGCATTGCTAACCCATCTACCCCCACGGCCTGAGGCAGTGTTCACACCTACACTGTTCACAGAGTTAACAAAGGTAAGAGCAGGTCTCTTGTTAACCTGGAGTTAACAGGTGGGTGAGAATGTTCTCTTCAATGTAAACAAAGGGCAAAGGTGCATAATTCATCTCCATCCCTTTAACTTATGCAAGACCTTTTTAGAGAAACAATTGGGCAACACTTCAAAGTAGAAGGCCTTCAGGGAGATGTTGAAATTAGTAGATAAACCCAACTCCTAATTTACAAGAGATGTAGAAGACAGAATACTTGTTAAATTTTTGAGAATATTTGCCTCAGGGAGGCAGTCAGCAAAATCCAGACTACCCAAAGTCTACAAGACAAATGACCTGTTTTCTCCAACAAATTAATTGCAAAGACCAAAAAACCCCTACAGATTAACAGATTTAGAAGATACCAAACAAGGCCAGCGTGGCGGCTCACGCCTGTAATCCCAGCACTTTGGGAGGCCAAGGTGGGCGGATCACGAGGTCAGGAGATCAAGACCATCCTGGCTAACATGGTGAAACCCCATCTCTACTAAAAATACAAAAAAAATTAGCCGGGCGTGGTGGCATGTGCCTGTAATCCCAGCTACATTTATTCAAGATAATTCGGGGGAATTTACTTCCATACAATATTACTTTGTGTGGGATTTACTTAAAAATAATAAGGGGATAAGGACGTAGGTAGACATATAGATTGGCAGTGAGTGAACAATCACTGATGTTGTTTAAAGCGGCCATGAGTTGCTAATTGCTGACTCTGGGGGATGGGTACATGGATATTTTACTATTTGATTATTCTCTCTGATTTTGCATGTATTCGGAATTCTCCATAATATGAAGCTAAATCACATGTGAGAGACCCCTGCTACTTTATAAGCATAGACAATCTCACTCCTACAGCCCACACAGGCCGGCTCCCCGGCTGTTAGGGCTAGAAAAGTGTAAGATGCCGCTACGCATAGCTGGAGTGGCGCCCCAGGTAGGTTGAGATTTGGAGACACTCCTGAAGCAAACCGTCTGTGTGAACACACACACATACATGTGGAGTCTCACCCACCGACCCCAGTGCAGCCCCGTCCCTGGCTCGTACCCCTCTTCTGTGCGAAGAGCAGCAGCAGGCAGGTGAGACCTTTGAGCACTTCCGCCATGACCACAGCAGTGGTGGCAAAGAAGCGGTCCCCTGGCAACGTGCGGGCGTAGCGGATGCTGAGGATGAGGGAGGCATTCTGGACCACCAGCACAGCTAGGGATATGTACTTCAGGCGCCTGTGAGCTGTGGGGAACGGAAGGGGCAAGGGGGAAGGACGGGGTCAGAAGCCGCTGGGGCATAGCCACACCACCACCCACCCCCTTTCTTTCTCACCCAGGAGCCTCCTAGCCACGGCTACTTGCTCCCTCAGCCTGCCTGCCCTCACCCAATAAGGGGCTGACTCCTACTGGCTTACTGCCTCAGCCACGAGCAGGAAGAGCCAGAAGGGAGAAATGGGCCCCACCCTGTCCAGTCCATACCTGGAATCCTTACCGAGGTGTCAGGTAATGGCTGAGGCAAACCCTGGCCACGTGCCTCGGCTTCCTCCCAAGTGAGAAACAACTCTTCCCCAGACAGAATACTGACAACTACATTCTCCACGTTTATTGAATGTTTACTGTATGCCTATCACTGGGTTAAGGGATTTCTATGGATTACCTCAATAGACTCATATCACTGTCATCTCCAAAAGAACTGCGAGGATTCCCATTTATGGATGAGCAAACTGAGAATTTATATGAAATGATGCTCCTGTTTAATGAGGGACTGTCTCATGTAAAGAATAATACATCAATGCAGGGAATGAGGCCACTGTATGAGGTATGTTCACCCCCTAAGAACGGTCTTTCTCCCATCTAAGAAATGATTCGATTCCGTCACACTGAGAATGGCCTACATCCCATATGGAATGATCCTCCTCATACCCAGAATGGTCTCTCCAACCCCTCACGCCTGTGACAACTGGTTCTTCTCGAACCAGAATAGTCTACTAAATACAAGAAATGATTCCCACATGCTCCCAGGGACTGAATCCTGTATCAGGAATGGTTATCCCACCAAGAAAGGTCTGGCTCCCTCAACCAGATGAGGAAATATTTCCCTGCATTCCACATGGTCTGCCCTCCCACCACTGCACACCGACCCTCTAGCTAATGAATTTTTCCTTGCTCTACCCACACTCACAATGAGCTCTCTCTGTTATAAGGAAGGACCCGGCACTCTCAGAACGTTCTTTCTCCACCATATAACGATGAGCCCTCCCACCCGAATGTACAATGAACTCTACCTCCATTAGGAAGGGAGCCCCCAGAACGGTCTCCTCCGAACATAATGAAGGACACCCCCATCCTCAAAATGGACCCTCTCTAGTCACATAAAGGACTCGCCCCACCCTAACTCACAATAGTCTCTCTCCCTTTATAAGGAAGGAACCACCATCCTCAGAATAGTCTTCAGTGAGGAACTCCCACACCCGCAGAATGGTCTCTTCCACACGGAAGGACTCCACATATTCAGAATGGTTTCGGTGGCCTTAGCTTTCCCAAAAAGAATTACCCACCACACTTACAATGGTCTCTACTCTCCATATGCGGAAGGATCCCACAGTCACTCTCTGAATGTTCTCTTCACCGCCCCCAACACACTGACAATGTGCACACACAGACACACACACACACACACACGTCGGTCCACACGGGATGCTCCCTCTCACTTTAGTGAGGAACATTCCCGACTCCCAGCGATCCCGACTCCGCCTCCCATGCGACTGCTCGGGCACAGACTGTCTCACCCGCACTGGCGGTCCCCGGCTCCAATGCACCCGCGGAAACCGCCCCTGGCCCGGGCGCCGCGGTGGAACCACCAGCCCCAACCGCTGCCATGTTGGCATCTGCCCGGCCCGTCCCCTCGGCAACAGAAAACCACTTCCGTGTTCGTCACTTCCGCTGCCGGGCCACTTGGGTGAAGGTGGGGCGAGAGCCGGGATCGTCAGGGTGGTGGCTTTTCTCCTCCGCTCCTAAAAGCTCAATGTATGAATAGCTCCGGGATTTCCAAATTCCGTTAGATCGGGAGGCCGGGGACACGGCCCGATCGGCCTACCCACCGTCCCTACAGAGCTTCATCGGCCCATTCCTGTCACTAGACCCGCCTTGTCCTGCCGTTTGTCCGCTTCACCGATCGCGCTTCCAGATCACCCCCCGATCCAGTCTCCTAGCCTCGTTGGTTCAGCCACCCCTTTCATCTCGGCTCTTTATTGGCAGCTTCTCCATAAGGCACCGCCCTTTCCGTATCAGAAAACTACCAGGTGCTTCATGGTTGGACTGAAGTTCCGCTTTCCCGTCTTCCAGCGAGGCCCCGCCCCCTGGAGAGCACACGGGTATCTGGGGACGAATAAACTGACCTGGCGGGGTCGGTTGAGGGCGTACTGGCATCAGGTGCGAGTCAGGAATGTGAGCTAGCAGATAAAAGCAGAGCAGCTGAGGATAAACAAGTGAAAATGCAAAGGAAAGTTGACGCACAGAAGGGAAGACAAGTGAGTCACCACTGAGGATGGCAAAGGGGACAGGCGAAAGGCTCACAGGTTAGCCAGCATTTGGAAGCAGGGCAAGAGTCCGGGCCAGAGACGGTGGCTCACGCCTGTAATCCCAGCACTTTGGAAGGCTGAGCCGGGCGGATCACCTGAACTCAGGAGTTCCAGCCTAGGCAAAATGACAAAACCCCGTCTCAAATTGAAAAAAAAAAAAAAAAATTACCCAGGCTTAGTGGTATGCACCTGTACCCAGCTACTCTGGAGGCTGAGGCAGGAGAACCGCTGGAACCCGGAAGGCGGAGGTTGCACTGAACCGAGACAAATAAGCAGGGCAAGAGAGGGGACAGCTGAGGTCGGAACAAGTGAAACCAACATGGAATAGGGCAGACCAAGTAAGTCAAGTGTTGAAGGAGAAATTAGAGGGATGGGTATGTAAGGGTAAAGATAGGGGAGAGGCTAAAGTTAAGAACAAAGCAGATGACTACACCCTGGACAGATTCCAGTCAGCCCCCAACCCCAGCCCCGCCCTGGCCAGTACCCTGATAGGGCTTTTCTTCTCCAACAGGGAAGGGGCTTCTTCATTCCCCTGGGGTGCCAGGGAAGGTAGTTTTTCTGCTTCTGAGATGGCCATCTTGATTGGGGATGTGCCCTAAACACCTTCAATATGCACAGTATCTCCAACAGAGAACCCTTCTGCACATACTGGGCACTGCATAAGATCAGGGGCAGGGGGAATCAAGATTTTTTTTTTTTGTGGTGGAGCTTCAAGAATCCTTAAAGCTCTTTAGGATGCAACGTAAGACTGTGGCTTCCTGAGGACAAAGCAGAGGGACTGACTGTCTCAGTGTACAGTAGATGCTCCATAAAAGCCTCACACCTACAAATGGCCAGCCACTTCTGATTCTATTACATTTATTAAATAGTGGGTTTCCACACATGGCTTTTTAAATAATCCAGGCAGGAGGAGAAGAGAGGAGGGCACACTTGGAACTCCCCTCCCCACAATACGTGATTATTTACATTTTAGCAATTGGACAATCCCGGCTCAGGAGGAGGTTGCAAGAATCTGCAAAAGTTGGAGGGGGCGCCCCAGGAGAACAAACAGCAAGCCTTATTTCCCCTAGCCCATCCCCCAAAAAACCATCCATCCCATCCTAGTGTCTGGTGGTGTCCGGTGGTGTCCATCTTCCATTCCTTCCCAAATTATGGAAGTAAGGTTCTTCTCACCAGAATAAGAGCACTTGGGATAACAGAGTAGGGTCCCCTCACCCAAAAAAAAAAAAAAAAAAAAAAAAAAAAAAAGCCTTGGGGTAACAACAGGGCATTACCTCCCCCAGAATAAAGAATCCTGGGCTGAGGCAGGTAAGCAGCTTGACCCAATATGGGACCCTAGGCTAGGGGAAAGGGTCCCTTTACTAAAATAAAAGCTACTGGGGTATTATTGGAAGGAAAGCACCCTTGCCCAAGTAAGAGCATATGAACTAAGTTTGTGTGGTGGTAGTAGGAGTTGCCAATGTAGGGGTGACACATCATCAGAATAAGAGTCCCGGGGCTCAGAATGGGAACAACTTCACCAAAATAAACTTCCTTAGCAAAATGAGAAGCAAGAAGCTCCCCCTCCAGAATCAGGGACCACAGGTTCTGGGAGGAAGGCTCCTTTGTAGGATTGGGAAGGGAACTGGGCAGACTTGGTTTATGTCTTCTAACCCCTGATCCTCAATCCCTTACCTTAGTAATACTGGACTTTAATGACCGGTAATGACCTGTAAAACCAAGTCAACAAATGTCCATCTATCCCTGTTACATGGCCATGGGATGGCTCTTCCGACCATTGGGGGCCAGGCCAGGCTTAGGGTAGCAAGGACCAGGCCAAAGGGGCGGGGCCTCCTTTGGAGGGGTTGAGGGGTGCATCCTCGGCTGGTGTTTGCATCCAGGGGTCCAGCAGGATCTCTTCCAGTGAGGGTCGGGAAGAAGGTTTGGGGGCCAGGCACCGGCGGATTAGGGCACAGCAGTCTGTGGGCCAAGAAGCAGAGAGGGAAGATTAGCAGTCAGTAGGGGGTACTGGTCCCTGAGAGGGATGGAGTCCTTTTTCTGGGCTGGGGTCAGTGAGGCCTCACCTGGGGAGACATGGGCAGGGAAGTGGAGCTCAGCTTCCAGAATCTCCTGGTCCCTCTCGAACGGAATGTCCCCACACACCATGTCATAGAGGAGGATGCCCAGTGACCAGACAGTGGCAGGGAGTGCATGGTACTGGTGTCGAGAGATCCACTCCGGGGGGCTGTACACCCTTGTCCCTGCACACAAGCCAGGGGTTAGACCACTCAATCTCATGATGCGCTTCTCCAACCCCAAACTCCCCAGGAAGGATGGCCTCACCACAATTAAGGACACTCAAGATAAAAGCAGAGTCCCATCACTAGATAAAGAGCAGCTAAAATAACAGAGTCCCCTCAACAGAATAAAAGCACTGAGAAGTAACAGGATCCCCTTACCAGAGAAAGAATACTCAGGATGGTAACAGGATCCCCTCACCAGAATAGGAGCCCAGAATAAGGTTAGCACACCGTTAAAAGATGGACTTTATCAGAGGGCAAGGCTGAGAATCCCCAGTATTAGCAATCGATAATCTTATATAATGCAGTATGGGTCAAGGATTACAGGACACCCCACCACTGGAGGCCAAAGGTCACAAGGCCATCAAGTAAAAACAATACCTCTAGGGAGATTTAGAGAAGCCTTACCATCAAAGTC
This sequence comes from Pongo abelii, assembly GCF_028885655.2. Classification (NCBI taxonomy): domain Eukaryota; kingdom Metazoa; phylum Chordata; class Mammalia; order Primates; family Hominidae; genus Pongo; species Pongo abelii. The sequence continues at coordinate 49,405,298 of NC_072008.2, forward strand.
AGTGTAAGGTTCATCATGAAGCAGGGCACCAGAACCAAAATCAATGAGTTTGGCACAGCCACGGCGTAGGTCTATCAGGATGTTCTCATCCTTGATGTCACGATGGACAACTCCACGGGAATGGCAGTGCTGGATGGCTGCCACTACTTGGCCAAAGAAGCAGCGGCTTGGGCCTTCACCCAGCGGGCCCTTCTCTGTGATATAGTCAAAGAGATCCTGGGCGGGCAAAGGCCGCTCGAGGACCAGCATGAAGCCCTCCTGTGTCTCAAACCAGTCAAGCAGGCGGATCACGCCAGGGTGCCCACCGCCTGCACCCACTTTCCATAGCAGTGCCACTTCGAGTGGGCATGTGACTGAGTCCGACTGGGGGCACAGGTGGGGTAGGAAGCAGGGAGAGAAAAAAGACAGATGTCAAGGCAACAGCTCTGAGGCTTTTTACATAAGCTCAACTCAGGGCCCCTTTTCCTGACAGTGTGTCGTTGAGCAACTCACTTCCCTTCCTGGGCCTCACTTTCCCTAAAGACACAAACTCACACAGCGATTGAGAGGGTGAAACCAGCAAAGAGCCTGCACAAATCTCACATGTAGTAGATCAATAAACATTTGAATAAACGAAAGAAGTTCGGCCGGGCACAGTGGCTCATCCCTGTTATCCCAGCACTTTAGGAGGCTGATGTGGGTGGATTGCTTGAGCCCAAGAGTTCAAGATCAGCCTGGGCAAAATGGCAAGACCCCGTCTCTACAAAAACACAAAAATTAGCCAGGCTTGGTGGCATGCACCTGTAGTCCCAGCTACTTGGGAGGCTGAGGTGGGAGGGTCGCTTGAGCCAAGAAGGCAGAGGTTGCAGTGGAGATCACACCACTGCACTCCAGCTGTCTCAAAACAAACAAGCAAAAATAGAAAGAAAAATCTGGTTATTAACTGAAGGCTTTCAGCAGAAGCAGCACCACCATTATGTGGTGTTTTGTTTTGTTCCCTGACATATCCCAGATTAGAATAGTACCTTACACAGTAGGTGATCAATAATGTTAAACAGATGACAGCACTTAATAGCATGGGCTCTGACAAGCAGTTAGCACTCGATAAACACTGTTATTGTGTAATGGTTTGTTTTGTTCACAGACGTATATGAAGCACTAAAACAGTGGCTGCTAACAGAGTAGGGCTGAATAAATATTTGTTAAACAGGTGAAAACAATTAGTAAAAACGGACCTAGCACAAAATGAGCTCTCAATACTTATGTAATACTTTGCTGAGTGTGTAGAATTATGTCTGTCATATAGTAGATGGTCAATATACCTAATTTGTTAAACAGCTGAGTGATTTATTGCAAAGGACCTAGCACAAAAGGACTTAGTATTATCATGTGTTTTGTCGGCATCACCAAGCACCTAGAACCAGCCAATAAAAAGCCTAAATGTGGCCCTGCGCAGTGGCTCATGCCCGTAATCCCAGCACTTTGGGAAGCCGAGACGGGCAGATCACCTGAGGTCGGGAGTTCGAGACCAGCCTGACCAACATGGAGAAACCCCGTCTCTACTAAAAATACAAAATTAGAGGCCGGGCGCGGTGGCTCACGCCTGTAATCCCAGCACTTTGGGAGGCCCAAGGCGGGCAGATCACTAGGTCAGGAGTTCGAGACCAGCCTGGCCAACATGGTGAAACACAGTCTCTACTAAAAATATAAAAATTAGCCAGGTGTGGCAGTGGGTGCCTGTAATTCCAGCTACTCAGGAGCCTGAGGCAGGAGAATCGCTTGAACCCAGGAGGTGGAGGCTGCAGTGAGCTGAGATCACCCCACTGCACTCCAGCCCAGGCAGCAGAGCAAAACTCCATCTCAAGGAAAAAAAAAGTCATAAACGCAGGCGGGCGTGGTGGCTCATGCCTGTAATCCCAGCACTTTGGGTTGCCGAGGCAGACGGATCACCTGAGGTCGGCAGTTCAAAACCTGCCTGGCCAACATGGTGAAACCCCGTCTCCACTAAAAATACAAAAATTAGCTGGGCATGGTGGGGCATGCCTGTAGTCCCAGCTATTTGGGAGGCTGAGGCAGGAGAATCGCTTGAACCGAGGAGACAGAGGTTGCAGTGAGCCGAGATCGCGTCACCTCACTCCAGCCTGGGCAACAGAGGGAGACTGTGTCTCCAAAAAAAAAAAAGTATAAACGCTACTAGCCACAAAATCCGCCCCCCACTGCCTCCCCAAGCCCTGCGCAGGTACACTTCGAGCAGCAACCTTCTGGGCTGAGGTAGAGCCCTCTCCTGGCCAGGCTGCTGACTTGCACAGCAGCAGACGTTTTCTCACCGAGATGCAAAAATTCCGACATTGCGCAGGCGCACCCTCTCCCTTTGAGTCCCACGGACTGCGCAGGCGCAGTTTCCCCTAGAGCCCGCCAGGGGGCGCTCCCAACTCTACAACTTGCCCAGACCCGCCCTGATGTCCGTTAGCGTTATAACGGCAAGACAGAAGCAGCCACCGTCACCATGGCAACCAGTGACCTCTGCCCCTTGTTCACCACCAGCATGCCCTGCGGGCAGTCCCCCAGCAGTGTTTGGAGGGAGGATGGGAAAGGTTTGTTGGAGGGGAGAATCCAGGGCTCTAGGGGAATTGGGGTGAATCAGAACTGTATGTCACCCCAAGGGAGTATAAATGGGCTGGCAGTATTCTCACTGTTACAGGGCCCAGGGAGTCATACATCCCCTGGAAAAGCAAGGAGGTGAATTCATCAGTGATGGAGTAGGTAGGTCAGGAAGGGCTCCGAAGGTACTCACCAAGGGGGACCAGCCCAGCACACGATTACGGGGAATCACTTTGATGGCCACCTAGAGAGGAGGGCCGTGATAAGGAGGCCAGCAGGTGATCCCCAGGCCCCTCCCAGTCTAGACCTTCTGCCTACCTCCAGTATTCCTCCATCTACCAGCACTCTAGTCTTTCTGGTCCCCAACCACAGCACCCCACAGAACGCATACCAGGGCGTCTCCCCTGCCCTCCAGGTCCTCGGAACCAAGTTTATCTCTCCCATCTTCCTTAGCCCTGGGCTCTCCGTTCTCAGGCATCAGGACTCATCACTCCAAGTCCTGAGTTCTAGATTTCCTGATACCCCAGGCCCACAATCTTCCTATTGAGCTCTACGACACCCCAACTCTGTACCAGGGTCCTGGTCCGCATGACTCCACACTGGACACCTACCTCCAAAAGTCGCACAAATCTCACATCTAGGTCCCCGCTTTCCCACACATACACAGCCTGGACCCCGGGGTTGAGGACCTCTGGAATCTGAAGCCCCCTGCCCCCCCCATAACCTCCTAGACCGACACACACACGCGCACGCACACACACCTGGCCCTCTACACACACTGCAGGCTCACTCCTCGGACACACACACACACACCTGGTCCTCTACACACTCTGCAGGCTCACTCCTCGGTCAACCAGCATTCCAGGGCCAGGACCCCCGCCCCCGCCACACGCACCTGACCCTCCCAAGACCATTGTGACGGATACCTGGAGTCGATCTGTGAGGCGGTGTCCTGCGAAGACGGTGCCAAAGCCCCCCTTACCCAGGAGGGGGCCGAGTCGATACTCGGCCTCGAACGCTTCCCGATCCTTGCCTCCTACGCAGGCGGAGGCGAGGAAGTCAGGGTGGCGGCGTGCTGAGCCCAGCCACGACTCCCTCCCCCCGCGCTGCAACCCATCATTCCAGCCCACCCCGTCTGGTTGCAGTAGGGGAGGATGTACTCACCTGGCGGCGGCGTGGGGGTCACGGCGGGCACAGGAGGCCCCTGTAGAGGCTTGGTCAACATGGAGGTGGCGCTGCGCAGGTTGAGCCCACTGAACCCGCTAAGCCCGCAGGGCGTGGACGCCCGGGGCAGCGCAGCTGGGGAGCCAGGGCTGGGGGGCGCCAGGGTGGAAGGCAGAGAAACTGGTGGCCCGGAAGCGCCCGCAGAAGGCGCAGCGTTAAGATTAGCCGCGCGCGCCAGCCCCAATGCTACTGAGCCTGGGCACGCGCCTCCCGGGAGAGTCACCCTGGGCGACAGCCCCGCCCACCTGGCTTTGATCAATCCGGACGCGGCACCTGCTGTACCACAGCCAATCGGAGCCAGTTCTTATTTGCATACCACCCTCATCGTTTCAAGGGCCCCCTTATGCAAATACACGCTCGGTTCTTCCGAGGAGGCGGGGCCTGCATGTAAATGAGGGGGCTTGAGGTGGGGCTCACACCAAGAGGAAACCGGTTCTGGGAATCCCTTTGCAGCACCGCGCTTGTTTTGGTTGTTGCGCGGGGTTGTTGTTGGTAGTGGTGGCGGTGTGTGTGTGTGTGTATTTACACTTAAAAAATAACTGCGCAGTATCCTTTCCTGGGAAGTTGGTTTGCCGCAGCTGCCTGGATATTAGCAGAGATAGCGCCAGGCCGGGCTTCTAAGAATTCGTGCCTGTAGCTATCCGAGACCCCGTCTCGAAAGGTGCTTGTCGGACTCCTTCACCGGAGTCCTCCAGGCGACTGGCGGCCTTCACTGGAAAGCTGAGGCCAGGGCCCTGGAAATATGTGGTAGCCAGGGAGGGGGAACCCCTACCATCAACGCCACGGGTGTGCATTGGTCAAAGGCAGCATTGCCTGGTGTTTATTGGAGCTTTTAACCTTGAGCCCTGGGCCCAGTCAGCAGGTCGAGAATCTAGAACAGCAGGGGGTGGTTCTTGGGGGATGGGGGTGAGCCCAGAGTGGTGGTGGCATGAGGCTGCACTTGGAGTTGAGAGAGGCAAGGACTGAGAGACTTGATAGAGGCGGCTAGAGAAGTGGCAACTCTGACACAAATTTGTGAAAAACAGCCAGAAAAGGCGCCACACCCCAGGAAGAAAAATGTACTCCAAAGACACATGAATGCCAACATATACACAAACACATACTGTCAGACACATTCACAGAAACGACCTAGATACACACGCAGCCAGAGACTGACATACACTTTCAGGCAGGCAGGCACACTGTCAGAAAAATAGTTATGTCCTAGAATGACACCCAGAGATACACTGTTACAGAAAGGCACTCACGCAGACCTACATTTGCCATGTGATGACACAGAAATGTCCCGTCAAACACACTGGCAGAACTTGTCACAAACACACTGTCACCATCAGACATGCACTGTCACAGCAAGACTTGTACTGTCCCAGAAATGAGAGCCGCAGAGTCTGTCACAGGAAGATGCACAGATGCTCCAGGGACACACATGCACTGCTCTGAAGGCAGACATGTACTGATGTGATAGAGTCACATTTTGTGGCAGTGTCACAAAAACAGACATGGATAGACCTGTTCAGACACAGACACACATACACCATGACACATGCAGTTTATCAATGGAACAAACTGTCCAGAAATAGCTACCCAGAATCTGTTGCAGGAACACAAACGGACATCCACCCCATCAGACAGAAACCACAGATGCACTGTCACAGACAGACCCACGCAGGCATGCACGCATCTTGGATTTAGACACAAACTGTCAGAGATAAGAGTCCCACACTCAGTCACCATCTGACACACCTGGAAACAAGCCCTTCATCACACACACAACTGGGGACACTGTGAGCTACACATGAAGACTTGGACTCACCACAGTCACACACACACAGACAACACCAAAAAAGCACACATGTACTCTCCTTTGTTTACCCAACATTATTAGGGGGTGGTTTGCTATAAGCCTGCCAGGCCTTGGTGGGGATGTTGGTATCAGAGATGTACAGGTTAAGTCAGGCATCAAACCTGTGCCATGAAGTTTATCTGTAGTACAGTTACTGGGGAGACTTTTAGATAGAAGTGAGAATGTGAATGGGCTTCTCAGCAGGTGACCCTCTGTCTTGAAAGACAAAGAAGGTTGGTGGCTCAGGACAGGGGAGGGCAAATTGCAGGCAAAGGCCAAGAACACTGGACAGAGCAGCAAGAGATTGGCAGGGGCCAAATGGTGCAGAAACTTCTACAAAGACTACTACTAACATTTGTGCTCTCTCAATGTGCCAGGCACTGTGCCCAGTAGTACGTTACTTTGATCATACATATTCCCTCTAGATGATCACAGCAGAAGCATGAGGGAGTAGATATCACTTTTTTTTTTTTTTTTTAAGACGGAGTCTCGCTCTGTCGCCCAGGCTGGAGTGTGGTGGCGCAATCTCAGCTCACCGCAACCTCCACCTCCTGGGTTCAAGCGATTCTCATGCCTCAGCCTCCCAAGTAGCTGGGATTTCAGGCACGTACAACCATGCACGGCTAATTTTTGTATTTTTAGTAGAGATGGGGTTTCTCCATGTTGGCCAGGCTGGTCTCGAACTTCTGATCTCAGGTGATTCACCCACCTCAGCCTCCCAAAGTGCTGCGTTTATAGGTGTGAGTCACTGCACCCAGCCTAATCACCTCTTGTACAGATGAGACACTTGAAACAGAGAAGCAATTGACCAGGGCCAGGAAGGTTTCAAAGCAACTCTACAACAAATAGATGCTTGGCCATTGGGTTCCAGACACACTACGCAGACAGCCACTCAGCTAGCCATGCCCTCAACTGCAGAACCAGACACACATCCTGTCAGGGGGTCTCCATTATCATGGCATTGTGAAAATGCTACTTGAGAAAACCTGGGGGCCAGCCAGCCTTCTTTACCTTGGATTTACCCCTAGGGAGGGCAGGGAAAGAGGTGTCAGCCTGGGGGACAAGAACAGAAAAGGGTTTAGCCATCCTTCATCTTCTAAAACCTAGTGGGTGAGGCCCCTCTGGTTACTTCCACTAAACTCATGTTGCTACAAAGTATCAGTTGCACTTTTCCAAGGCTTTTCTTCATCAGATCATGATAAGGAAATAGCAGCATTCATGGTGAGAGGCAGGCGGAGAAGCTGGAATTGAGGCAAGAAGTTCAAGCTCACAGTCCTCTGCTACCATCACCCCCCCCAGGAAACAGGGTAGGCAGGGGTGGGGTCAGCAGGCAAAGACGCAGCTTTTCCAGTGGTAATAGGTCCAGAAGGAGGTTTAATAAGCAGCAAATCAAATACAAACTCCAGGCCCCCAGACAGACCCTGCCGGAGAGCATTCACACCTCTGAGGTCAAGCCAAGGTCCGTGCCATTGCATCCTCTGCCCAGAGGCCCACCCAACCCCTGCCCCACACAGAACAGAGCCGCTCAGGGAAACTGACATTTGGTTTTATTGTGCCAAGGACATTACAGATGGCGGATCTTGTCAACACCTGCAGGGCACGGGTGCCCCATCTGCCAAGGCTGCTCCCACACTCCCTACACTTAAATCCCGGGTGGCAGCCATAATCCCCAAAGATGACCCCCACCCCAAGATTCCAAAGAGGCTAGTGGTGGTGGAAGCAAAAGGAATGCAGCAAGGTCAGGGTTTCATTGTCCAAGCCGGCCTGACACCTGCCGCCCTGCCCTTGCCCAGTGCACACCCTAGACCCTGGGCCGGCCTCCATGCAGCTGGAGGCCAGAAGACAGCAACCCATATCTTTGCGCCCTCCTCCATGCCCCATGGCCTGCCTGCCCAGAAAGATGCCACCTTCACAGAGCCAGTGCTGTCGTCTATATCATTTTTGATTAGTTGATTTTATAAGATAAAAGTACATTTTAATAAAGAAAAAATTCAACATTGAAGGCTCAGACGTTCTTGGGGTACTGGGAAGGGAAATTTCCCACTTCTTCCTCCCACCTCCCTGGCATCAGTGTCGGGGGGGGAGGGTGGCAAGTTTTTCTCATCTTGGAAGGAATGGGGGCAGGGAGACTTTCCTCTGTCTGAATGTCTCTCTCCTCTGGGGCTGCCTGGCTGCCAGTTGGTCTGTCTCTGTGTGCCTCTTGTCTATCTTCGGCACCCTTGCCCGAGTCCCCTGTGGAATGCAGGGATGGTTCTGTGCGGGGTGGGGGTGGGGGGGCAACAGGGCACGTCAGCTGGCAGAGAGACAGGTGATAGTGGCAGCGGCAATGAGAGAGAGCGCAGGGGTGGGCTAGCCAGAGGGAAGTGAGGAGGAGGGAAAAGAGGGGAGAGCAGAAAGAACAGAAGGAGGCAAGAGGGAAGAAGCCAAAGAAGGTGAGGTGGCACCGGAGAGCAGGAGTACTGGGGTTGGGAGATGGTGTCCAATCCCTGGGTCTCCATCAACTCTTGTCTGGGGGCGGGTCTCTGTGCACTTTGTTTTTCTTCATACTGTCTAGGTATTCCTGTTGGGACACTGCCAGCACCGACGCTAGGATCTCATCATCATCCCAGTCATTCAGACCTGCTGGGCGAGAGGAAGAGGAAAAGGATGATGGAGTGCTCTCAGCCTGCCTTCTCCCCACCCTGTGCCGACATCTGGGGCTCTGGAGAAATCCCATAGGGCCCCTCCTCACTCCTTTCTCAAAACAGAAGGATCTGCTAAGGCCTGTGAAACCCCACTTAGACCCCAGACCCTTCTGGGGCAAATTCCTTGGATCTGAAAAATCCCCTCCAGTGCCTCTCCCTTTTCTTGGGGAGATGGCCAGAGGCTCCAGAAACCCCCTCTCAGGACTTGCCACTTCTTCCAGTCTCTCCCAGCTCCTAGCAGCCTCCATCCCCCCAGACAAAGGAGGCTTACCAAAGGCAGAGGGGGACATCTGCTGAATGAGGGCCCGGCACTCCAAAGCAGGGTAGAGGGACACAAGGGGGGAAGTTGCCCGGTCGGCCCCTGCCGAGAACTGACTGCTTGTACCTGAAGCAGACGGACAGTCAAAGGTAGGGACCCAGGATCCAGGACCCAAGACCCAGGCAGTGCCTGCTAATTCCCAGCACATTCCCTGTGGGCAAGTCACTGACCTGGCGCACAGGGCGAAGGAGGTTTGGCAAGAGCTAAAACAGTGCCTGGGGAAGGGGGCTTCATGCCCAATTCAGCATGCAGCTCAGGGTGCTCAGGTGACGAGGCTGAACTCCGCTGCCGCGGAGACCGGCTAGTCCACTCCTCCAGGCCACTGGAGGCTGCTGCTGTGGCCGAACTGCATGTGGCGCTGGCTTTCCGGGGCTGCAGTGGGGAAGGAAAATGCGTTAAGGACCACCAGCAGCCATGACCTTCCTGTGACCCATCTCTGAATGCTGGCTCCCTTCCCAGGACTTTGGCTATGATACAGCTTCTACATAGGTCAACATCATCCCCACACGGTGGACCACAAGGCTCCTCACAGGACAGAGGTGGAGCTCCTTACCCTTTCTCTCACACCCCTACAGCCAATCTGACAGGAAGTCATTACCTCTATCTTGAAAATAGATCCCAAATCAAACCCCTTCTCACCACCTCCACTGCCAGCACAGGCCACCAGTCACCTGGCCTACTGCAGTAGCCTCCTCCTCACTGGCCCCTGCTTCTGCCCTCACTCACCAGACTCCACTGGATGACTAGCAGGCAAGGCAATCTTATTAAATCCCCAACCACATGCTGTCCGTCCTCTGCTCACAATCCTCCCATGGTTTCTGCCTCTCTCAGAGTAAATGCCAAAATCCTCGCCACAGCCCACAAGCCCTACCCAATCGGACTCACAACCTCTCTGACTTCATCTACTACTACATTCTGTTCGGATACACCGGCCTCCCTCTGGGCTGTGTCTGAGTTGTACCAGGTGTGTGGGCCTGCTGTCCTCCCCTCCATGTGCGCTCAGCTAACTCTCACCTTCTGCAAGGCTCAAATCTCACCTGCTCTGAGGCCTACCCTGACTGCGCTATTTCATACTGTGAACGCACATTCCTGCTCAGCCCCTTTATCCTGGCTCTACACTTTCCATCCACAGCACTTCCCAACTAATTTATTCATTATATTTATTATTTTATTTCACTCTGCAAAACTGTGAGCATCACAAGGACGGGGATCTTGATCTGCTGGGCTCACCTATGTATCCCCATATACTGAAAACAGGGCCTGCCACAGACTGGTAATAGGTATTTGTGGAATAAAACTCAGCTCCTTCAGCCGGGTGCGGTGGCTCACGCCTGTAATCCCAGCACTTTGGGAGGCCAAGGTGGTCGGATCACGAGGTCAGAAGATGGAGACCATCCTGGCTAACACGGTGAAACCCTGTCTCTACTAAAAATACAAAAAATTAGCCGAGTGTGGTGGCAGGCGCCTGTAGTCCCAGCTACTCGGGAGGCTGAGGCAGGAGAATGGCGTCAACCTGGGAGGCGGAGCTTGCAGTGAGCCGAGACTGCGCCACTGCACTCCAGCCTGGGCGACAGAGCAAGACTCTGTCTCCAAAAAAACACAACTCAGCTCCTGCCAGCCAACATCTACAATCACTCCAAACTCCTTGTGATTTTACAATTCCTCAGATGCTTGTCTGCCCCGCCCCGCCCCACTCCCCTAACAATTCAACCTTCCTCTGTGAAGACTAACCGGAGCCCCCACCTCCACTGATTTCCCAGCCAGGGTCAAGGACCCCACCAATGAGTTGTCTCCGCCAACAGACGAGATCGTTGAGGGCAGAGTAGTCCAGATCTGATGTTACATTCTCAGTAGAGACCTGGCACACAAGGGCAGTCAACAAAAGCTTGTGTCTCTGAAGCTATCCATTATTCCCTTGTGTCACCAGCGGCATAGCTGCCCTCCTCTCACTCCTTAAGTGCCTGTTCTGCACAAGTATTTAAAGTTCCAAGGTACAATGCCAAAACTAAGACCAAGATGAGTTACAGATGGTGCTGGATGCTTCCTTCCCTCCCAGATGTCAAAACTGCTTATTTTTTTTCTGCTCGCTTGAGGGCAAAGCATGAGAAGTAATGAGTTTTTGGCCAAGCCTGTGACAGAGTCCATGACCCACCTGGCTGGGGCCTCGGACCTGGCGAGCTTGTTTCTCCTGATCCCGCAACCACTGCAGGTAGGATTCCCGAGCCACCTGCTCCTCGATGGCCTCATTTGTGGCCTCCCAGTCCGTGGCCCGTTTCTTGTCTTCTAGCATCTGCTGTTCGATCCATGACTCCTCCGATGTTTTTATGGCATTCTTCATCAGAGACTGCTCTGCAAACTGCAAGGAGGGAGAGGAACAGGGATGTGCAATAACACACTGAACCTGCCCAAGAGCCAGAACAGGCTCAGCGAGGTAGGCCCACAGGCCCCAGAAAAAAAAAGGAGACAGGAAAGCAGGCACTCCCACAGAACAACACTCCGCAGACTACCTCTTGATTGGGGACCAGGGGAAAGCAGGCTTGGGATGTGGGACCTGTCATTCCAAACTTCTATGCTTGTAAGACCTGATTCCAACCCCCAAACCACCTCAACTGAGGCACTGAGACTGGAGCAGTCAGGTGCCTTCCAACCTGGGACTTTTTTTTTTTTTTTTTTTCTGAGACGAAGTATCGCTCTGTCGCCCAGGCTGGAGTGCGGTGGCGTAATCTCGGCTCACTGCAACCTCCGCCTCCCAGGTTCAAGTGATTCTCCAACCTCAGCCTCCCAAGTAGCTGGGATTACAGGTGAGCGCCACCACCCCCGGCTAATTTTTTTGTATTTGTAGTAGAAATGGGGTTTTACCATGTTGGCCAGGCTGGTCTTGAACTCCTGACCTCAGGTGATCCACCTGACTCGGCCTCCCAAAGTGCTGGGATTATAGGCGTGAGCCACTGCGCCTGGCCCTGGGCCTTAATTTAAAGAAGCCCCATCCAGTGATGACTGTTTCATAATGCTGAGGACTTTCTCACACATGTGAGCAGATGAGACACATACAAAAATTAGCTCTGTGTGCACAGGGTGGAGGGAGTATTCAAGCATGTGAGGGGTTGGGGGAAGTAGTGGGTGTGTGAGGGAATAAGGGGGCAGTATCAACATGGTGTGGGGTGCTATGAGTTACAGGACACTACATAAGAGTACTGTTTTTCAGGCTGAGATCCAATAGCATTTTTTAAAAATAGAAAATATCAGAATATATCCCAGGGAATAAGTGCAAATGTTGTTTCATGAAGCTTTAGTTAACATTATTTTAATGCACATATACACATCACACACAAATGCATATATGCTAAGTAATCATGTAAAATGTATTCTTTTCTTTTTCCTGCAGACCTTGCATTCAGATAAAATGTAATTTTTTACTGTGAATAGTTTAACACAATTCGTAAAACTATGTTAGAACAAGCCAATTAAAAAAATAGTCAAAAAATCTAACCACTCTGGCAGTGTTAAACACACTCCAAGTGTTTTTTCTACTCACTCACTCAACAACAATCAACACAGGAGACTTCTGTGACCAAGTGTGCGGGCTAGGGGGAGGGTGTTTTCCCACACAGCAAGCAGCGGACACCTGGTGTCCGTCCTCCAATGCAATTCAATACCCAGAGACAGCCTGGGATCCCACAGGTTGAGGGCTCAGTCCCACAAGACTCCCCCCAACCCCCTTCGAACACCAGTCGAAAGTCTGGGCCTCCAGAATTTCTGACTGACCAGCTATAAATTGGGATTCCCACAATACTTTTTTGGGGGTTCAACTAACTTGCTAGAGCAGCTCACAAAACCCAGGAAACACGTCTGCCAGTTTATTATAGAGAAAATTACAAAGGATACAGATGAGATGCACAGAGTGAGATATGGGGGAAGGGATGTGGAGCTTCCATGCCCTCCCTGGGGTGCCACCCTCTAGAAAATTCCATGTATTCAACTACCCAGAAGCTCCCAGAACCCAATCCTTTTGGGATTCTTTGGAAGCTTCTTTCTGCAGGCATTATTGATTATGCCATTGGACACTGGTGATCAAGCTAATCTTCAGCCTCTCTCCCCTCCCCAAAGGCTGGGGGATGGGCTTAAAGTTGCAAACCTCTAATCCTGCCTTGGTCTTTCAGGTCACCAGCCCCCATCCTGAAGCTACCTAGAGGCTGCCAGCCATCAGTCACCTCATTAGCATACAAAAAGGCATCACTTTGGAGATTCTAAGGATTTTAGGAATTGTATGTCAGGAAGTCACAAACACAATTCACCAAAGAAGCTATACAGATGGCAAATAAGCATATGAAAAGATGCTCAACAGCATTTGCCAATAGGCAATTCCAAGTTAAAATAATGAGATACCACTACACACCTAAGAGAATGGCTAAAATCCAACACAATGACAGTATCAATTGCTGGTAATGCTGAGCAACAGGAACTTCCAAATCATTATGGTGGGCATGCAAATAATACAGCCACTTTGGAAGACAGTTTCTCAGTTCCTCATAAATCAAAACATAATCTTACAATGCAATCCAGCAATCTTGCTCCCAGGTATGTATACAACTGATCTAAAAACTTAGGTCCACAAAAAAACCTGCATGCACATTACAGAAGCTTTATTCATAATAATCAAAAACTGGAAGCAACCAAGAATGTCTTTTAATAGGTGAATAATTAAACTGGTACCTCCATAAAAGGAACATTAAGTGATAAGAAAGAAACCAGCTAACAAGCCATGAAAAAACATGGAGAAACCTTAATGCATACTGCTAAGTGAAAAGAAGCAGTCTGTCACGTTGACCATTTTAAATTCAGGGGGAAAAAAAGCAAATTGCCTGCAGGTGGCTCACCCCTGCAATACCAGCACTTTGAGAGGCCAAGGCGGGAGGATCACTTGTCCCCAGGAATTTGAGATCGGCCTGAGCAACACAGTGAGACCCTGTCTCTACAAAATAAAAATATTTTAAAAGTTAGCCAGGCATGGTGGTGTGTGCCTTTGGTCCCAGCTACTTGGGAGGCTGAGGTGGGAGGATTGCTTAAACCCAGGAGGTCAAGGCTGCAGTGATATTGTGCCACTGCACTCCAGCCTGGGCAACAGTGATACACTGTCTCAAAAAAAAAAGAAAAAAAAAAGCAGTATGAAAAGGCTACATACTGTATGATTACAATTATATGACATTCTGAAAAAGGCAAACCACAAAGACAATAGATTAGTGTTTGCAGGAAGAGGGAGGAAGAGAGGGGTAAGCATATGGAGTATGAGGAATTTTAAGGGTGCTCAAACTATTCTGAATAATACTGTAATAGTAGATACATGACATTATACATTTGTCAAAACCCATAGAATGTACAACACAAAGAGTGGACCTTAATATATGCTATTTAAAAAAAAATCAGGAAGGCTGGGCACGGTGGCTCATGCCTGTAATCCCAGCACTTTGGGAGGCCAAGGCGGGTGGATCTCCTGAGGTCAGGAGTTCGAGACCAGCCTGGCCGATATGATGAAACCTGTCTCTACTAAAAATACAAAAAATTAGCTGGGCATGGTGGCGCGTGCCTGTAATCCCAGCTACTCAGGAGGCAGAGGCAAGAGAAGCACTTGAACAACGGAGGCTGATGTTGCAGTGAGCCGAGATCGCACCACTGTACTCCAGCCTGGGTGACAGAGCAAGACACTGTCTCAAAAATAAAAAATAAAATAAAATAAAATAAAATAAAAATTAGGAGATCTATGGCCAGCGCGGTGGCTCACGCCTGTAATCCCAGTACTTTGGGAGGCCGAGGCGGGCAAATCACCTGAAGTCAGGGTTCGAGACCAGCCTGGGCAACATGGTGAAACCCCGTCTCCACTAAAAATACAAAAATTAGCCAGGTGTGGTAGTGCATGCCTGTAATTCCAGCTACTCGGGAGGCTGAGGCACGAGAATTGCTTGAACTCAGGAGGCAGAGGTTGCGGTGAGCTGAGATCATCGCACCACTGCACTCCAGCCTAGGCGACAGTGAGACTCTGTCTCAAAAATAAATAAATAAAAAATTAGGAGATCTGAGATCCCAGCATAGAATGCAAAAATGTGACAAAATAATACAAATGTATTACAAACATATGAAACAACCTTGGCCGGGTGCGGTGGCTCACGCCTGTAATCCCAGCACTTTGGGAGGCCGAGGCAGGCGGATCATGAGGTCAGGAGATTGAGACCATCCTGGCTAACACGGTGAAACCCCGTCTCTACTAAAAATACAAAAAATTAGCAGGGTGTGGTGGCAGGCGCCTGTACTCCCAGCTTCTCGGGAGGCTGAGGCAGGAGAATGGCATGAACCCGGGAGGCGGAGCTTGCTGTGAGCCGAGATCACGCCACTGCACTCCAGCCTGGGAGACAGAGCAAGACTCTGTCTCCAAAAAAAATAATAAAAAAAAAATAAAATAAAATAAACACCCTCATTTGAAGGGGGTGGCGGTACAAGTAAGTCACTTTCAAAATGAATGGAGTCTGTAACACCAAAGGCAAAAAAGAACTATATGTAGCATTGTGCTATAGTGATAAAGTTGTTTCCCACGGGAGTACGGGTGAACAAGTGTGATTCTGCTACCTGTGTATATGGAAGTGAGCAGTTACATAAATGGACAGTAGGAACCAGTGCATATACATCTGATGGCATATCTACTGTTGGAGTGGAAATTTGCAGATGAACAAGGGGAGAAGGCTAGAATGAAGCATGTGATCATGGATCTGAGTTGGAGACATCAGTAAGGATTCATGTTTAATATAAATACAGATGGTTACAGGTAGAAATATTTATAGATATGTGTACAAAGGCCACTATACATACATGTAGCTCCTTGCTCTATCAGCTGAGAGGGCCTAGAAGCATGGACAACCTGATACTGAAGAGCACATTCAACACCTAGGTCTTGATTTCTGTTAACAGTCTCCAATACATTCCAGGACTCTCTAAAGAAATGGCTGATTCAGCTGGGCGTGGTAGCTCACACCTGTAATCCCCGCACTTTGGGAGACCGAGGAGGGTGGATCACCTGAGGTCAGGAGTTCGAGACTTCAGCCTGCCCAACATGGTGAAACCCCATCTCTACTAAACAACACAAAAATTAGCCGGGTGTGGTGGCGCATGCCTGTAATCCCAGCTACTCGGGAGGCTGAGGCAGGAGAATCGCTTGAACCTGGGAGGCAGAGGTTGCAGTGAGCTGAGATGGCGCCCTTGCACTCCAGCCTGGGCAACAAGAGTGAAACTCCCTCTCAAAAAAAAAAAAAAAAAGACCATATTGATGTAAATAAATAACTGGAAAAATTAATAAATTAAGGATGAGTTAAGGACGAGACACAGATCCTCCTTGAACAATTCCAAATAATCTATGTAGATACTCTACTCTCAAGGGGATGGGGCATAACGATTTCTTAGGTGTGGGCTGCACATAGTGACTTCCTTCCACACAGTACAGTATGGAAAAGGTGGGAAAGAGTAACCTTGGGTGGAGAAACCTAACAAACACTACTTCTGCCAGTTGATCAAGGGTAACACCAACAGGCATAAATGACACTCATAGTATAAACTCTTGAAATGATGTAATGAGAATGGCGCTTTACCTCTGTGATCTTCCTCCCTAAGACCCACAACCCTAGTTTAAACATGAGAAAAAGTCCAAAAGAGACATTTCCTACAAAATATTTGATCAGTACTCCTTAAAACTGTCAAGGTCATCAAAACAAAACTAAGAAACTATCAAAGATAAAGGGGCCTAAGGAGACATGCAGACATCATTTAATAGTAACGTATTAGGCCAGGCATGGTGGCTCACGCCTGTAATCCCAGCACTTTGGGAGGCCGAGGCGGGTGGATCACCTGAGGTCAGGAGTTTGAGACCAGCCTGGCCAATGTGGTGAAACCTCGTCTCTACCAAAAATAGAAAAATTAGCCAGGTGTAGTGGTGGGCACCTGTAATCCCAGCTACTCGGGAGGCTGAGGCAGAAAAATCACTTGAACCCAGAAGGCGGAGGTTGCAGTGAGCCGAGATCACCTCATGGCACTCCAGCCTGGGCAACAGAGAGAAACTCTGTCTTAAAAAAAAAAAAAAAAAAAAGTTTTAATATTGGTTCGCACATTGTAACAAATGTACCATAATCATCTGAGCTGTTAATAATAGCAGAACTGGGCCAGGCGCGTTGGCCCACGCCTGTAATCCCAGCATTTTGGGAGGCCGAGATGGGCGATCACCTGAGGTCAGGAGATCGAGACCAGCCTTCAACATGGTGAAACCCCATCTCTACTAAAAACACAAAAATTAGCTGGGCGTGGTGGCGGGTGCCTGTAATCCCAGCTACTCGGGAGGCTGAGGCAAGAGAATTGCTTGAACCCGGGAGGCAGAGGTTGCAGTGAGCCAAGATTGCACCATTGCACTCCAGCCTAGGTGACGAGAGAGAAACTTCGTCTCAAAAAAAAGATAATAATAAAATAATAATAATAATAATAATAGCAGAACTGTGTTTGGGAAAAGAAGGATATGTGGGAATTCTGTATTATCTCCTCAGTTGTTCTGTAAATCTAAAACTGCTCTAAACAATTAAGTCTATTAAATACAAAAACTTAAAACATTCATTTTTATTTTTTCTTTCAGACAGAGTCTCGCTCCGTCATCCAGGCTGGAGTGCAGGGGTGAAATCTCAGCTCACTGCAACCTCCGCCTCCTAGGTTCAAGCAATTCTCCTGCCTCAGCCTCCCAAGTAGCTCGGATTACAGGTGTGTGCCACCACACCCGGCTAATTTTTTTTGTATTTTTAGTAGAAACAGGGTTTCACCATGTTGGCCAGGCTGGTCTCGAACTCCTGACCTCAGATCCTCCCACCTCAGCTTCCCAGTGTTGGGATTACAGGCGTGAGCCACCGCACCTGGCCAGAACATTCATATTTTTGAAGAAAGAAAAAGAGGAAGCTAGGTGCAGTGGCTCATGCCTGTAATTCTAGCACTTTGGGAGGCCAAGGTGCAAGGATCACTTGAGCCCAAGAGTTCAAGGTCAGCCTCGGCAATATAGTGAGACCTTGTCTCTACAAAAAAAAAAATTTTTTCATTTTTTTACAAAAAATTTTTTAAAAACACTGGCCAGGCATGATGGCGAGCACCTGCAGTCTCCCAGCTACTCGGGAAGGCTGAGGTGAGAGGCTTGCTTGAGCCTGGGAAGTGAGGCTAGCTACAATGAGCCTAGATTGCCCCACTGCACTCCAGCCTGGGTGACAGAGCGAGACCTTGTCTCTCCACCTGCCCACCAAAAAAGAAAATGAGCCATTAAACCAGGACAAGTCACAGATGAATCTTAAATGCATAGTGTTAAGTGAAAAAAGCCAGTCTGAAAAAGCTACATACTGTACATTTCCAATTATATGACATTCTAGAAAAGGCAAAACGAGAGTCAGTAAACAGATCGAAAACAAAAACAAGAAAATTCTGAGAAACTGTCACAGCCAAGAGGAGATAAAGGGGACACAACAACTAAATATAATATGGCACCCTGGATGGGATCCTGGAACAGATAAAGGTCATGAGGGAAAAACTGAGGTAATCTGAGTCAAGTATGGTCTTCAGTTAATAATATGTCGATATTGGTTCATTAACTATGACAAATGTACTATGTTAATACATTAATCATAGTGAGGCATATGGGAACTCTGTAATATATTTGCAACTTTTTTTTTTTTGAGACAGAGTCTCATTCTGTCGCCCAAGCTGGAGTGCAGTGGCACAATCTTGGCTCACTGCAACCTCCGCCTCCCAGGTTCAAGTGATTCTCCTGCCTCAGCCTCCCGAGTAGCTGAGATTACAGGCACCCACTGCCACGCCCAGCTAATTTTTGTATTTTTAGTAGAGACAGGGTTTCATCATGTTAGCCAGGCTGGTCTTGAACCCCTGACCTCAGGTGATCTGCCAGCCTCGGCTTCCCAAAATGCTGGGATTACAGGTGTGGGCCACCGTGCCCAGCCTCTTTGCAGTAATTCTGTAAATCTAAAGCTGCTCTAAAATTAAGTTTATTTAAAAACAAAACAAAAAAGAACCCTATGTTGGAGGGTGTGTTGGTGTTAGGCTATGTGTTTCCGAAAATGAAGCAGGAGTACTTTGTGTTTGTAGAAGTGAAACCTGAATAGAAGATACCAAAATCCTCAGCAGATGACTATGAGAGAGAGAGAGAGAAATGAATGAGAATCTATCAGTATGTGCTGGGAAAATGCACTGCCACCTTCTGAACACCTACTAGGACCCAGGCCCAGTGGGAGGTGCTTTCTGTATCAGCCAAGCTGCCAGCCTGGAATACTTACAGAATCTGCCTAGATCACACAGCCAGTGAGTGGTGGGGCCAGGCCTGTACCCCATGTCTCTGTGACCATGGCTGTCTGTAACCACTATGATCCCGGGAGAAAGATCCATGCCAAGATGCCCAGAGCAAGCCCTGGCTCACTGCTCCCAAATAGGATTCCACATCCTAAAATGCCAGCCCTCAACGGGCACAAAAGATAGGTAAGCCAACTCAGACAGGCAAACCAAGACCAAAGAACAAGCCGTGATAGATCACCTTAAGTAACTCTCTATTTTTTTTTTTTTATAAGGGTGAGACCTCAGGGGAGAGAGGCGACAGGATATTTTTGTGAGTTAGGGGCAAAACAGACTCCAACAGAGGTTTCTGACCTCTATATCCAGCAGCCATTCTGGGCACAGGGACTCACTCACCCCTGGTTTGAATGATGGCAGGCCCAGCCCCACACCAATGGTGGCCTTGTTAGGATTCACCACTGAATTATAGTGGATATTCCGATGGTAGCTAACACGAATGGGTTCATCCTCGTTTTGATGTATCCCATGGAATGTGTTGATGGGTTCTGCAGAGAAAGAGAAGGAGGGAGCATCCACAGCAGGCCAGGTTGGGCAGGCTCGAACGAGGCGCCATCTTTCCCTCACCTACCCACTGCAGAAGTACCTGTGCTGTACTGGTACACCTCCACAGGACGGTTGTACATCTCTGCCATGGCCTGCATCTCAATGTGGTTGCCATGGCAATTGTTTTTCCGCTTCCTGTTAATGTAGGTGGTAAAGTCCTCTGTGACATAGTTGGAGAAGTAGTCGGCATTCTTCATCTGCAGAATAGATTGGAAGGTTAAGGTCTGTGTGGAGAAGAAATCCTCCCACCCTGCCCCTCCCCCAAAGGCCTCCCCTATTTTCTCACCAGATAGTCCATGCAATGCTTTCGCACAACCTCATGCATGTCCTGGTCTCCATACACCTGGTCAGCTGTGGGGGCAGAAGAAAGCAGCAGCTAGGGTCAGAGATGCCAGAGAAGAGCTCTGAATCACAGAACATCCTTTGGGGAGGAGGAACTGGGGGACCAGGGAAATTCCCTTTTCTACCCCAAGGCCTGGAGAGTTCTTGCCCTTGTAAGGCTAGAACGGGGTCATGGAAAAATAAGGCAGGCAGGGCCAGACTTGAAGAACAAGAGAGTGCAGGTGAGAGGAACACAGCCACAGGCCTCTTGGGCAGATGACTTTGTCTAGGGTACACGTGGCCACTCAGAGAAATCAACAACATTCTAAGTTCCACAGGTTGGCCTCAAACCCTATTGATTCCCACACCCCCTCTTCACTTTCCACATGAGGAAACAGAGGTTCAGGGGGAGTTTGTGGTTTGTCCAAGGTCACAAAGAGTCACTTTGTGACAGAGTCAACTCTGAATTCAGTTTTCCTGACTCCCACGAGTCAACATGGCCTTTGTAGGTTGAAAAAAAAAGGGAACAAAGACAAAAAAAAGGAAAGAAAAAAAAAATGGGCTCCAAGCCCAGTTCTGCCAGATACTGGAGAGTTGAGTGACCAGAGGCAAGTGACCCAAGTGTTCTGAGCCTCATATACCTCATCTGTAAAATGGGAAAGAAAGGGATAACAGGCCAGGGGTGGAGGCTCACACCTGTAATCCCAGCACTTTGGGAGGCCAAGGCGGGCAGATCACTTGAGGTCAGGAGTTCGAGACCAGCCTGGCCAACATGGTGAAACCCCGTCTCTACCAAAAATAAAAAATTAGCCGGGCATGGTGGCGGGCGCCTGTAATCTCGGCTACTCAGGAGGCTGAAGCAGGAGAATCGCTTGAACCCAGGAGGCAGAGGTTGCAGTGAGCCAAGATCATGCCACTGCACTCCAGCCTGGGCGACAGAGTGAGACTCTGTCTCAAAAAAACAAAAAAACAACAACAAAAAAAAGAGAGGGATAACCACATGGCAGGCCTTTTGTGGGGATTAAATGAGATAATGGGTATAAAATAACTACCACTGGGCTTGGGACAGAGTAGCCACAGAGTAAATCAGAATTCCTTCCTCCATAGGGAGGCCTGAATGTGGGGTACTGTGAAGGTGACAGAGGTGAGTAAAATCCTGCCCCTACCTTCGGGGAGCACACAGTCTAGTAAAAGAGATAAGACACACATGCAACTAACTTTAGCTTAACTCAGGATGGGCAGCCTGTGGCCCGAATAGTCCAGGCGTCGTGAGATTTGGTCAAACTAAGGCGAGAAGGAAACACACTCCCTCTGCTTCGCTTGAGGATCTTCACACATGCCGTTCCTTCTCTTCAGGACGCTCCTTCCATCCTCGTCAGCTGCCTACTTCTCAAACACCAATGTGTTCTTTATTTATTTATTTATTTATTTATTTATTTGAGACAAGGTCTCGCTCTGTTGCCCAGGCTGGAGTGCAGTGGCGCGATCATAGTTCACTGCAGCCTTGACCTCCTGGGCTCAAGCGATCCTCTCGCCTCAGACTCCCAAAGTGCCTGGATTACAGGTGTGAGCCACCGCGCCTGGCCCAACATGTTCTTTAATACAGTTCCCCACTACCCAGGACACCTCTATCACCAGATTTATCAAAGGTGTGCATAGACTTCTGCCCGACCACACTGGGCTCCCACAGAAGGCAAAGGGCAGTTCACACCAAAGTCCACCCCCAGCTCAGGGCCCAATACGGTAAAGGAAATCAGGAAAAGTTTACTGAGCAAACGGATAGGCTGGGTAAGCCAGGGAGCTCTTCTCCCTGTGAAATTAAAGTGGGCCTGAAGATCATGCAAGTCTGATTTCCACTGGTTTTGGGAATTTCCCTTTGTTTCCCCAGAGGACCACTGCTCTGATGGGATCTCCCTGGGGCACAGGGATGGGTCAGGTCACACAGAACACTCCTGAGTTCTTCCCTGTCAGTCTACCTCTCTGAAGAACTGTCAGAAGAACGCCTTCCCTGCCTTCCCCTTCCTACCCTGGAGGGTTCTGTGAGAAAGGCTACTCTGAGATAGAAAATAGGGCCCATGTTTGTCTCCAGTCCTCTTGGAGGTAAAGAGACCTGAAGGGTAAGGGGGTGTGGGGGGTGCGGAGGTTGTGAAGGCGGGAAGGGGGTAGCCCCTTCACCAATGTAAACAAGGATGTGGGTTCTGCGGCCACACTCTCCCCCGCCCTCCCCAGCGGCATTTCCAGCAAGTCACATGTCCTGCACACAGGCTGGGGGCCCCCTGCTGCTGCCTTTCTTAGAAGCCAGGACCACAGAGTCCGCACAGTGAGCTACTTGAAGAGCTATTTCTGTAGGCAGAGCTTGGGGTACTGGGAGGCAGTGCTGTTGGCAGCTGCAGTAAACAGGAACAAAGATGAGAGTGAAGGGGTTAAATAGGGGTTGATTGGCCAGGCTCAGAAAGATAGGCTGAGGTGCTGGAGAAAGCCCATCTCATATGGAAAGGTCAACTGTCATTTCCAGGCCTGGGAGTTCTATCTTCAAGAGCTAGATGCCAGATGCAGGAAAATGGCGGAAAGAGAGGAGACTGTGGAACAGGGAAGGGATCTGGGGGAAAACCCCCTGAGGGTCCCATTTCTCTGCCACTGACCCCTTTGCCTGGCAAAAAGGCTCTGCTGCCTCCTAGCTGTGTAGCAATGGATAAGGCCTTTAACCTCTCTAAGCTGAAATGTCCTCATGCATAAGGTGGAGACAGTAACTCCTCTTCCATCTGCTGGGTGTTGTCAAAACTACACAGGAGGTTTGCCAAGCACCTAAGGCATAGTAGGTGGTCAAGAAACAGGAACACAATTTGTCATGACGACAATCATTCCTTCATATGCTAGTTACCCACGAGTCAGCCAGAATGTTGCCATAACCACTCATGAAGCCCTTCCTCATTTCTGTTGCAATTCCTCAGCCAGAGGAGAGCCCCAAATGCAGACCTAGGATGCATGTCCTCTCCTGGCTCTCTACCTTTAGTGAAACCAAAGGTCCAGAAGTCTACCTCTAGGCCCTTAGTTCTAACAAAACTTCAGCAGTTAAATTAATATCAAATTAACAATACAGGCTTCATAAAACAGGGTCCTAAAGTATGGACGAGTTATGACACTTCTTTACTTATCTGTAAAACGTAAAATACCACCTTCTCTCCTCAATCCTATGATGGCACTGATAGGTGATATGGTTAACATGTACCTAATCACAGCTTTTGAGGAGGGAAACACACCACACTGATTATAAGGTATACCCTAAGTTTGGAATCATTAATGTGGAAGAAAATATACATCTCCAAACCAAGGAAAACAGCAATAGTACCACCCCAACAAGGGAGAATAGAAGGATTTCTTCAATAATATAAGGCAGAAAAAGCATCTAAGCACAGAGCTAAACACATAGGAAGTACTCAACAAGAATTCATTTTTAGCCAGGTGTGGTGGCTCATGCCTGTAATCCCAGCAATTTGGGAGGCCGACGCAGGTGGATCACCTGAGGTCAGGAGTTCGAGACCAGCCTAGCCAACATGGTGAAACCCCATCTCTACTAAAAATACAAAAAATTAGCCAGGCGGGGTGGTGGACGCCTGTAATTCCAGCTATTTGGGAGGTTGAGGCAGAAGAATCGCTTGAACCCGGGAGGTGGAGGTTGCAATGAGCCAAGATCACACCACTGCACTACAGCCGGCAACAAGAGTGAAACTCTGTCTCAAAAAAAAAAAAAAAAAAAAAAAGAATTCGTTTTTCTGACTTTCCTAGCTCCACCTCTGTCCTCCAGAAAGCCCACCTCTTCCCAGAAGGCTGGCACACAGGGCTGGGGGCCAGGCTTGACTTCCCTGTGGAGGGGTCTGAGGTTGGGGGGATGACCTGCAGAGGTAGGGGAATTCAGAGAACTTGTTTTGATAGAAACTGAAACTCCTCCTCTTGCTGACGCTGCACTTGTGGGCAATCTGCACCTGTTCTCCCCTCCCAGAGGCCAGCTGGAAGGGGGTCCCCCACCATTCTACCTCTGTTCCCATCTCCAACAGGGCTCAGAAATTTTCAGTACAATACTACAATTGGTCCCACACCAAAGACTTTTCACACTCCAACTCATTCTATCCTTACCAAAACACTCTTACTTTACTCAGGAGACACAGAAATGTGGCAAAGCTTGCCTGGGATCACAGATTTAGGGGGGTGAAGGGGAGGCCAGGCTCTCAAAGGGTAACTGCTGGCCCCAGCTGATATTACCACCCTCACCCCAATCTAGCCACCATCTTAGTCACCTTACTCCCTGGGGCAGGACCTGATCTTGTGTGCCTCAGTTTCCACACCAGCACAAGCAGGAATCAGCTAGAACCCAGGAAAGGCATGGGAGAGGGCAGAGATTATAGATATCAGGGGCTGTATTTCTCCCTAGGGCCACAAAGGCCAATATGAACCTTACCTTCCCCATACACACCCCACTTCTTTCCTTTTTCTGGACACACAGAGACACCAGTATAGAAATGCACATGTGTATACACATACAGCAGAGCCTGCCAAAGATGCTCCCTGAGGCCAAATGCTCACCCAACAAATCCCACAACAGAGAACTATCACATTCAATGAGTAGATGCCCTTGCCACTTCAGAAAAGACTGAAGATGTGAGGCTCTATAAACTAAGGGACCCCCTACTCCTCCAACCTCCTTCCTGGCCTCTGGCAGGGTAGGTGGAGGGCAGGGGAAATAACCAAGAGCTCTAACAGACTAGCCTCAACCTCTCTCCTCTGTTGCCCGGGGGAAGTCCTTATGTAACTAATGTAATGTAACCAATAATATACCCAGATTTATGTTAAGAAGCAAGACATGAGAGCCTGGATTATCTTCCTATAGGGTTCTACCATTTGCTTTAGAGACATCTGAGAACTGCCTACTTACTCCCCAGGTAGCTGCCTGCCTCCCAGAAGAGCCATAGCAAGTTCCACTAAGGGCAAAAAAGGAAGCTAGGTGTCTACAGGGAACCTAAAAACAAACCACACAAACGTGCGTACACACAGCTGCAGAGGGAGACAGGGACTTGGTCTGCTCCCCACTACCTTCCTGGTCCAGTGGGAACCCTGGCCCCACTGAGAACCAATCTCCTGAGGAGATGAGCCAGGACAAAGGTCTCACTTGCCTGTCAAGCAGCTGTGGTGTGACCTGGTCTGTGGTCCCAACTACCCCAACTAGCATACACTCAGTGGGAGAGACAGAACTCATCCCCCTGGATAGTCTGGTTCCTGAGATGTGTGCTCCTCTGCTCAAAGATTCCCACTGCAAGGATGAGAAACTTGAAGGATACAGGGGAGAGAGAGGCTGAAGGAAGCTGGTGTACAGGAAATGGCCCATGGGAAACTTCTTTCTGTGGCCTGGTTCAACCTCAAATACCAATGTTCTGACACTGGTTGTATGACCTAGATAGGGTAGGGTCTTGGCTGTCTCTTGAGGCCTCAGTTTCCCCATTTATAAAACAATCAAAATTGATCTCAGATCCATCCCTCCTAGTGCTGATGGTTCATGTTCCAAGATCAAAAGGCCCAGAAGAGTGGGCCTAGCTAATGTTTCTGGGCCTCATCGTGGTAACATGCACAGCCCTTGCCACTCCCCCATGGCCCATGTAGAAACAACCATGTGGCCTCCACTCTGCCCACAGAAGCTAGCACCAGGACCCTGGTCAGGGTTAGAGGTTTCTGCTGAGTCAAAGCCACATGGAGGGAGGGAGCAAGGGAGAGATGCAGAGTCATGTTTCCAGGAGGAGGTTATCTGAGCATAACAGGGACAGGGTGGGCCACAGGATACCTCTGAGGCTCAGGTTCCCACCTCCACTCCACCCAAGCCTTCACTGATGCTCATCAATCCCCAATAAGAGGAGGTGGGAGAGAACTGAGCGCAAGCAATGGATATTGCTTAACTCAGGGGAACCAATGGCAGGCAGGCAGCTACCTGGAGAGTAGGCAATTCTCAGAAGTCTCTAAAGCAAATGGTAGGACCCTATAGGAAGATAATCCAGGGGAACAGAAGGCAGAAAGCCACCTGCCTCAAGACTCCCAACAACAGAGGTCCACGTGCTCCTACTTGGAGGAGGTAAGGTCCCGAGAAGTCAAGGAACACAGCCAAGGTCATCCAGCCAGTTGACAACCAAGCTAAGAAGCTAAGGATCCTAGGATCATAAAAAGAATGTGTCCTGGCCGGGTGTGGTGGCTCATGCCTATAATCCCAACACTTTGGGAGGCCAAAGCGGGTGGATCACGAAGTCAGGAGTTTGAGACCAGCCTGACCAACATGGTGAAACCCCGTCTCTGCTAAAAACACAAAAATTAACCAGGTGTGGTGGTGCACGCCTGTAATCCTAGCTACTCAGGAGGCTGAGGCAGAAGAATCGCTTGAACCCGGGAGGCAGAGGTTGCAGTGAGCCAAGATCACGCCACTGCACACTCCAGCCTGGGCGACAGAGGGAGACTCCAACTCAAAAAAAAAAAAAAAAAAAAGAATGTGTGTCCTTTGGACACCTCTGGGAACTT
The DNA here is from genome assembly GCF_028885655.2 of Pongo abelii. Lineage (NCBI taxonomy): Eukaryota > Metazoa > Chordata > Mammalia > Primates > Hominidae > Pongo > Pongo abelii. Next base: position 49,431,786 of record NC_072008.2, read on the forward strand.
CCCAGGCCAGCTCTGGCTAATGGCCCTGAGCATGTCATTTCCCTTTCTATGCTTCAATCTTTTCACCTGTCTCATGGGATAACGATCCAAGTTTTGCAGTGAGCCTGAAGCACCCAGCTGAATGCCTAGCACACAGCAGGCGTCAAGGAAACAGTGACCTCTATGTTTGCACCCCGCCCCCCCCCCCAACTCCAACTCTCTGCTCCATGATCCTTCCACTATTCAACACATGGCAGGAAGTCAGCCTGTAGGGCTTCACACTATAGTCTAAGCTGACTGCCATCTGTCCCCATCAAGGCGAGGCTGGAGACAGAGGGGCAGCAAGAAACCCAGGGACAAAGTCCCCTTCGCAGGCACATGTATTATGCACTTTGCACCAAGGAAACCTCCAGATAAGGTCTAGAGACCAAGGGCCATGTACTTCGGGGGAGAGGCCACAGGACTTCTGAGGTTTTACAGAGAAAAGCTAAAGGCAGCCCAGTCAGGGGAAATGTGTAGCCATAGTGCCGATAAGGAAAGGCCTTCAACGTGCCCTGGTCAGCTCTTCCTCTAAGTAGAGGCCCTTTACTGAAAGCCCCAGTGGGAGGAAGGGTCGGGGGTATTTGGGGAGAACAGCTAGATACACACGCATGCACGCACGCACGCACGCACACACACTGCTCTTGATACGAGTTACTACAACAAGCCAGGTCCTCACTAGCTAACCCCAAGGGTCGGGGGTATTTGGGGAGAACAGCTAGCTAGATACATACATACATACACACACACACACTGCTCTTGATATGAGTTACTACACAAGCCAGGTCCTCACTAGCCAGCCCCGAGGCTTACCCTCAATGACTGCCCAAGACTCAGATGCCCGCTGCATTTTCTAATCCTAACTCCACCAGAAGCCCTGCTTACCCCACATCCAGCCTGAGGTCTCAACACAGGGCCTAGCACCTAACAGGCCCCCACCTACTCTTTCTTTGCCTTTCTTTTGTCCAAGATGCCCCGAAACCCAGCTCTTCCTCTGGGAAACATCCCAGGGAAAACACAAACTTGAGCCAGAGGGGTAGGAGGGGTAAGTTTTTTTCCCATCCAATAGAGCCCATTGCCTGAGCCTCTTCTGCTTGGCAGAATAGAGAGGAGACCATTCACTCCACCCTTTCAACAAACACATGTGACTCTGAGGCACCAGTGAAAATGGCATCTGGGTTTTACAAATGCTACTGTTCCATGAGGGTCTACCATATGTGTCAGGCACTAAAGGCATTTGCCAAAGCAACTTCATTAAATTGTTACAGCATTAGGATCTTTTAGCCCCATTTTACAGATGAGGAAACAGCCTCAGGAAAGAAGAGCTGCTTGCCTAAGGTCATACCAAGAATCAGTTGTGCAGCCAGGGATGGAGCCTAAAACACTCCAGCCCACCAGTAGACATGGGGGGTACCCACAGACGGAGAGAATAGCAGACCAAGAAAGAACTCAAAGAGGCATTGAGAATCAACACCATTTCACAGACGGAAAGACCAAGGCCAAGTGTCACAGCAGTTATGAGTCAGGGCCAGAACTAGAAGGTAGGTCTTCTGACTCCCAGCTCAAAGCTCCTATCAGAGGGCACTTTTCCTTGGTAGATATCAGAGCACCAGAGGGAGGATCAGGTCACATTCCCAGCTTCCCCTTCACTCTAGCACAGGACCTCACAACTACTTGTTGGGTCACAGACTCAGAGCCAAAATGGCCTCAAAGATCTAACTCAGACTGGATAACAGATGGTATTAAGGCATTATTAATTCTGTTAGGTGCAGTAATGGCATTTTAATTATGTTAAAAAGAAGAGAGTAAGTCTGTATCTGTCAGAGAAACATACAGAAATATTTACGAATGAAATGATCCAATGTCGGGGTTTTGCTTTAAAAATATTCTTCTTTCAGGGGAGTGAGAAAGAGTGGGCGGGATAGTGATGAAACAAGGCTGGCCACATATTGACTATTTTGAAGCTGGATGATGGGTACATGAGGGTTCATCATTCTCTCTACTTTTATATAAGTTGAAAAAAAAATTCTATGATATAAGAAATTTGTAAAGATCTAGTCTGATAGCCCCCATACACACAGACTGAGGAACAGAGACCTGCAACACACCAGAGATGGGATCTGGGTATAAACCTAGGGGTCATACAGCCCAGGGTGGCAGCAGTGTGCTATGGTTAAGAGCATGGGCCTCAGACTAATCTAACCCAGACACTGAATCCTAACTCTACCACTTATTATTTTACTCCAGAACTCTACCACTTATTATTTTACTCCAGACAAGTCACCCACCATCTCTGAGCCACTTTTCTCATCTGACAAATGGAAGCAACAATAGTCCCTAAACTCACCTAGCTTAGAGGGGAATCAAAGAGGTTTCCTGTAGCCCCTGACAGAACAATGTGTCCCAAAGGATATTATTTTCTTTATCACTCTTCTTGCTGTTATTATTCATATTAATCTTGCACCACTACAACGTCTCAAGACCCACGGCTAGAGGTCAGATACCAACTTGAGGCTGGAGCCTAGAGTCCCTAAAAGATTAGCTAACTCTGCCTCAACCCTGTCTCAGGGGCTATTCCTGATAACTGGGACACAGCTTAGGGGCAGCCCTAGGCCCTTAAGGACTAAGGCAGAGACTCACCTACAGCCCGGAAGAGACAGGCACCATCCTCCTTCATCTGCTTGATGATGAAGCCCTTCTTGTCTCGTAGGGCCTTTTCAAACCAATGCTCCTGCTGGAGGGAAGAGGTGGGGGTCAGCAACAGGGAAAACTTGTACTCCCTCCCCAGGGCCCCAACCTCAAGCTCCCGAGAGACCTAGATCATTGACAGAGAGGACGCTGGCCAAGGTAAAGTTCTCAGCCCTGTTTGACCACTCCATGCATGTGAAGTAGGAGACTCTTTTAGGGAATTAGTTGCTGAGTGAAACTAAGACTTACTTCCAAAAGGGTCCTAGGTGCCCTGAGAACAGTGGCCCCATATGCCTTATGACTTCTGTTGACCTTGCAGGGCCTGGCCCAGGGAGCCACACTGCCCTAGGCAGCCAGAGACTCAGACCCAGCAAGTGTGTGGGTGGAGAATGTGGCTCTACCTCAAGGAGTTTCATCTAGGAAAGGTGGTGAAGAGGGGGTAACTAGCAAGAGCCTAGATCCTGAACCTGACAAAGGGCTAGAGGATTCCAAGATATGCTATAGGCCGGGCGTGGTGGCTCATGCCTGTAATCCCAGCACTTTGGGAGGCCAAGGTGGGTGGATCACCTGAGGTCGGGAGTTCGAGACCAGCCTGACCAACATGGAGAAACCCCGTCTCTAATAAAAATACAAAAGTAGTCGGGCATGGTGGTGCATGCCTGTAATCCCAGCTACTCGGGAGGCTTAGGCAGGAGAATCGTTTGAACCCGGGAGGCAAGAGGTTGCGGTGAGTTGAGATGACGCCATTGTGCTCCAGCCTGGGCAACAAGAGCGAAACACCGTCTCAAAAAAAAAAAAAAAAAAAAGAGATATACTCTAGAAGGCAAAAGTGTGCAAACAATGCTCTCATCTGTGACTCAACACATTTAACAGATAGATATCTACACACATATACATATGTATGTATACAAACACACGTACACAAAATTGGGAAGGCTAGACAGCAAAATATTATCCCTAAGTCCTGGTGTTATCAGCGATTTTATTGCACTTTCCCTTTTATAAAGTTATACTAAACCCAAAAAGCTTTGAAAATCAAGTCTTTTTTTTTTTTTTTTTTTTTTTTTTGAGACAGAGTCTCGCTCTTTCGCCCAGGCCAGAGTGCAGTGGCGCTATCTCGGCTCACTGCAATCTCAGCCTCCCGAGTTCACGCCATTCTCCTGCCTCAGCCTCCCGAGTAGCTGGGACTACAGGTGCCCGCCACCATGCCTGGTTAATTTTTTGTATTTTTAGTAGAGACGGGGTTTCACCATGTTAGCCAGGATGGTCTCGATCTCCTGACCTCGTGATCTGCCTGCCTCGGCCTCACAAAGTGCTGGGATTACAGGCATGAGCCACTGCGCCCAGCCCAAAAGTCTTTATCTAATTCATTTGGCATCATAACCTGACCAGAACTGACAAGAATCTATTTATCCCACTTGGGGTGAATATTCAAATATTTCAATGCAGAAAACATTCAGGTGTTTGATTATGAGGTGCTGCCTCAGACCCTGCTGGAGGTGTTATGTAATACAAAGTATACACTAAGTTTTATAAATTCTGTATTTTTCCTAAATTCCAAAGCACACCTGGCACCACGAAGGTTCAACTTAAATGAACCTGTACAAATGCGTATTTTTTTACTAAAAAAAATAATGACCACATAACCTCTTAAAACATAACTTTCATTTCAAAACAAAACCAACCAGAAGCAGCAGACCTTTCCTGGGCCCCTCACGCCCTCTGCTGGCTACCAGAAGCAGCCAGCCTGACCCAGCAACAGGGCTGCAAACTACAGGATCCCAAGCCTGCTCCTTGTGGACACAGGCCTGCCCAGGGATTTATAGGATCTGGGGTATTAGAGACCAGACATAGGGGCCCACCTATCTGTAAGGCCATTTTTCCCCAGCTCAGGCAAGGGGTGGAACCCATCCCCTAAGAAAGCCAGAGGAGAAGCATCTCTGACAAAGTTGTAAGCACAAGGTTTGGAAGGCAAGAGCTCTGGGTTCCAACCCCAGCTTTGCCACACACTTGCTGTCCGGTATCAGTCTCAGTTTCCCATGGAATGGGGGATATGTTGATCTACCGGACAGAGCTGTCCAGAGGTTCAGAGGAGTTTCAGGACCTAAAGAAGCTTTGTAAATAACATACCATATACTGGGGGAAGTTGTCGCCAATCACAGAAGAAGAGATCAGCACAGAGATTATGTACAACTGAGAGACCCCCAGAAAGTCCTAGGTGAGTAGCAGGACAGGAGGGGAGGAAGAGGTGACAAGGGAATACCCAGCCAGCCCCATCATCAGGGCCCACACCGCAGGAAAATGTGGCTGGATTTCTAGAGATGGCAAAGACACCTGGAAGCCCTTAATGAGCTTCCATGCGCAGCACAAGGACTCCTGTTTGTGAACAACATTCCAGTGGTCCAGGTGCCCCTCCTTGCCCCCAAGCCTGTGGATTAACACACTCCAGCCAGTTACGCCCAAGCCCATCCTAGCCACACAGGGTCAGCCATCTCCCAGAGTCATGGGCCTGCCCCAGCCAGGGGTCTCCAGCAGGGATGGTGCAACCACAACTATAGTCCCAAACCTGACACAACAATGGGTTCTTAAAAAGAAGGGAACGCAGCGACTTCCTGGCTTTGGAGAGAGGGGAAAAAGAGAGGAGAAAAGGAGATCAAACAGGAGAGGGGTTCCTACTTATCCATTCAAGAAAGACTTACCAGGTAGTTACTAAGTAAGATACTGGGCTGGGCAGTGAGGACAGTGAAATGAATTAGACTTAGTCTCCACTCTTGATAAGCTCACAAACTACTTAGCAGAGGGGCAGGGAAACAGGTAACCACCACAAGGTATGAACAAGGCTGTGAAAAATGTAAATGCCAGGTGTTATGAAACAGAAAGAGGCTGGGCGCGGTGGCTCTTGCCTGTAATCCCAGCACTTTGGGAGGCCGAGGCAGGTGGATCACTTGAGATCAAGAGTTCAAGACCAGCCTGGCCAACATGGTGAAACCTCGTTTCTACTAAAAAATACAAACAAAATTAGCTGAGCATGGTGGTGCACGCCTGTAATCCCAGCTAAATCAAGAGGCTGAGGGAGAAGAATCGCTTGAACCTGGGAGGCAGAGGTTGCAGTGAGCCGGGATCACACCACTGCACTCTAGCCTAGGCGACAGAGTGAGACTGTCTCAAAAAAAAGAAGAAAAGAAAAGAAACACAGTCATTGGGCCAGGCGCGGTGGTTCACACCTGTAATCCCAGAACTTTGGGAGGCTGAGGTGGGCGGATCACCTGAGGTCGGGAGTTTGAGACCAGCCTGACCAACATGGAGAAACCCCGTCTCTACTGAAAAATACAAAATTAGCTGGGCGTGGTGGTGCATGCCTGTAATCCCAGCTACTCAGGAGGCTGAGGCAGGAGAATCGCTTGAACCCGGGAGGTGGAGGTTGCGGTGAGCTGAGATCGCACCATTGCACTCCAGCCTGGGCAATAAGAGCAAAACTCTGTCTCAAGAAAAAAAAAAAAAAAACACAGTCATTAAGGCTAGCACCTGAGAGGGGGTGCCACCTGACCAAAGGATTAAAACACCAAGACCTCCAAAAATGCTTGTTAACTGGATGAGAAATGAAGTCACTTCTGCCACGAAGTACCAGGAATGCCTGGAGCCCAGCAATGAATTCAATAGAGCTAAAGTTCTGGGTAGTAGTAGGCAGGTAAGCAGGGAGGGCCAGGAAGAAAGATGAACTCATATTAACTGAATACCTGCCCCATGCCAGATGCGAAGGGTGACCTCATTTAATTGTCCTGACCACAGCCCAGGTGGCAGGAAACATTACCCTCACTTTACAAAGGCAGAAAGGAGGCCAGACACGGTGGCTCACGCCTGTAATCCCAGCACTTTGGGAGGCCAAGGCGGAAGGATCACCTGAGGTTAGGAGTTTAAGACCAGCCTGGCCGACATGGCGAAGCCTTGTCTCTACTGAAAATACAAAAAATTAGCAGGGCATGGTGGTGTGTGCCTGCAATCCCAGTTACTTGGGAGGGTGAGGCAGGAGAATCGCTTGAACTCGGGAGGTGGAGGTTGCAGTGAGCCGAGATGGCACCATTGCACCCCAGCCAGCCTGGGCAACAGAGCAAGACTATGTCTCAAAAAAAAACAAAACAAAACAAAACAAAAAACAAAAAAACAAAGGCAGAAAGAGAAAGGAGCTGGAGTTTGGATACCAGCAAAGCCTAGTGTAGAGGCAACGGGGAAGGCCCCCATGAGCCACAGCATTGAGGACATACCTTGCAGCCCATCCACAGAATATCCTGGTTTGTCTCTAAACATGAAAGAGACCTGAATAGGCCCCTTGCACTGCAGGGTTTGGGTCCTGGGGCAGTCAAACTGGCATCCAGGCTTGGATCTAGAGGCTGGACTGCTAGCCACCTACCAGCTTTGTCATCAGCAGCCTGAAGAGTTTGGGCTCTGGCCCTTCTCTTTCTCCTTTTGGGGAGAAAATGTTGCTCAGGAAGGGCTAGTGGGGGGGGGGGGGGGGTAGGCGATAGCTCAGCCATAGATAAGTTTAAGCTCCAACAATGCCCTCGCCTGAGGAGGCTGTGAACCTTGCAAACTCATTGCTGAGCCTGTGGGAAAATCCCTCCATATCTTTGAGCCTCCACAAAAAGGCTGAGTAAAGCTCCCTAACACCAGAGGATCCCAGGAGCTGAGGCAAGATTCTGTAACCTAGTGGTCTAAAGGCCCAAGTGAAGTTGGAGCAGGCTGTGGAACCCAACTGACTTAGGTTCCAATCTAGCTCCACCAATTAGCAGCCATGTGATGATGAACTGCTCTGAGCCACAGTTTTCCAATCTGTGAATGGGGATACCAAGCTTCCCAATAATAGGGATGCTGGGCAGACTCAAATATTACAGGGCTTTGCCCAGTAAGAGACCACTTAATGAGTTCCATTCCCTTCCCTTCCCCAGGAGGGAAAAAAGTCTCTCTAGTAGGCTGATTAATAGCCACGCAAAGATATCAAACCCTAACCCCCCTGGAACTTGTAAATGTTACCTTATAATGAAAAAGGTAGGGCCAGGAGTCGTGGCTCATGCCTGCAATCCCAGCACTTTGGGAGGCTAAGGCAGGCAGATCGCTTTGAGCTCAAGAGTTCAAGACTAGCCTGGGCAACATGGTAAAATCTCAACTCTACAAAAAATACAGGCCAGGCACGGTGATTCACGCCTGTAATCGCAGCACTCTGGGAGGCCGAGGCGGGTGGATCACCTGAGGTCAGGAGTTCGAGACCAGCCTGGACAACATGGTGAAACCCTATCTCTACTAAAAATACAAAAATTAGCTGGTCATGGTAGCAGGCGCCTGTAATCCCAACTACTCAGGAGGCCGAGGCAGGAGAATCGCTGGAACCTGTGAGGCGAAGGTTGCAGTGAGCCGAGATTGCACCACTGCACTCCAGCCTGGGTGACACAGCGAGACTCCGTCTCAAAAACAAACAAATAAACACCAAAAATTAACCAAGCATGGTGGCTTGCACCTGTGGTCCCAGCTACTAGGGAGGCTGAGGCTGGAGGATCACTTGAGTCCAGGAAGTGGAGGGTGCAATGAGCCAAGATTACGCCACTGCACTCCAGCCTGGGTGACAGAGGCCAGCGCTGTCCGAAAAGAAAGCCTGGGCACAGTGGCTCATGCCTGTAATCCCAGCACTTTGGGAGGCCGAGGCGGGTGGATCACCTGAGGTCAGGAGTTTGAAACCAGCCTGGCCAACATGGCAAAACCCCATCTCTACTAAAAATACAAAAATTAGCCAGGCATGGTAGTGGGAGCCTGTAATCCCAGCTACTCAAGAGGGTGAGGCAGGAGAATAGCTTGAACCCGGGAGGCGGAGGTTGCAGTGAGCCGAGACTGCGCCTGGGTGACAGAGCGAGATTCCATCTCAAAAAAAAAGAAAAGAAAAAAAGTGTTTGCAGATGTAATTAACTTACATTATTAAATCTGGAGATGGGGGGTTATCTTGGAGTATCAGGTAGGACCTAAATGCAATCACAAGTGTCCTTATAAAAGAGAGACAGAGGGAAATTTGATACAGACAGAAAAGGAAACCACATATACAGAGAAAGCGATGGTGAAGATGGAGGCAGAGATTAGAATGATGCAGCCATAAACCAAGGAATGTTGGCAGCCATGAGAGGCTAGAAAAGGTCTAAATTCTCCCTGAGAGCTTCCAGAAGGAGTGTGGCCCTGCCAACACTTTGATTTGGATGCAGTGAAACTGATTGTGGACTTCTGGCCTCCAGAACTGTGAGAGAATAAACTTTTTTTTTTTTTTTTTTTGAGATGGAGTCTCGCTCTGTTGCCCAGGCTGGAGTAGTGGCGCAATCTCAGCTTACTGCAACCTCCACCTCACTGCAACCTCCAATCCGTCTCCTGGGTTCAAGCAATTCTCTGCCTCAGCCTCCCGAGTAGCTGGGATTACAGGCACCCGCCACCACACCCAGCTAATTTTTGTATTTTTAGTAGAGATGGGGTTTCACTATCTTGGCCAGGCTGGTCTTGAACTCCTGACCTCGTGATCCACCCGCCTCGGCCTCCCAAAGTTCTGGGATTACAGGGGTGAGCCACTGCACCCGGCCAATTTCTGTTGTTTTAAACCACCCAGTCTGTGGTAACATTTGTCACGACAGCCACAGGAAACTAACACACCCCCCTTGGTAGCACTCCTTGGTGTCTGTTCCCTAGTGCCTCACAGGTGTGAGACAATATGGCATGGATCCCACTCTGCAAGGTCCACCTGCCTACCATCCTCCAGGGTGGGAGGTTAGAATTAAGGCAGCAGGGGCCTGGAATCTCCCTTCTCAGCCTGGGAAACTACTGACCCTGCCTATGGATGGATGAGCTGCCACTGAAGTGGGGGGCGGGGGGGTGGGGGGGCAAAAGATGGCAGCAGCAGTGGCAGTTCATGGACAGATGTCTTCCCAGAGCCCATGGCCAAGAGGTGTTTAGCATTCTGTGACTCACAGCTCTGTCCCAGCAGCCCTGGTGCCAAGACCACCCCCTCCAGCAAAGCACCCAGGAACACTAGCCTGGTTCCATGGACAAAACACAGGGGGCCGGGCGCGGTGGCTCACACCTGTAATCCCAGCACTTTGGGAGGCCGAGGTGGGCGGATCACGAAGTCAGGAGATCGAGATCATCCTGGCTAACACGGTGAATCCCCGTCTCTACTAAAAATACAAAAATATTAGCCGAGCGAGGTGGTAGGCACCTGTAGTTCCAGCTACTCGGGAGGCTGAGGCAGGAGAATGGTGTGAACCTGGGAGGCGGAGGTTTGCAGTGAGCCAAGATCGCGCCACTACACTCCAGCCTGGGGGACAGAGTGAGACTCCATCTCAAAAAAAAAACAAAAACAAAAAAAAACAAAAAAAACACAGGCAAGGCAACCCATCCAACGAGAAACATAGACACACTACTCTCTAAGGACCAATACAAGCCCTCCAGGGCAGAAGGGGAGAAGAGCAAGGCCCCAACATTTGGCTAGGCCACTGAGGGCAGGGGGATTAAAAACCTCTAAGATCGGCAGGGTGCGGTGACTCACACCTGTAATCCCAGCACTTTGGGAGGCCAAGGCAGGCGGATCACCTGAGGTCAGGAGTTCAGGAGATCAGCTTTGCCAACATGGTGAAACCCCATCTCTATTAAATATACAAAAATTAGCTGGGCGTGGTGGCAGACGCCTGTAGCCCCAGCTACTCGGGAGGCTGAGGCAGGAGAATCACTTGAACCCGGAAGCCGGAGGTTGCAGCGACCCGAGATTGCACCACTGCACTCCAGCCTGGGCAGCAGAGCGAGACTCCACCTTAAAAAAAAACAAAAACAAAAACAAAAAACAAAAAACAAAAAAACCCAAGGTCCTGTTATTCAGTAACAAAAAGGAATGAAGTACTGATACATGCTACAACATGGATAAGCCTTGAACATATTATGCTAAGTGAAAAAAGCCAAGTAACAAACAACTGCATATTCTATTATTCCATTTACATGAAACATCCAGAACAGACAAATCAATCAAGCCAGAAAGTAGATTAGTGGTTGCCAGAGGCTGGAAAGAGATGAGGAAATTGGGGGATCATAGCTAAAGAGTGCTGGATTTCTCTTTAAGGTGATGAAAATGTTCTAAAATTGACTGTAGTGATGTGATGGACGCACACCTCTGTGAATATACTAAAAGCCACTGAACTGTACACTTCAAATAGGTGAATAGTATGGTACATGAATTACATCTCATTAAAGTTGTCAAAAGAAACACACCCAAGGGCTCAGCACCAGCCAAGAAGGATGTTGAACACTGCTTGAAATGTCCTAGCACAATCCCCAAAGGCCAAGGGGTCCCACTTAAAACTTTCATGAAAGGTGAGGGGAGTGGGAGCAGGGAAGAGACTATAACTTGCTTCAGAGCAATAAGTCCAACCTCCCTCCTGACCACTACCCATTTCATGGAGGGAGAAACCAAGAACCAGAAAAGGGAACTGCCTGAAGACCACACAAAAGCTTACTGCAAAAACAGGACTCAAATCCACGTTGCCTGGGCAGAGATCCCTTCCTGCTTCCCCACCAGCTAGCTACCCAATTCCAGTTGGGGTAAGAAGAGCCCAAGAAATCAGCAGGTTCCTAGATGCCAAATGAAGGGCCTTTGCTACCAAAGATAGGTTACTAGGAGTGGACAAAGGCTCCTAGGAAGAACCAAGATGACCCTGGGGCAAACTGCCCATTCTGGGCAAGAGGAAGAACCAGCCAAGGTCCAAGGTGAGCAAGGTCAGATACAACTGGGCATGGACAAACTTTTGCAAAATGGGCAGCTGAGGGGGGAAATAGTTTGCCTAAAGCTATAAAGCAGGTAAGGAGGAGATGCTGAGGTCTGGAAGGTGATGAGAGAATTGAGGGATGATGGCTCAAAGCTTGCCTTGCTCCAAAACTCAAACTCCACACACAACTCTACCTCTCTACACCACTATCCAACAGGCCTCCTGACAGGAAATCCCATTGAGCTTGTTCATTACAACATGACTGCCCACAAAAAATGGCTGTTCATCAACCCTGAGCCTCACACAAAACAGGCTGCTTGTCCCGCCCACCAAGCTTGGATGGCTGAGAGGCAACAGAGGAGCCAGGAAGAGAGGGGAGAAACCCAGTTCCTCCTCAAAAGACATCCACCATTCTTTGCCACCTCCAGGTCCAGAGAGCTTTGGACTGAGTTCCCTAAAATCCAAAAGCTAAACAACACCTCACCAGCATTTTGCCTGGCTAGTGAGGAAACTGAGGCCCAGAGAGCATAGGTAGAACCTACCCTGGTTCATCCAGCAAAGCCCTGAAAGACCCAGAGTTGGAACCCAGGCACCAACTACGGTGCCACGCCCAGCTTTTTCCACCACCTCAGTTCACATGCCCCTTCTCAAAGAGCTCTGTGGGGTCTCCAAACTCAGAATGCTTACAGGCCAACCTTTTCATAGAGCAGACTCTCAGCAAGACAGCCACGCCTGGGAACCCCTGACATCACCACCCACCCAGCACCTGGACCCCAGAGTGCCAAAAAGACTCCTAAAGGAAGTAGGGATACAAGAGAATCAGGACAAAGAGGAAGCCCAAGTAGTCAGAACCCCAGAATAGCCATCCAGACTCCCTCTCAACGCCACCTCTCTTCCCAAAGGATCCAACTGACCTCCAGGCTACAACCACCCCTACTGACAGTTTAGGACCAAGACTGGGGTGGCAGGAGGAATCTTCCCTCTTCTCATCCCCAAAAGCTCTCAAGTTGGACCAGGTGAGGCAGGGAGAAGAGGATCACCTTCTTTGTCCTAAGAAGTGTGGGGACAGAAAGCCTCTCCTGTCATTGGGAAGGGCAGGTTTCATGAACCCACAGAACTTGATTTTCATATTCTTTTTTTTTTTTTATTAATAAAGATGAAGTCTCGCTATGTTGCTAAGCAGGTCTTGAACTGCAGGGCTCAAGTGATCCTCCCACCTCAGCCTCCCGAGTAGCTGGGACTACAGGCACGCACCACTATGCCCGGCTTACTCCCATGCTCTTGGGGACATGTCCCATGGGGACAAGTATAAGGGAGGGACTGCAAGGGGCATAAGGAGGTGTTTTTGAGTTACCATGGCAGCATAGGATGTTCTTTCTCTCTGTCCCTGGGACCAGGGATGTATCGCAAGGGAGGGAAGTAAGGAGGTGTTTTTGAGTTATCATGGCTGCATAGGATGTTTTTCCTCTGTCCCTAGGACCAGTGATGTATGGCTCCCTGCTTCTAGAGGAGGAAAGAAACTACCCAACCAGGGAGAGAAGAAATAACTGATCCTGACCCTTGAGTACAAATGGCTTATTGTGCCAGAATTAATGATGGGAGGAAGGGACCAAGAACAAGGAGCTCAAGACAAGGCTTGGGGCCCCTGTGAAGTACAGAAAGATTTACCTGAGCCAAGGGGAAAAGGAATGTGGGAGGAGAATTTCCCCAGAGTGGCGATGTCCCAAACCCCTTTCCTGTCCCTGGGAAGAAAAAAGCTTGTCAAAAGCAGTTCAAACCTTATTATATGACCTAGAGGTGAGAAGCAAGCATAGCTAGGTCAGGGAGAGACTCGGAATCGCTCCTGGTTTCAGAAGGGAGGCTCCAGACTCCATGTCCCCAGGACCTGACAATCTTCTCATAGAAAGCAGGAGGACCTTCTTGGCCCTGGCCACGAGGGAGCTCAGGATAAGGGGTTCATATGACTCTGAAGAGCATCCAGGTCCTTCTGTCCAACGGGAGAGGATGACCTCACGTTCCTCTCCCTGGACAGAAAGGATTGCCTGGTATGGTAGGAGGAGACCCTCATGCCCAAGTGGGAGCCAGGTCCCCAGTCCCTAAGGCAAATGGTATCTTGTCCCAGAGAGAAAGCTCGGGCCCAGACTCTTTTCCTCAGAATCCTACCCTATTCATGTCCCCAAAAGGAGTTGGGAGTCTAAGGCCCAAGTCCCCGAGGCAGGAAATCTTATGTCCCTAAATGACCCCTAAGACTAGGGTGTATGTAAGTTGTCTGAGGTGAGGTGACAGTACCCTCAGGGCAGGTTCAGAAATCAGGTCCTAAGGTGGGGAACAGGCCTTCGCACACCTGAGGTAGGATTCAAACCCTTGGAGGTAGACTCAGGACCCTGTTCCACAGGGATCCTTTATCCATGCCCCAAGGGAAGGGTCTCAGGGCTCAGGTCTGGGGGGAGCAGTCCTCCTGTTTCTCAGGTGTACACCTTAAGTTCCTTGAGGAGGAAGCTCAGACCTTACCTCTAGACACACAAGTCACCAAGGTATGTATGAGTCTCCTGTCCCTGAAAGAAAGCTCAAGTGTCCTTGGCAGAGTGGGTCTCAGGCCCTTAAAAGTAGGCAAAGATCTGTAGGGAGGCCCCAGACATCATCTCTGGGATCCCATGTTGCCCATGTCCCCTGAGGAGTAGCCTCAGGCTCAAGTTCCCAAGGCATGTGTCGTATGTCCCTGACAAAAAGCTTAGGCCCAAGGTGGGAGGGCCTCAAACCCCTGTTACAGAGGGGAAAATGGGATACTGTATCCCCAAGGTATGTTTCAGTCCCTTATAACTGGGGTAAAAGGGTCACATATGCTCGTGGGGTGGGGAGTCTCAGACCCCCAAAACCACTCAGACACCAGTCTTGAGAAGAAGGATCTCCTAAAGACTTCACCTTGTCTGAGACCTTTGCAGCGGGACACTAGGCCCCTGAGGAGTCCTCAGACTCGGTCTCTAAAAACCTCAGTCCATAAGCAGGTGGATCTTCGGCCCTAGGATCCAACGCTGTGAGTCTCATTTTCCTGAAGAAAGGTTCAGGCCCCCGGTGGGGGTGCTGAGGGCCCATCTCTTCTTACAAGAAGCTTAAGATCCTGAAGAGGTTCAGGCCCTTGTCTCCCAAGAGGTAGGTCTCAGGCCACTGATAGGAAATGCAGACCTTTGTCACTCAGAAAGGAGATGAGTCTCTTGTACTCAAGTAAAGCTGCTGGTCATTGGGTGTTGGTTTTGGTCCCTGTCCCCAAGGGCAAGGGAATCATATCTCCCTGTGAAAAGTCTTACATCCCTGGAAAAAGCTTAGAAGATCCCTATCCTTAAAGGGGGCGTGTGTGTGTGTGTGTCAGGACCTTGATTCTAGAAGCAGGACTCTCAGGCCCCTGAAGACAGACTTAGGACACTTGAGGTCTCAGGTCTGGCTATTCAGTGGTCCTGTGCAGTGTTACCCAGCGAAGCGGGAGAGGACTGTCCTATATGCAGAGTGTCTCAGACTCTTGAAAGGGCTTAGGCTCCTTGGGGATGTTCAGCACCGATCTCCGAGGTCTCCACCTTATTTGACTTTCCTGGAAGGGGAATCTCAAACTTCTATCCCAGAGGAAAAGAGCTCTTAAGCCACTGAACACATACCTAGGTCTCTTGGGAGACCTGAGACTCCTGCTCAAGAGGGGCGCGATCCTGTGTCTCTTAGAGAATTCCCACCTATTGGCCCTATAAGATGAGGTCCCAGGGACTGGAATGACGACTATAGACCCTAAAAGAGGCCTCGGATCTTTAAGTCTGCCACCTTATCGTATGCTTCTAGCCCCAAATCCCTGGAAAGGAGGAAAGAAGGTGTCTCACACCCCTACCGCCAGAGAAGACTGTCAGGCCCAGTGAAAACGCCTAGATCCCTTGGGGCGATCTCAAACAGCCTTCCTTGAGTCCCTTCACAGTCTGGGGGTCCCATCTGCCGTGGCCGCTCACCCCTCACCCCACAGCTCTTACCTGCTCGACAGTGGCAGGGTCCATAGCCTCGATGCGTGCTGCAGCCGCCTCATACTCGTCCTCACTGTTGTAGCCTGCGCCGACCTCCTCACGCTCGGGACTGCCCCCGCCAACCGCGCCAACCCCAGGAGCTTGACGTCGCCGCTTGCTGTGCCCAGGCCCGGAGCAGCAGCCGCCCACGCCTACGGCACCACCCACACCCACCACCACGCCCGCGGCACCCACACCCGCCGCCGCTGCGCCCAGCGCGTCGCCGGGACCGCCGCCGGGACCACCTGGGCCCCCGCAAGGAGGTGGAGAAGCCTGTTGGGGCCGGGGACCCGCCACTGCACCAGGCGGCACGGCCAGCGCCCAGCGATGAAGAGCGCCCGGCGGTCCTGGTAGCGGGCCTTGAGGCGGTGGCGAAGCTCGCGGACGGGCCCCCACGACGCCGGAGTCACGGTCGCGATCGCCGCCGCCCACGCCCGTGCCGCCGCCGCCCACGCCCACACCCCCGCCGCGCCGCGGCGCCGGGGGCAGCGGCCCGGGCGGCGGCGGCTCGTTGGCGGGGTCGGCGTCGGGAGGCGGCGGCTTCTTTTTGGGGAGTATAGTCATGGCTGCACTGCCGAGTACCCCCCAACAAACCCGGCGCGGGGCACGCCGGGAGAGAACCCGGATGAGGGGGCTAGTGTAGTGCGCGAGGCACGACGGGAACGGCGAGACCCGGATAAAGGGATCGCGGCACCGGTTCGAGAACCCTCGGCGGCGGAGGCGGCGGCGGCGCGCGGGTCACGCCGGGAGGAGAACCCGGATGTAAAGTCCAAGATGAAGGCAGTGCGGCGAGTTTGTCTTAGCCTTCTCTCCAAGTCCAGCAAGTTTATTGCTACGCTTGTTCCGGCCTTCTGCTTCAAAGGAAACAGAACCAAAACAAGCACCTCTTCGCTCCGCCCCCTCGCAGGTTCTTGCACTACCGGGTGGGGCCCCGGAGCGCTGCGCACGCGCGCCAGGGCACAGCCCCGCCCCTTGCTCGGAAGTACGTGGGCAAAATCGCCGCCGCCGCCACAACAATTGCAAACACCAACCAATTGAGCAGCTGCGTGGGTCCTCGACGACGCCCACGGGCCAATCACAGGCGAGTGATCGCCCTCCGGTGCCCTCCGTCTCAAATTTCAGTCAAAGTCGACACCCTGGTTCCCAGCCTTTCTCCCCGTCGGTCCCGTCTTGCTCTTCACTTTTCTCCCCGAAGCTCTGACTCGCAGGCCTCGGTACTGCGGACGGACAGCGTGGCCTGTCCCACGTACGATAGGAAAAATACCTCCCCTCCAGGCTTCCAACTTAAACGCTGTCAGCCGGAATGACTGGAAAACATCAACACTCCCGGAGCATAGCATTCCCCTGTAGCGTCACTTCCGGTCCCACCCACCTGCAAATACCCTTCCGGGGGAGGCGGACACCGCTTCGCCCCGGCAACAGCCTGAGTTCTGCTGTGATTGGTTAAGACACGCCGTCACTCGCGGCATACCGACCAACGTTGGGACAGACAGGCACCGTGGGGACAGTGGTTGTTTGGGAAACAGACACGCCTTCTCTGGCACCACAGCACTCTCGGCCTCGCGTTGACCTCCCGGCCCCTATGGCTAGTGCGCAGGCGCGGCCCAGCCTTTCCCCCCACCCCAATTGAGACAGGGGTCTCACTCTGTCGCCCAGGTTGGAATGCAGTGGCGCGATCATAGCTCACTGCAAACTCCAACTCCCAGGTTCAAGCGATCCTCCCGCCTCAGCCTCCCGAATAGCTGGGACCACAGACGCGCACCACTATGACCAGCTAATTTTTTTTTTCACTTTTTTGTAGGGACGAAGTCTCACTATGTTGCCCAGGCTGATCTCCAGCTCCTGGGCTCAAGCGATCCTCCCGCCTCGGCTTCCCAGAGTGCTGGGATTACAGGCGTTAGTCACCGCGCCTGGCCAAGCCCAGCCTTTTTCTAAAACTGAGTTTGCTTGGGTCGATCGAGGTTTATGAAAGCTCTGTCACCAGTCAGCGTCTCGAAATGGGGTTGGCAGAATCCCTGCTATTGAGTAGCTGGAGAGGTACACGCTAATCCTAGCTCTGCCCTTCCTGTCTGAGTGATCTTTGTCAGTCATTTAAAACCCACCCCGTCCTCAATTTTTGTTGTTGTTTACTTTTTTATAGAACGCTTCACGTATTTGCGTGTCATCCTTTTGCATAGTGCCATGCTAATCTTCTCTGTATCGTTCTAATTTTAGTAAATGTGGTGCGAAGTGAGCACCCATCCTCAATTTCTATTCTATAAATTGGCAATGATAATTCCAATCTGAGGATCAGAGATTAATGCTTGTGAAGGGCCTGGTGCTGTGCCCAGCACATAGGAAGTGTTCAATAAAGTAGTCTGCATGGTGGTGCAGTGGAAGGATCCCAGGCTTTGGAGCCAGAAAGACCTCAGTTCCAGGCACAGATGGACCATTACCAACTGTATGACCTTGAGCAAGTCATTGTGTCGCTTTTGAGATTACCCATGTGTAAAACAGGAATGATAATGCCTGCCCAGACTACCTCAGGGAATGGTTATGAGGTTCAGATGAGCTGATGAACCAAGAAGGTATTTGGAGTTCACTTCCAGTCTTAGGAGACAAACCATACAACAGGTTGACTGAAAGAGACCATGGGAAAGCTGTTTTGAGTATAGCCTTGCCTCCCTTCAGATACTAACCCTAGTTGAAATTCTTCCCTGAAAGGTGTAAGTAATAAATGGGCTCTAAGTAGTGTTTTCTGCTTATGAGACTTAATGGGAGGGGACTTTCACATTTACCGGGCCTGTTGTGTTCAGGGCTCTGTGCCAAATGCCTATACACATTATCACATTGAATCTTCTCATGATCATCTCACTCCAGCCCCATATATTTCACTCACTACACATCTAAAACTGAACTCACGATAGCAATGATGGCTACCCTTCACCAAGTACTTACTATGTACCTAGCACTGAGTGCTAACAGCTTTGATGTTCCCTTTACCAGGGAATAGCACTCCCATCCAGCCGTTGTCCAAGCCAGAAACTGGGAGTCCAACCTTGACTGCTCCCTCTTCCTCAACTCCCACATGCCTGTCAATCCCAAGTCCTGCCAATTCTGCCTCCCAAATTTCTAGACTCTCCAATTCTACTGCCACTACTCTGGTCCAAGCCACTGTCCCCTACCACCTGGACTATTATAAAAGCCTCCTCCCTACTTTTCTTCCTTCCAGTACTGTTTCTCTACATCCACTCTCCACAGCCAGAATGATCATTCTGAAACACAAACTTCATCATGACTTTTCTGTTTAAAAGTCTTTAGAGGTCCCCACTATCTTTAGGATGAAGTTCAAAATTCGCATCACAGCTTCCAAGCGTTTTGTTGTCTAGCCTACCTCTCCATCCTTCCTCTCCTCACAGCCTCACACTCTCCTCCCCAGCTGGACTGAACTACTTTCAGTTCCCCAAAGGCCTGAGTTCACTCTCTAACCTCCAGGTCATTGCACATGCTGTTCCCTCTGCCCAGAACATTGCATCCTTTCATTTGCTGCCTGGCTAACTCCAACTCATTCCCTGTGTGTTGGCCAGGTTAAGTTCTCCTGCCATCGGCATGCTTCTATAACCCATGGATCTTAATTCTGCCACACCATGTTGTAATTACTTGTCTGCCTTCCATGCTCAACTATACATCAGAGACAATGTCTACTTTGCCCACCTTTGTATCCCTACAGCTGGCACATGATGGAAGTTAATAAATATTTGGTGACTAAGTGAATTATCCCTATTTCACAGACTAGCAACCTGAGGCAAGAGAAGGTAAATGATTCTCTCATCCAGGGATTGGAACCCAGATCAACCTGAATCCATGGTCTGTCTGCTCAGTGCTCTATAGAACTCAGCCACACACTAGCCTAGTGTAGCCAGTAGCCCAGAAGAGAGAATGTAGGGGGCGTCCACAAGGAAGGGAAATTCACCAAACCAAGTGATGCTCTTATTAGGGTTAAATTCAGGGTTGTTTGCTGTCAGGAAGCCTGGGTTTAAGCCTCCTCTAACTAACTATGTGTTTCTCTGGGTCTCAGTTTCCTGATCTGTGAATCAGGAAGCTGGCGCAGATGATATCCAAGGAGGAATGTCTCAGGACCCCCTGGCCTGTCTCAGTGGCTGTAGATGAACTCCTCAAACCACACTCTTTCATTTCTCCTGGATCCCTATCTTCCAGAATACATCACCAACCATCCATCTCCCATACCTTGACCCATACCAGCCCTTCTCCTAGCCAAAAGGGATTGAAATCAGAGTGTTTTCAACCCCCAAGCCCAACCTAGCCCCCAAACCCACAGAGCCAGGAGATACTCTCAGTCCTCATCTCTCCTCTCAGGTTTTATTGACTGATGGAAACTACATCTTTGTCAGCTGCCAGCTCCATGGGGACAGTGCTGGGGACAGGGAACCTGAGATGATGCCAGATTTCAGCCTGAGAGCAGAGTTCTGGAAGGTGACCCAAGAGGGGGAAGAAAGGAATATGTGAAAAGGAATTGTAGGGGAAGTGGAGGAGGAGAAGTTCCTCCTGTCCCCTATAACTCCCAAAGTTCAGAAACATCCCAGGCCGGAGCCCCTGATGCTTCTGGACTCTTGCCCAAGAACATGGAATCAGCCCATGATCTCCAAATACAGCCCAGCTCTTGCTGGTTGCCAGGCTCTTATCTCAGCCAGTCCAGACTCCAGCCCAACCCAGGAAGGAGGCAAACCAGAGGAGAAGAGAGGAGGAAGAGTAGTTAGAGGTGGCCCCTCTGATTAGGGCAGATGTAAATGCTGCAGCAAACTGGTCAGAGGCTTTGCATAATGACACGGCAGCAGCTGCTATTGCTAGAGTTTGCTGGGGGCCCAGCAGAGGACAGGGTTGCGGGGTCCATTTCCAGCAGCCAGGGAAAGGGATGGTAGAATTTGTGCTATCTGAGTGTGTGTTGGGAGAGGCAGCCTGACCTCTTAGGCAAGGCCTGGGGATGGCAGGTCGCTGCAGAGGCCACAGCCCATGAAGCCTGTGTTTGCATTCCAAGCTTCAGAATCTGGGAATTGTTGGGCCAGATGGAGGTGAGGACCTCACGTAGAGGCCAGATCAGAGGTGAGGGTTCTCTTCTCTGAACCTCCAAAGCTCCATATCCCAGCCAGAGGGAGGAGGAAATCTCAACTCTCCTTCTTAGGCTAGAGCTCAGATGTTGGATCAAAGCTTTACCTTCATCTGAGAGCCCAAGGGGAGGAGCATGCAGGAGTCCAGCTGGGAGAGTGGGGCCAGTCTCAGTGTGCTGGGGCAAGGAGGCCAGTGGCCTGTGGAAGCCCAGTGCTTCAGCTCCCACCAGGAAAAATGTCTGGGGTGGGAGGAAGTTTCCCATTTCCTGGCTACTTCCCCACTATGTGGACCATTTCATGAAACTCCATTGCATAGTTCTCAGTGGCGGGGGCAGAAGGGGTGCCCAAGCCTGCCCCTCTCTGCCTCCCAAAAATATGGCTTTGGAAAGGAGTTCCCAAAAATGAAGAGGACCCTCTGAATCGGCAGGCCTACCCGTCACAGGGACGAGATCTTGACAGTCTCGGGGAAGAGGCAAGGGGTACCCAGGCTGGAGTTCCTGAGGGTGCTGCCAGCCCTGCCGCCGCCGCCAGGGGAGGAAGGTTGGCTCTCATCTGGGGTGTTGGCAGGAGGGGTAGGGATACTGATAATGGCAGCAACGAAGTCCCGGCTGTCGCAGTTCAGGTCAAGGCTGTCATGGGGCTTGGCATTGAGGCTGGAGCGGCTGTGGACAAGGGTGAAGATGGAAGGCTCTTAAAAAGTTATCTTAGGCCGGATGCGGTGGCTCATGCCTGTAATCCCAGCACTTTGGGAGGCTGAGGTGAGTGGATCATCTGAGGTCAAGAGTTCAAGACCAGCCTGTCCAACATGATGAAACCCCATCTCTACTAAATACAAAAAATTAGCTGGGCATGGTGGCACATGCCTGTAATCCCAGCTACTCAGGAAGCTGAGGCGGGAGAATTGCTTGAACCCGGGAGGCAGAGGTTGCAGTGAGCTGAGATTGCACCACTGCACTCCAGCCTGGGTGACGGAATGAGACTCTGTCTCAACAACAACAACAACAAAAGTTATCAGACGGGTGCCGTGGCTCATGCCTGTAATCCCAGCACTTTGGGAGGCCGAGGCAGGTGGATCACGAGATCAGGAGATTGAGACCATCCCGGCTAACACGGTGAAACCCCATCTCTACTAAAAATACAAAAAATTAGCCAGGCGTGGTGGCGGGCACCTGTAGTTCCAGCTACTCGGGAGGCTGAGGCAGGAGAATGGCATGAACCCAGGAGGCGGAGCTTGCAGTGAGCTGAGATTGCGCCACTGCACTCCACTCTGGGCGATAGAGTGAGACTCCGTCTCAAAAAAAAAAAAAAAAAATTAATACTTGCCATAGCAATCATGGTATTTATTGAGCACCTACTGGGTCCCTGGCACTGTGCTAAGTACTTAAGTTCTTCTCCTGCATCCCCAATTATGGTGGTAAAGAGTGAGGACTCTGGAGTCAGATAGTCCTGGGTTCAAATCCTGGTCCTACTTTAACCACTCCAAACCTCTCTCTTCTCTCATCTGTAGCATGGGACGAACACTATCTCCCACCTCCTAGGGTTGCTGTGGAGATTAAATGAGATTAAAAATGATACGAAGTGCTCAGAGCAGTGTCTGGGACACAATGAGCATACATATGAAAATGTTATCGCTCATGGTTACTCCTAACAGTGTCCAAGTCCTTACAAACTGTCCATAGTAGGATCTAAGGTGGGACCCTCACTCCTTTCTGAGTTTGCCTCTTACCATTCTCCCCCAGCTCACTCTCCTCCACCCATGATAACTTCCTTGCTATGTCTCTAATGTGGACCCACATCTGCCTCAAGGCCTTTGCACAGGCTGTTCACTCTACTTAGAAAGCTCTTCCTCTAGTTATCTGCATGGCCCACTCCTTTGCCTCCTTCAGGTCTTGGCTCAGTTGTCACCTCAGTAAAGCCTTCTCTGACCACACTATTAAAACTGCATCACCAGCCAAGAGTGGTGGCTCATGCCTGTAATCCCAGCACTCTGGGAGGCTGAGGCAGGTGGACCACCTGAAGGTCAGGAGTTTGAGGCCAGCCTGGCCAACATGGTAAAACCCCATCTCTATTAAAAATAAAAAAAAATTGGCCAGGTGCGGTGGCTCATGCCTGTAATCCCAGCACTTTGGGAGGTCAAAGTGGGCAGATCACAAGGTCAAGAGATTGAGACCATCCTGGCCAACATGGCGAAACCCCGTCTCTACTAAAAATACAAAAATTAGCTGGGCGTGGTGGCGTGCACCTGTAGTCCCAGATACTTGGGAGGCTAAGGCAGAGAATTGCTTGAACCCAGGAGGCGGAGGTTGCAGTGAGCCAAGATCGCACCACCGCACTCCAGTCTGGGCGACAGAGCAGGACTGTCTCAAAAATAAATAAATAAATAAATAAATAAATAAATAAAAATAAACATAAAAAAATAAAAATATAAAAAACTAGTTGGGTATGGTGGCGGGCACCTGTAATCCCAGCCACTCAGGAGACTGAGGCAGGAGAATCATCTGAACCAGGGAGGCAGAGGTTGCAGTGAGCCGAGATCGCACCACTGCACTCTAGCCTGGGCAACAAGAGCAAAACTTCGTCTCAAAAAAAAAAAAAAAATGCAGCCGGGTGCGGTGGCTCATGCCTGTAATCCCAGCACTTTGGGAGGCTGAGGCAGGTGGATCATGAGGTCAGGAGATCGATACCATCCTGGCCAACATGGTGAAACCCCGTCTCTACTAAAAATACAAAAATTAGCCGGGTATGGTGGCACGTGCCTGTAGTCCCAGCTACTTGGGAGGCTGAGGCAGGAGAATCGCTTGAACTCGGGAGGCGGAGGTTGCAGTGGGCCAAGATCGCGCCACTGCACTGCAGCCTAGCAACAAGACTCTGTCTAAAAAAAAACAAACTGCATCACCACCCTGCTGTATGCTTTTTTTTTTTTAAGACAGGGTTTCGCTCTTGTTGCCCAAGCTAGAGTGCAATGATGTGATCTCAGTTCACTGGAACCTCCACCTCCCAGGTTTAGGCGATTCTCCTGCCTCAGTCTCCCAAGTAGCTGGGATTACAGGTGTGCGCCACCACACCCAGCTAGTTTTTTGTATTTTTAATAGAAACAGGGTTTCACCACGTTAGCCACACTGGTCTCAAACTCCTGACCTGTTATCCGCTCACTTCGGCCTCCCAAAGTGGTGGGATAATAGGCATGAGCCACTGCGCCTGGCCTGCTCTATGCTTTCTAGCCCCCATCCCTGACTGACTTTTCTCCTTGGTGTTTACAGCTGTTTGATACGCTATATAATCTGTGTATTTGTTTATTAATTGTCTTATCCCACTAGAATAGAAGTTCCAGAGGACTGGGATACAGGGGCTTCTGTCTGTTCATTCACTGCCACATCCAAGTTGCCAACAACTGTGCCTGCCACACAGTAGGTGCTCAATAAATATTTGGTGAAAGAATGGATGAAGAGGCCAGGCGAGGTGGCTCATGTCTGTAATCCCAGCACTCTGGGAGGCTGAGGCAGGTGGATCACTTGAGGTCAGGAGTTCGAGACTAGCCTGGGTAACATGGCAAAACCTCATCTCTACTAAAAATACAACAATTAGCTGGGCGTGGTGGAGTGTGCCTGTAATACCAGCTACTCGTGAGGCTGAGGCAGAATCGCTTGAACCCAGGAGGTGGAGGCTGCAGCGAGCTGAGATCCCGCCATTGCACTCTAGCCTGGGTGACAGTGAGACTCCGTCTCAAAAAAAAAAAAGAATGGATGAAGAATGAGTTCCAGACAAGATAAGCCCAAGCTTCCAGCATGGAGGGGTTTGGGTTCGAGCTTGACTTGCTAGGCCTGGAGTTATGAAATCTCAGAGCTGCTGGTCTAAGCTCTGAGCTTCCCCAGGTGTGGCTAGCAGGTAGGAGGGCTGCTTACCTCTGAGGGGCATGGCTCCTGCGCAGCCCTGCCAGCATGTCCAGCTCCTGCATGCTGCCACGGCTGACTGAGGCAGTGGAGTTGGCAAGGCGGATGGCGCGGCGCTTGGCCCTGCGAGGGCAGCAAGAAGACAGCAGGCTTCCGGGTCCCACTTGCTGGGAAGACACAGAGGTGCTGCGGCTGGTGCGGCCACCTGGCGAGACGGCTCCCAGGGCTTCGCTGAAGGTGAGCTCGTCTGTGAACTCATGGCACTATGGGCAGAAGGGAGGCAGGGTCACGGGGCATCCCATGGTTGCTGATCCCACCCTCAAGCCTTTGCTCAGGCTGTTTTCTCCTTTCTGGAAATTGCTCCCTCTTCCCTTCCCTTGCCCATTCTTCAAGGCTTGGCTCTCCTGTAGCCTCTTCCAGGAAGCTCTGTGTGATTTCCACAATTTGTAGTGAGCCTCCCATCCAAGGGAGAGAGCTGGCATGGCCACAGAGGGACCCCCTCTATTCTGCTATATCACCTCACATTAGGCCTCACCGTTGTCTTCTCTAGACAGTGCAGCAAGTGGTGATGTTGCTGTTCAAAAGCAGAACGGTTTCTGACACAAAGAGCCTGTTCCTCGCCACTGCTGCTGTCCTGGAGTGGATGGAGCAGAGCGATAAGGGTAGCACCTTCCTCCCCCTGTTATGGCTCACCCCAACCCTATCCAGGCCCTGACCCACCTCAAGGCCCCCATTCTGCTTGTACTGCAGGAAGGCATTGGTGGTGCCACTCTTTGCCAATCGGATCCTTGCCAAGCGCACCTTCTGCAGAGAGAGGAGATAAAAGGTCAGGTGGGTAAGCCCCAAAGTAGACTGGCTTGGGGTGTGGGGAGTAGGAGGTGCTCGGATGGAAAGTGCGGTTACCTGCTGTGCTCGGCGCTTGTCAGCACGCTGGTTCTGGTGGTAGATGCGGCTAAAGTTGGACACAATGACTGGCACAGGCAGGGCAATGACCAAGACGCCACTGAGTGAGCAGATGGACCCAAAAATCTTGCCAGCAATGGTGCTGGGCACCATGTCTCCGTAGCTGGAGCGAGGGGAGGTAAGCCAAGGTCAGGAAAAGTGCCCACCTACCTTTCAGTCCCCCACTCCATCCCATCTAACCCGGACTAGCTCTGTGACCCTGGCCAGGCACTCAAACCTTCTGAGTCCCTCAGTTTCTTGCTCTGTAAAATGTTGGGGGGTCAAGTGAGAAATGGGCCTGGCCCTCAACCCCTACCATCTGCAGCCCCTGTCCAAGCTACATACTAACCACCTGAGTCAGCTAGAAATCTATGAAAACCAAGCAGAGGGGAGCATGAGGAAGTCACAGGCAGTGAACACAGCTTCCTGGGGAGAGAGTCCCAGCACCACAGGCCAGCCGAAGGGCTTCAAGTCCCGGGAGGAGTGTTTTGTTGGTTTTGGCTGCCTCTGTCTTACCTGCTCTAGGTAGGACCCCTTTTCATTCCCCTATAGGGGAATCCTTGAAAACTGTCCACATATGACAAAACAGGGAGGAGCCTTGAAACCCCCCTGCCTTTCTCCATGCCACCCACCTCCCACAGAGATAGAGCAGAGCCAACCTTACTAACTTGTTCACAGAGAGCTCCCCTGAAGATCAGGGAGATTCTGTAACTGACTCGCCCAAGATTCCACTGCATACTTTTGTTCTGATCGCAGAACCAATCAGAACTCCTCCACAGAAACACAGCCTCTGCAGTCTTCAGCCTCTAAGCCTTTTCTCAGGCTGTGCCCTAGGATGGCTGTTCCTTATTTCTGTATTTTCACTCATTTTAAGCATTCAGGACTCTGCTCAAAAGTCTTTCCAACTTGGCCATTGCTGGCTCTGTGATGTGTCATCTCAGACCGTGTCCTCAACTGTGAGACATGGGCAGCCATCCACCCTCACAGAGTTGTTGTGAGGACTTGAATAGAGTAAAAGCCATCAAAATACTCAGTTCCAGCCCACTGTCAGCGCTCAGTATTTGTTTGCCAGTCTGATCCTGGACCTCCAACCAGAATTGGGGTTTCTACGCTTTAGAAACCCCAAATCAACTTTTTTTTTGTACCTCTATGAAGAAACTGAGCAAACCCAATTCATTCAGTCATTCCTTCAACAGATACTGAGCACCAACTGTATACCCAATCCCAGTGATGGAAACTTAGAGAAGGATCACAGCATCTGCCCTAGACAGTATCTTTAGAAAGCTCATGAGTTCAATGATTCCATTTGATACTTTTATCCCAACTCTGTTTCTTCTGCAGGGATCGACAAAAAAAAAAAAAGATGCTGAAAACATCTTGTTCTGGGAAACATCAAGGAATCACAAAGGCACAGAAGTAGTGCCCTACACAGCAGACAATTCTAGAAGGTTGGGAGACATGGGTCCCCAAAACAGAAAAAGGTGCTAGAAAGCCAACACCTATGTATCCTGCACCAGAAACATTCAGAGAACTTTCACAACTATGATGTCATTGAATCCTCTCTAGATGGTGAAGGGATCAGCATTTCCCACTTTACAGAGGGGAAAACTGAGGCCATGAGAAAACGACATCAACAGAAAGAGAGCAGCTAAGACAATCCTTGAACCCAAGTCTCCTGACCTAGAAAATCAAGGCATTGTCAGAGCTTGGAGGGATCTGAAGAATTAAGTCCAGCTCCCTCAGTTTGTACAGATGAGCAAACTGAAGCTCAAAAAGAGAAAGAGGCCGGGCGCGGTGGCTCACGCCTGTAATCCCAGCACTTTGGGAGGCCAAGGCAGGCGGATCACCTGAGGTCAGGAGTTTGAGACCAGCCTGGCCAACACGGTGAAACCCCGTCTCTACTAAAAATACAAAAATTAGCTGGGCATGGTGGCATGTACCTGTAATCCCAGCTACTTGGGAGTCTGAGGCGGGAGAATCACTTGAACCCAGGAAGCAGAGGTTGCAGTGAGCTGAGATCTTGCCACTGCACTCCAGCCTGGGCGACAGAGTAAGACTCCGTTTAAAAAAAAAGAAAGAAAGAAAGAAAGAAAGAGATCATTCCTTTAAACTTCCTAATTTTACAGAAACGGTGAGTGTAATCGGGCAGCCCCCAACGCAGAGTCTGCACTCACCCAAGCGTGGTCATGGTGACAATGGTATACCAGAAGGCCGCAGGGATGCTTGTAAAGTTGGTCTTGTTTGTGCCTTTCTCGGCATAAAACATGACAGTGGCAAAGATGATGATGGCCATGGTTAGGGAAAAGAGGAGAAAGCCCAGCTCAGAGGCACAGCTCTTGAGTGTGTAGCCCAGAATCCTCAAGCCCTGTGAGTGCCTGGAGAACTTGAAGATGCGAAACACCCGGAACACACGCAGGGTGACAAAGGCGCCTGAGACATCGTCGTTCTTGGGCACCAAAAGCCCAATGTAGTAGGGCAGGATGGCCACCACGTCGATGAGGCTCATGACACTCCGCAGGAAGCGGCAACGGCTGGGGGCGGCAAACAGCCGCAGGAGGTATTCACCTGTGAATATGAGTACACAGGCTGTGTCCATGCAGAAAAAGGCCTGTGGGAAGCGTTCGCCACAGGGCTGCTCCCTTGAGGACCTGCGTGCAGAGCCGCGGCATGGGATGGTCTCCACCACATTGGCGATGACTGACACGGCGATGAAGAAGCCGGTCACATAGTAGAAAACGAGGGCTGAGGTGCTTGTGTGTGGATTCTCGAAGGCCCGCCAGAGCCGCTGCCGCAGGGAGCTGCCTGCTGGCAGGGCTGGGCCGTCCCCGGCCTGCTCGGCCTCCTCGTCCTCTGCCAGGCGCTCGGCATTCTCCTTCTTTCGGTCCCGATACTCTTCAAGGCAGCAATCACCGACTAGCTCGGGAACCAGGCCATAGAAAGCCAGCTCTTCGTCAAAGGCCTGGATGCACTCCTGCCGTGGGCAGTGCAGCCGCCCCGTTCGGTAGAAGTTCAGCACGTGGCGGAACATGTCAGGGTCGCGATCGAAGAAGTACTCGCCTGAGTCAGCATCGTAGAAGAATTCCTTCTCCGAGCTGCCCAGCAAGGTATCTGGGTAGCGGTCCAGCGTATTCTTCCAAGTCTCAAAGCGCCGTCCGCTCACGTTCACCACCAGAACCTCATCTCCTCGAGATGCCTTCACCCCCGGTGCCGGGGGCAGGGGCTGCTGGGCCAGGGGCAGCCAGCCCACCGCTGCCGCCCGGGCAAAAGGCAGCCACGTGGCCAGGCCTGCCGCCATCGTGCCACTCCCCAAGCCCAGGGAGACTTAGTGAGGGTGGCGTTTAGGAGAATGTGGCTGTCTCCAGGATGGTGGGGGCTTGGAGACACCTTGAGCCACCCGAACAAGGAAACTGGGGGTGTCTAGAGAGGCCAAGAGGAACCAGGAGGAAGAACTAAAGAGATGGGAAGGAGTTTGGGGGACATTTACAGAGCCTAGGAGGGGCCTGGGCAATGTTCTGAGGGACTGAGAAGGGCCTTGGGGACATGGAGAAAGCAGAAAAGGGGTGTGGGGATGGGGCCAAGAAAGAGCTGAGGGAGGATTTAGAGAGACTGAGATGATTCTAAAGGAGTCAGCCTGTGCCTGAGAGGTGTCTGGGGGTGTCTAGAGGGGCCAAGAAACACGTGGGGAGTTCTCTACACTCTCAAGAGTCTCAGGGAAGGCAGAAGAGCCTGGAACTCCTTTGCGGGGGTGGAGAGGAGACTGGGGCATCCAGAGGGGTAGAAATGGGACCAGAGGTGCTTGAAAGAGACTGAGAGTGCCTGGAAGTGGGGGTTCTAGAGAGGCCGAGACAGGTGAGGGGGGTTGTCCACACCCTCAAGACTTCTAGGGGAAGCATGAGAGGGTTAGACCCCCCTCATGGATCTGGAAAGGGAGCTGGTGCATCTCGAGGGGTGGCTGTGGATCCAGGAGGTTGTAAAGAGGCTGAAAGGTGTCTTGGGACTGCCTAGAGTAGCCAAGAATAGCCCGGGGTGGGGGGGGTGTCTATACTCTACAGGAGTTCTGGGGAAGAAAGGAGAGGCCAGGGCCTCCTAGTAGAGCTGGAGAGGGGAAGGGGTTATCTAAAGGGGTAGACAGGGGGCTGGGTTATTTTTTGAGAGGCTGAGAGTTATCTGGGGGAGGTGGGTATCTAGAGGGGCCAAGAAAGCCTGGTCGACACTCTCAGGAGTTCTACAGGGAGGGAAAAGGGGCCTGGGGAATTCCAAGGGGCCGGGACTCAAATGTTAGGAAGTTGGGCACAGTCCCAGAGCACCCAGGGGATCTGTGAAGACTAAATAAGAGGAAGGGGTTACCCCCAAAATGGGATTAAGAGCGGGGTGGGGTGTTGAAAGGGAGTTGGGTGTGTCTCCAGGGAGGGGGGCTCCTGGGCTTTGCAGGAAGCTGGCAGGAGAGGCTGGGAGAAGGCTGGGTCCCACCGTTGGGGGCAGGTCTGGGGAAACCACACCCCGAGGGGCTGGCGGTGTGTGCTGGGCAGTGGCAGTAGCGGCAGCGGCAGCAGGAGGAAGAGAAGCAACCACAGCCAGGCGTAGGAGAGAAGGTGGCATAGGCAGGGGGAGGGCGCGGGGTCCCTGGAAGGAGGCCTGGGAAGGGCAAGGTCCAGTGGGACCCCTGGGGACTATCCCAGGATGGGCTGGGGCGTGGGGGCTGGACCAGGGAAGGATCAGGACAGCGCTGGTGGTGGTCCCCCTCCCCCTCTCTCTCGGGCCGTCCTCACCTGTGTCCCCGCTGCAGCAGCAGCAACAGCGGTGGGGCTGGGGGTACCAAACACCCGAGCTCCTGGCCCCCTCTGCAGAGCTGCCTGAGTTCTCCTCCTCCTCTGGCTCTCTCTCCCCGCCCCTCCGAGCTTGCCGGGAGATGGAGAGAGAGGCAGGGAGGGGCCTCGTGGCTCCCTGAGCCCCCTCCCCTAGGACAGCCAGAGAGGGACCCTGGGGAGACTCCGCCTCCTACAAAGCTGGTTGGGCCTCAGTCGCGTCATCTGGAAAATGGGGGTGGCAGGGAACTTTGCCAATTCTCTCCACCTCCTTCCTGGACTCCCCTCTCTTCCTGCCCAGCTCCTACCCGCTCTGCCCCCAGGGGCCCCCACCCCCACTCGCCTGAATCAGCAGCACTTAGCAGATTCGATCGATGGGAAGGCGTCTGTTAATGGCCCCAGAGCAGAGTGCCACAGGGAATGATGCAGCGCTGTCCCCTCCCTGCCCCCCAGACTGTGGAAAGGCAGGAGAGCCAGGAGTCGGGGGTAATTGCTGGGGAGTGTTTCTCTAGATGGTCAAGCTTCCGAAGCCGCCCCCTTCAGGGGCGCAGCATGGGTTACAGCCCCAGCTCTAAGTCTTCAGCTATGGGACTGGAGCACGGGACTTCCTGTTTTTATATATGAAATGAGGGTAAAGGGAATGTAGAGGGGGACAATCCAGGTCCCACCCCCCTACCATCTCAGGCAGGCCCCACTCCGAGGGGGTAGTCTCTCTTATCTGTCCATATCCAGTGGCCTCAAATCACCTCCTCCGCTAGAGGGCTCTGCTTCTGGATGGCAGGAGCACTAATTATGGAATGCCTCTGGCTGGCCATGGGTGGGTTCAAACCCCAGCTTTGCCACTGACTTGCTGCATCCTTGAGCAAGTGACTTGCATTGTTTCCTCAGTTGTCAGATAGAGAGACTTATCCCAACTTGGTAGCGTCATTTGGAGCATTACATGAATGAAAGGTGATAGCACTGGACACAGCACACACCAGGGATGCTTAATCTTAATTAAAGGAGTGTGATGACAGAGGCACCGTAATGCAGGGCCAGGCCTAGCCTTTCACCCAATTTACCCACCCATGTGATCTTCCAATTGCCCATTTGGCACACTCCTGATTTGTCCATTTCTACATCCATTCTCCCACCCACACAACCAATTCCTCTATCCATCCCTCCACCCACCCATCTGTCCACTTAGTCGTTAATCTACCCACCCACTCATTCATCCATTTGTAAGTTCACCCCATTTGGCTATTTGCCAATCTATCTGTATGTATCCATCCTCTGCCCATCTCTTCCTACCCGGAACACACGCAGGGTGACATCCTCTGCCCATCTCTGTCCATACATAGCTCCACTCGTCATTTCTTCTCCCACTCTTTACCCTTCCCATTCATTAGCTCATCTACCCATCCATCCATTCCCCTAACCATTGGTCCATTTACTCCTAACCTGTCCATAAACCCATCCATCCACCTATCTACCTAAATCATCCACCCACCCATTTGTCCATAGACCTATTATCCATCTGTCCATTTACATCTCTACTATCCATCCTCTATCCACCTACCAATCTATCTACCCATTTATTCATCCAACCACCTATCCATCCATCCATTTATTTCCCAATCTATCCATCATCAGTCCATGCAACCGTCCACTTATTCATCCATCAGTCCATCCAACCACTTATCCATCCTCCCGTCTGTCTACTTATCTATACCCACAATCCCATACATATCTACCCATGTACATATCTGCAGGTATTTCAGCTCCACTCAGTTTGAGGGGCTGGTCAGCAGTAAATGGAGACAGGCTGGATGAGGGTGGGGAAAAGAGAGTAACGTTGCAGCCAGAGACCTCCCTCCCTATTCCAATGGTGTGAACCTCCCCGCCCCCAGCACATCCCTCCTGGTTGAGAAGAACGAGACGAGACAGTCAGTGGGTGGGCCCGTCTGGCCAGATGGTATTTTGGCTGCACAGCCTTTACACACACACACACGTGTTGCTAGAACGCTGAACATGGACCACACACCCACCCAACATCCCCAATCCCAAATGCAGAGTAGCCAGGCTCCAGACATAAATTAAAAAATAAAATAAAATAAAATAAAAAAGAGTTGGTCTCTGGGAAGGAGAGCTCATGCAGAGATGAAGACAGAAGCCCTTGGGAGCCAGGACCAAGAAGAAGGAGAAATCCCTGCCCCTTCCCTCCGGATCCCCTCTCCCTGGTGGCCTCTGCCCTAAGACAGGATCATTAACACTAACCATCAGGCCTCTAGCCCCTTTAATGTCCAGTCTCCCAAGCTATTTGATTTTGGCTCCAGCCCTCATTTTTCCACCACAGCCCAAGGGAATGGCATCCTAGGGGGTAGGAAGGGGAGGACGTGGGTGCAGCCTGCAGGTCTTTAGCTGGTTTCTCCTGGCTCTAGGTCTGGGTCAGGAGGCCCCACGCACTCCTTGCTGAGCCGCACAATTTCCTGGGACAGAACTTCCATATCCTAAGAAACAAATGAACCATCAGGGGCCAGAGAAGGGGACAGTCTGC
This sequence comes from Pongo abelii, assembly GCF_028885655.2. NCBI lineage: Eukaryota > Metazoa > Chordata > Mammalia > Primates > Hominidae > Pongo > Pongo abelii. Next base: position 49,464,578 of record NC_072008.2, read on the forward strand.
TCCCTTGCCAAACGTAGGGTATCATCTGTGATTTCCCTCACACCCTTTCATTAATCAATGCTCAGCTGTGTCTGGCCTGGGATGGGAAGGTACTTGGAGAAGCTCACAGCACCCCCAACAGTGGGCTGGGCTCAGAAAAGTCATGAGGATGGGTGGGGAGCTACAGATAATGGGAGTGGGATGCCTCCTGTGGCATGGTGCTGCTGCTGCAGGATACACTACCACTCTGGCCACCTGCTCTTCTACTAAGTGTGAGCTTGCTTCTCAAAGGCAGGAGCTGGGTCTGACCCCTTTCTGACTCTCAGAGATGGGGAAAGTCTTTGGGTGGCAGGTTGGGCAGAAAGCTGTGTGTGTGGACCCATGGGCATGGGGGATCTATGGTAGACAAATTGGTGGACGAATGAATTGTCCAGAGGACAGATGGAGATCAACAGGTGGGCAGGCAGGTAACTGGGTGGGTGAAAGGTAACACAAGGGGCAATTGATGACTAGATAAGAGAATGATATGTCAAGAAATGGGTAGCAAGACATGGGGTAAACAATGAGATGAGTAAGTAGTAGATTGGGTAGATGGACAGATGGGCAAATGGTTGGGTGAATGTGTAGATAAATGGATGAGCGGATACATGGAAGGAACGAATAGATAATAAGTTGATGAGAGGGTGGAAGATGAGAGTATGATGGAGTAGTTGATGAGTGGGTAGGAGCATAGCTGGGAGGACAGGCTGGGTGGGTGGGCAAGGGGACTGGCGGATGACCCAGGGGCTATGTGGCTGGGTAGGCAGGTGGCTGGGTGAACAGATGGGTAGGCTGGCAGGCCACACTCGCCTTGTGCAAGTGCATATTCTTGGTGAGCTGCTCCTCCAGCATGTTCTGCAGCTTCTTGTTCATCTCCCGAAGGTTCTCGTCGCCTGGCTTCACTAGGTCTCTCAGGACGCTGCCCAGCCCGCTGCGGTCTGTGTGGCCTGCTGCCACAGACACATCTGCAAGGGCCCAGGCTGAAAACCACCCCCTCGGCAGAGCCAGAGGAGAGCCAGGCAGAGCCAGAGGAGAAAAGAGGGAGACGAATACCAGGGGAGAAGGGAGCAGGAAAAGCCATGTCATGTAGGACAGAGGCTTTGACATACAAAATCTAGCTCTGTCACTCACTAGCTCTATGGCCCCGAGAAATGAGGATAACTAACTTGTGGAACTGGAAAGATGCACATGACTGCATGTGAAGCACAGAACACACAGAAAGTCCTCAGCACATGTTGGTCAGTATGATTCTGATTAATAAAGAAAAATCTGTGAAGGAGAAGGTTTGAAAGAAAACAAAAGCAATGAAGATACAGAGGAGGAAAACTATATAGACAGCAAGACAAGATGAAGGAGTGGGGTGAAAAAGAGAAACGGAGAAGAGAGAAGGGAGAGAGAGAGGAGAGGAAGATGAGGCACAGGGAGAGGAAAGGAGAAAGTGGACAGAGAGACACAATGGAGAGTGGAGAGATGACAGAGAAAGAGAGAAGAGGGAGGAGGCGAGATCAAGAGATTTCCTGTTCTCCCCTCCAGAGGCCATGGTCTTGTCAGTAGCTTTGCTGAGTTCCGAGAGGAGAGGAGAGAAGCCGCAGCACAGAATGGAGAGGGAGAGCCAGGTGAAGGCTGGACCAGGGCTGAGGGCTGGGGAGGGGACACTGACCGATCCGGCTGTCCATGACGTAGGTCTCAATGATGGCGCTCTTCCGGCAGAGGTCCTCTGCCATGGAAGCACTGCTCACCTCCAGGTGCTTCACCTGCAAGATGGCCCAGCCCACCTGAGACCCCTCTACTGTACATGTTCACACATGAGGCAGGCCCGGGCAGACCCCACACCCCCAAGGGCACTTCAAGTGGGGATGGGCAGGCAGAGCAGGCAGGCAGCACCTTCTCCTCCAGCATCCATTTCTCCTGCTGTGTCTCTGCCAGCCGCTGAAAGAGCTCAGCCACTTCCTCATCTGACAGCTCTGCTGGCCGAGGGGGCTGGGCTTGAGGGCTGCTGGATAAGGACTGCAGGAAAGAGAATGGGAGAGGCCAGCCCCGGGCTCAGCACCACCAACCCCAGACAGGTGTCAGGGACTGGGGAGGAGAACCAGGCCAGAGGTGGGTGAGAGAACGTGGGCCCTGAAGCTGGGACTGTAGGCCCATCTTGGTACCCTCAGACACTGTTTTCTCCTCTGCCTAAATGGGGGTAGAGAATAACCACATCAGAGCCTTGTGGAGAGGATTAAAGGAAGATCCCAAAGCAAATGAGATCTAACTTCCAGCTGACAGGAAAACTGGAAGAGAGGGACATGTTAAATCATACCACCAGGAAGCCAGCAGAAAAACCCAAAAGGTAGCATACTTCCTGTGGGGTGACAGCGCTGGCCTCTTCAACAAGTTGGTCTCAGGAAAAAAGGGACCGCACTAAAGAGATTTAAGGGCCATAAAACAACCAGATGTAACATGTGCTCTGAATCTGAATGCTAGTTTTCATAAAACCAGCAAGAAAGGACATTCTGGGGCCAACTAGAGAAATCTGGTTAAGGTCAAAGTATTAGACAACATGAATTTATTTTATTTATTTATTTATTTATTTATTTTTTGAGACAGAATTTCGCTCTTGTTGCCCAGGCTGGAGTGCAATGGCAAGATCTTGGCTCACTGCAACCTCCAACTCCCGGGATCAAGTGATTCTCCTGCCTCAGCCTCCCGAGTAGCTGGAATTACAGGCACGTGCCACTACGCCCAGCTAATTTTTGTATTTTTAGTAGAGACGGGGTTTCACCATGTTGGCCAGGCTGGTCTTGAACTCCTGACCTCAAGTGATCTGCCCGCCTCGGCCTCCCAAAGTACTGGGATTATAGGCAGGAGCCACCGCACTCAGTCAATGACATGAAAATGTATCAAATTGGGAAGGTAGAGAAAACAGTTGAATAAAAACAGGTTAATCTCATCTAGGTTTTAAAAAGAGAGAGAATTCTGGAAGGGTATGAACTAAGAATTTATTTTATTTATTTATTTTTTGAGATGGAGTCTCACTGTTGCCCAGGCTAGAGTGCAGTGGTGTGATCTCGGCTCATTGCAACCTCTACCTCCCAGGTTCAAGCGATTCTCTTGCCTCAACCTTTCAAGTAGCTGGGACTACAGGCACGCACCACCACGCCTGGCTAATTTTTGTATTTTAGTAGAGACGAGGTTTTGCTATGTTGGCCAGGCCAGTTCTTAAACTCCTAACCTCAAGTGATCTGCCCACCTCAGCCTCCCAAAGTGCTGGGGTTACAGGCATGAGCCACCGCGCCCAGCCCTGAACTAAGAATTTATAATGGTGACTTTTGGATGGTGAAAATATTATTTTTTTGACATTTAAGGTTTTTTTGTTTTTGTTTTTGTTTTAAATAGAGTCGGAGTTTCACCATGTTTCCCAGGCTGGTCTTAAACTCCTGAGCTCAAGTGATCCGCCCACCTTGGCCTCCCAAAGTGCTAGGATTATAGGGATGAGCCACCACACCCGGCCAGACATTTAAGGTTTTAAAAAAATCTTTGCTCATTTGTGGTTTTTAAAAAATGTACTACAATGCGCACAAACTATTTGTGGAACAATAAAAAAGTTATTTCCAAAGGAAAGTGGCTGGTAAGGAGGCTGACATGACAGCCGGCAATAATAATTAGTGATCATTACAAGTTGGAAAAAGGGACCTTCTCCTTGGATGGTGTACCTACTATGAGCCACATACTTTATGGCACCAGAGAAGGGGGAATTAGCCCACAGATGATGAAACAGAAAGTCAGAGAGAGAGAGAGAATGATTGGCCCGTCCTGCATGTAGCAATCTGAATCCAAGTTGGTGGGCTTGGGGAAAAGTTGACAAGAAAATATGTGTGCTGTGCCCAAAGTAGGAGATAGATTTAGGTGAGGAGAAAAGGGGAGGGGTTCTCAGATTTTTGGGTTGAGAGAAGCTGGAGCTGTAGGTTCTTCCTTTCCCCTTACCCTGGCTGGAACAGCCGAGCTCTCCTTTTCCCGCAAGATCTCCCGGTAGCTGAAGGAGGAGATGCTACTGCTGTCTCCTGTCTGGGTCCGGCTTGGTGAGTTCATCTCTGAGAGAACCAGCTCCTCAAGGCCTGGGCGGTGGAGGGAAGAGAAACTTGAGTCCCAATACCCCTGAGTCCCAGGGCAGCAACCAGCAGGAAGAGGCAGAAATAGATTTAACAGACATGGAAAGAGAGACACCTGGGCATGGGGAAAGGCAGAAGCAGACAGGAGGACAGGGAGAGACAGAGACAGAAAAAAGAGCTGAGGCTGGGCGCACTGGCTCACACCTGTAATCCCAGCACTTTGGGAGGCTGAGGTGGGCTGATTACTTGATGTCAGGAATTCGAGAACAGCCTGGCCAACAGGAAGAAACCCCGTCTCTACTAAAAATACAAAAATTAGCCAGGTGTGGTTGTGTGTGCCTGTAATTCCAGCGATTCAGGAGGCTGAGGCAGGAGAATCGCTTGAACCCGGGAGGCGGAGGTTACAGTGAGCTGAGATCGCACCATTGAACTCCAGCCTGGGTGACAGAGTGAGACTCTGTCTCAAAAAAAAAAAAAAGAAAGAAAGAAAAGAAAAGAAAGAACTGCCTTTCTGGAGAAACACATACAAAATGAGAGGGAGAAAATGGAAGAGGTTGGAGAAAGACAACGATGTGGGTACACATGGGTCTCAAGTGGCAGACACACTTGGACACAGGGTTCAGAGAAAGGAAGACAGCTAGAGAGGGCACAGGGCACATCCTCTTGCAGAAAGAAAATGCCAGAGATGGAAAGCCAGAGCAGATGACAGAAACTAACAGAGACCCTGGAGAAAGAAATGAGCCAGAGCAGAGACAGAGACAGAGAGAAAAAAAGATGCCGGGCGCGGTGGCTCACGCCTGTAATCCCAGCACTTTGGGAGGCCGAGGCAGGCGGATCACGAGGTCAGGAGTTCGAGACCATCCTGGCTAAAACGGTGAAACCCCGTCTCTACTAAAAATACAAAAAATTAGGTGGGCGTGGTGGCGGGTGCCTGTAGTCCCAGCTACTCAGGAGGCTGAGGCAGGAGAATGGTGTGAACCCGGGAGGCAGAGGTTGCAGTGAGCCAAGATCGCGCCACTGCACTCCAGCCTGGGCGACAGAGCGAGACTCTGTCTCAAAAAAAAAAAAAAAAAAAAAAAAAAAAAAAAGATGCAAGCAGGCTCTCTTACCCACGCACCTAAATCTCAGTTTAATCTAATGGACAAGGTGAATGTATTGAATGTATGGTATACAATTGTAACTTTTCCCAAGATTCTTTTTTTTTTTTAAGACAGAGTTTCAGTCTTGTCACCCAGGCTGGAGTGCAATGGCGCAGTCTTGGCTCACTGCAACCCCTGCCTCCTGGGTTCAGGCAATTCTCCTGACTCAGCCTCCCGAAGTAGCTGGGATTACAGGCGCCCGCCACCACATCCAGCGAATTTTTTTGTATTTTTAGTTGAGACAGGGTTTCACCGTGTTGGCCAGGCTGGTCTTGAACTCCTGACCTCAGGAGATCCACCCACCTTGGCCTCCCAAAGTGCTGGGATTACACCTTTCCCAAGATTCTTACATTCATCTGTGATAAAACAGAAACAAAACTCCTTTTTAAAGACAGGTTACTTCAGGAGACCGAGTGCCTCAGCGAGAAATTGATTTGGTGAGAGATACACATCTGTTTTGCCACATCACTTAAAGCCCTCAAGGATCTCTGGCAAGGGTAGGGTGACTGAGTGGGGATCCATAGGTATCACGAGTGGGGGAACAAGGGACCAAGTTTTCTCTGAGTCTGTAATCTAAGAGATGCACCAGAGCCATCACTGCATTTTACTTACTTAAATGTATTTATAGGCCATCCCCGTCTAAAAAAAGGCTGAAGCAATTAAAGTTGGGTGTGTGTGTGTGTGTGTGTGTGTGTGTGTGTGTGTGTGTGTGTCTTCTGCTTGAAGTGGCAGAAATAACAGATTGGATTAGCTGTATAATGAAAACACCACAGTGTTGCTGACTGTGTATAAGTCTGTCTCCATAGCTCAACTAGGGGCTTCTGGAGGGCAGAGACTCAGGGAGTTTTATATCAGGGACCCTGTACTTGAGCATGGAGATTTATAGAATGAGAGATTGTATACAATAGATTTAGAAACGCCAAGTGAGGTGTGGGAGTGTGTAATGTAGTATATACAGTGAGGAGACAGACAGAGATATAAACAGAAGAGAGACGAAGAGGAGACAGAGTGGCGGGAAGAGATAAAGGGACAGAGAAAAGAAAGGGCGGGGGCCGGGCCCAGTGGCTCATACCTATAATCCCAACACTTTGGGAGGCTGAGGCGGGCGGATTACCTGAGGTCAGGAGTTCGGGACCAGCCTGACCAACATGGAGAAACCCCGTCTCTACTAAAAATACAAAATTAGCTGGGCGTGGTGGTGCATGCCTGTAATCCCAGCTATTCAGGAGGCTGAGGCAGGAGAATTGCTTGAACCTGGGAGGCAGAGGTTGCAGTGAGCCGAGATCACACCATTGCACTCCAGCCTGGGCAACAAGAGTGAAACTCTGTCTCAAAAAAAAAAAAAAAAAAAAAAGAAAAGGAGAAAACTAGAGAAAGAAAGCAAGGAGATAAAGGCAAATATAGAGGAAAGAGAGAGAACAAACTGAGACAGAGGCAGAGACAGAAACAGAGAAGAGACGGCAAAAACGAGACAGAAAGATAGAAATAAAGAGAGAATGCAGAGAAAGAATCAGAGGAGAGACAGAGAAAAGGTAAAAGACAGATGGAGTTCCAGAGCAACAGAAGCAGGAAAGCACAGCTGAGGAAGATGCAGGACTAACCTGCAGCCTGCAGGCCCAGGCCCTGCCTCCCCCATGCCTCAGCCTCCTCTCCCTGTCCTAGTCCCTCACCTGAGCGGCTCTTGCTGTTAGTGAGGATGTCCTGCAGCCGCTCCTGCAGCTTATCTGCTCGTTTCCGCTCCAAATGCAGTTGCCGCTTGAGGTCCTTGAGCTGTGGGGGACAGGGGTAAGATGAGGACTGAGACCCAGTGGGCCCATAGGAGGGAGGCTACAGGTAGGAGGGAGCCGTCCTTGGGCACCCCTCCGTCTTACCGCAGCACTGCCCTTCTTCTCCAGGATCCTCTGCCCATCCACTGTGTCCTTCACCTCCTGTGGGAGAAAGCAGGCATGGTTGGTGGGTGCCAGAAGGGCTGCCTGAAGCATGCTCCCTCCCTGCCCCTCCTGCACACTGAGGATCAGGGGTGTGTCTGGGGCTGTGCAGGGACCACTGACCTGCTTCAGGCTGCTAATGGTCTTCAGGTGGCAGTCCCGCTCCTCCTGGGCCTGCTGGAGCTGATCCCGCACATCCTGTAGCTCCTCTTCCTTGCCCTGCAAAGCAGAAAGCAGCTTAGGCATTGGCTTGGGAAGCCTCTGTCCTCCCAGGAGGGCCCGTCACTGTCTGGAGAGAGGAACACCATCATGCAAGAGGCACCTTCAGCTCGGCAGCGTGCTGCTCCCGACACTGCTTGAGGGCTTCCTCTTGTTCCTGCTGCTGCTGCTGCAGGGATTCCTACAAGACAAGTCCCAGGTCTGGCCACAGCCCCCCAGAAGCTATCATGCCCAGTTAGGGGTATGAGGGACTGCAATGGGGGCCCAGAGGTATGCAGAAATGACCCTCCTGCAGGGAACCCCACACGCCCTTAGGCAATATGCAGAAGTGTCACATCTAAAGTTGCACCATTCACATGGTTGACTTAGATTTGCATTTACATTTTATTTTATTTAACAAAACATAACACAGCGCTTACTACATGCCAAGAATGTTCTAAGGGTTTTACATATATTAACTCATTTTCTATAATCCTCCCGTAATACCTAGATGGTAGATATTATTGTTATCCCCTTTCTACCATTGATGAAAACAGGCCACAGAGAGGTCAGATAACTTGCCCAAGGTCACACAGCTAGGAAATGGCCCAGCCAGGATTCAAACCTAGACAAACAACTGGCTCCAGCCTGTGCTCTTCACTGCTACATAACAATGCTTTTCAATGTATTATGAGATTTCCAGAAAATAGCAACAAAGGTTCTTTTTCCGAGACAGAGTCTCGCTCCATCACCTAGGCTGGAGTGCAGCACACGATCTCAGCTCACTGCAACCTCTGCCTCCTGGGTTCAAGTGATTCTTCTGCCTCAGCTTCCTGAGTAGCTGGAATTACAGGCGCCAGCCACCACGCCCGGCTAATTTTTGTATTTTTAGTAGAGACAGGGTTTCACCATGTTGGCCAGGCTGGTCTCGAACTCCTGACCTCAAGTGATCTGCCCACCTCGGCCTCCCAAAGTGCTGGGATTACAGGCGTGAGCCACCGCACCCAGCAGGTTCTTGTTCAAATAACATCAGTGTATTTCATTAATTTCCTGACAGAAGTACAGTTTCAGGAGAAAGAGGTGCGTTTCCAAATTTGCCCAAAGGCAGGGCAGGCTTAACACGTGACAGTCTGTCCTATCTGATGGCCATCCCCTGATCTACTCCAGAGGGCTACTATTGAGCCAGGGGACTGTGGGGATATCCCTAAGTCCAGAAAATCTCGGGAAGTTCCAGGGCCTGACCACTCCTGCTTCTATGGTTTGACATGAGGGCCCCAATCAGCCTCTGTTCCTCACCAGGCATCACCAACTCACCTCGGCTTCCTTCAAGCGCCGTTCAAACCAGCCCTTGGCTCCATCCATGGAGTGTACCTGAGCTTGAAGTTCTTCCACTGTCTGCTGAAGAGTCTCCAGCTCCCGTGTCCGGGCCTGGGATGGGGCAGACTGTCATGGGCCAGGCAGGCAGAGGAGCGGGCACCTGATGCATGCTACCCACTGGTCTATCAGCAACGCTGTGGTTCCCAGGTTTTAGAGGAAGAAGGGCATCGTCATCTACCCACCCACCTTCTCCTCCCGGATCTGCCCACGGAGCTCCTCCTCCTGACGCTTCTTGTCTTCATGCAGCTCTCGGAGCTCACGCTCATAGCGGGCACGCACCCCCAGCACCTCCTTCTCATGCCGTAGACGAACTGCTCCCAGCTCTTCCTTGTGCTGGGACTTCTCTTGCAGCGTTTCCATTGCTAGCTCATCCAGCATGGCCTTCCGCTTCTCAGCACTCTGGGGGCCAGGACGATGGCAGTCAACTTCCTTCCACAACATCGAAAAAAGGCCTCCAACCCTCTTCCCATGCCCAAGGAACTAGCCAAACTCCACACCCTCCCATCCCCATTGAACTGGCTAAGGCACTCACCTATCCTTATAGAACTGGTCACTTTCTTTCTTTCCCCTCCCACTCTCATGGATTTGGCCAAGAAACTGGTCAACCACAAACCAGTCAATTTTCCTTTCCCTCCTATCCCCACATATTTTGTTATATCACCTCCTCCCATCTCCATGGACTGAGCCAATTCCTACCCCCCATCCCCTCCCCTCAACCCTCATGTTCCCCTACCTTCCGAGCCTCCTGTAATTCCTGGGTCAACTGCTCCTTCTCCTGCCCTATTTCTTGAAGTTGTTCCAGCAGCCGACTATTGGCCCGTAATGACTCCTAATGCAGACACCAAAGGGAAAGAGTTTGATAAAGAGCATCCAGTAGGTGCTAGTCACCCAGGACCATCTGGTAGACCATCTCCCTTCTCCCTGGTAAAGTTGGTATTGTGATCTCAATTTCTGGATAAGAAATATAGCAGAGACTGCTAGTTGCTCCCCAGTATTCATTCTCCCTTACTTCCCTAGCAATAAAATTTATCATCGGGCATACAGCTGTCTAGCAGATGTTTCCCCTCCTCTCTTATGGTTAGGTGTGGCCATGTGATTTATTTCTGTATGTGGAAGTGGTGAGTGTAATTTAGGTTATGCTCTTAAAGGAAAGGGGCACACTCTTCCCTGCCCCTTTCCTCCTTCCTTCCAGATAGAATACAAACATGATGGTCGGGGAGCTTCAGCAACCGTCTTGGATGCCAAGATAAAAGTCTTGTGTTGAAGGTGGAGGAACAGCAATGGAGAAAGAACCTGGGTCACAGATGACTGGAAAGCCATCATTCCATCCCTGAACAACCTACCTGGACTTTTAATGAGAGAGAACTTAATTTGTATCTTATTTAATCTACTATTATTCTGGTTTCTATTATGGAATCAGAATGGATATCCCTTGGGAGGCTGAGCCGGGTGGATCTCCTGAGGTCAGGAGTTCGAGACCAGCCTGACCAACATGGTGAAACCCTGTCTCTACTAAAAATACCAAATTAGCTGGGCGTGGTGCCAGGCGCCTGTAATCCCAGTTACTCGGGAGGCTGAGGCAGCAGAATCGCTTGAACCCAGGAGGCGGAGGTTGCAGTGAGCTGAGATCGCACTACTGCACTCCAGTCTGGGCAACAGAGTGAGACTCCATCTCAAAAAAAAAAAAAAAAAAAAAAAGGAGGCCGGGCATGGTGGCTCACGCCTGAAAAACCAGCACTTTGGGAGGCTGAAGCGGGCAGATCACAAGGTCAGGAGATCGAAACCATCCTGGCTAACACGGCGAAAGCCCGTCTCTACTAAAAATACAAAAAATTAGGTGGGCGTGGTGGCAGGCGCCTGTAGTCCCAGCTACTCGGGAGGCTGAGGCAGGAGAATGGCGAGAACCCGGGAGGCGGAGCTTGCAGTGAGCTGAGATCACGCCACTGCACTCCAGACTGGGTGACAGAGCGAGACTCCATCTCAAAAAAAATAAAATAAAAATTAAAAAAATGAAAAAGAATTGATATCCTAACTAACTGAAAGGCTTAGTTTCAGAGAAGTGAAATGACTTGTCCCAGAACACACAGGTGCTAATAAGTTAGGGAGCCAGACTGGAACCTAGGTCCTCCTGACTCCAGTCTTCCCACTCTACCTTACTGGGGACTTCACTGGGCCATTACTAGGGAACTAGGAAGCGATAGGCCAGAGCCAAAGGTGTTACCTGGAGCTGGGAGTTGAGGTCATCTTTCTGTCCCATAAGGTCCTCGTACTCAGCCTGCCGCTGCTGCAACTCAGCTGCCAGCCCAGTGGTCTGTTCCCGGAGCATATTCAGTTCTTGGGTCTTTGCTGTTTGGATCTGGAGAAAGTAGTGGTGATGAGAAGTAGAGTGAAAGGGACCCCAGGGACCAGGGACAGGTGGGAAGAGAACCAGAAGAGAGAGGAAATTTCAAACAGAAAAACAATGAAGAGAATGGGTAAATGTGGTAGGTTCATACAATGGAATACCACACAACAGTAAGAGAACGGACGTGTGCTGCACGTGGATAAACTTACATAGTGCTGCCAGAAAGAAGTCAGAGACAAAGAGCAGCTGATTCCATTTATATGAAGTTAAAGAACAAGCGAAATGAATCTTATGTTGCTAGAGATCAGAATAATGGTTACTTCTGGGGGAGTACTGACTTTGAAGGGGTAAAGGGGACCTTCTGGGGTACTAAAAGTGCTTTATACTTTGATCTGGGTGGTGGCTATGGTGGCGGGGAGAGAGAGAGAGAGAAAAGAGAGAGACGGAGAGAGAGAGAGAGGAAGAGAGGATTCACTGAGTGTACACTTAAGATTAGTACATTTCATGCACTTCACTAGAGAGAAACTAGAAAGAAAGAAAAGCAGAAGCCGGGTGCGGCGGCTCATGCCTGTAATCCCAGCACTTTGGGAGGCCTAGGCGGGTGGATCATGAGGTCAGGAGTTCGAGACCAGCCTGGCCAAGATGGTGAAACCCCGTCTCTACTAAAAATACAAAAATTAGCTGGGCATGGTGGCACACGGCTGTAGTCCCAGCTACTTGGGAGGCTGAGGCAGGAGAATCGCTTGAACCCGGGAGGCGGAGGTTGCAGTGGGCCGAGATCGTGCCATAGCACTCCAGCCTGGACGACAAGACCGAGACTCCGTCTACGAAAAAAAAAAAAAAAAGAAAAGCAGAGATAGGCCAAGCACAGTGGCTCACACCTATAATCCCAGCACTTTGGGAGGCCGAGGTGGGAAGATAGCTTGAGGCCAGAAGTTTAAGCCAGTCTGGGTAACATAGTGAGACCCTGTCTCTACAAAATAATTTTTTTTTCTCTTTTTTGAGATGGAGTCTTGCTCTGTCACCCAGGCTGGAGTGCAGTGGCGCGATCTCGGCTCACTACAACCTCCGCCTCCCAGGTTCAAGCAATTCTCCTGCCTCAGCCTCCCGAATAGCTGGGATTTCAGGCGTGCGCCACCATGCCCAGCTAATTTTTTTTGTATTTTTAGTAGAGACGGAGCTTCACCATATTGGCCAGGCTGGTCTTGAACTCCGAACCCCAGGTGATCCGCCCGTCTCAGCCTTCCAAAGTGCTGGGACTACAGGCGTGAGCCACTGTGCCCGGCCTAATTTTTGTATTTTTAGTAAAGACAAGGTTTTGCCATGTTGGCTAGGCTGGTCTCGAACACCTGATGTCAGGTGATCCACCCACCTCTGCCTCCCAAAGTGCTGGGATTACAGGTGTGAGCCATCACGCCCGGCCAATAAGTTTGTTTTTTGTTTTGTTTTGTTTTGTTTTTGAGACAGAGTTTCACTCTTGTTGCCCAGGCTTGAGTGCAATGGCACAATCTTGGCTCACCGCACCCTCCACCTCCTGGGCTCAAGCAATTCTCCCATCTCAGCCTCCCGAGTAGCTTGGATTACAGGTGCCCACCACCACACCCAGCTAATTTTGTGTTTTTAGTAGAGACGACGGGGTTTCTCTATGTTGGTCAGGCTGGTCTCGAACTCCTGACCTCAGGTGATCCGCCCCCTTCGGCCTCCCAAAGTGCTAGGATTACAGAATTGAGCCACCATGCCCGGCTTTTTTTTTTTTTTTTGAGACAGAGTCTCGCTCTGTTGCCCAGGCTGGAGTGCAATGGCACGATCTCGGCTTACTGCAACCTCCAGCTCCTGAGTTCAAGAGATTCTCCTGTCTCAGCCTCCCGAGTAGCTGGGATTACAGGCCACACCGCCACGCCCAGCTAATTTTTTGTATTTTAGTAGAGATGGGGTTTCACCGTGTTGCCCAGGCTGGTCTTGAACTCCTGAGCTCAGGCCATCCACACACCTTGGCCTCCCAAAGTGCTAGGATTACAGGCATGAGCCACCATGCCTTTTTTTTTTTTTTTTTTTTTTGAGACAGAGTATTGCTCTGTCGCCCAGGCTGGAGTACAGTGGTGCGATCTCGGCTCACTGCAACCTCTGCCTCCTGGGTCCTGGTTCAAGCAATCCTCCTGCCTCAGCCTCCCCAATAAAATTTTTAAAAGTTAAAAAAAAAAAAAAAAGTAGGGATGGATGGCCAGAGAGAAGAGGGCTGGACGTCAACCGAAAGGAGCAACAGAAACAAAGACAGGAGAACAGCATGGGGTCCAGACCACCCTACCCTGATGTGGACCAGAAGCAGATGGAGATGGGGGAACCAGAGAGGGATCAGCAAGGGCCCCCAGGTGTTCTTTACCTGCTCCAGGGCAGCCAGGCTAGTCCTCAAGGCATTATTCTCAGCCAAAAGCCCTTCCACTTGCTCCTGTGCATCTGCACTCTGGATGGATACCTGGCCCCACGCCCATAGCAGGTGAGAGTGGGTCCAGAACAGGGGGACAGGACCTACCCACCACCAAGAAAGAAAGGACACACACACACACACACACACACACACACACACACCACCAAGAAAGAAAGGACACACACACACACACACACACACCCCACCAAGAAAGAAAGGACACACACACACACACACACACACACCACCAAGAAAGAAAGGACACACACACACACACACACACACACACCACCAAGAAAGGACACACACACACACACACACACACACACACACACACACACACACACACACACACACACACACACACACACACGCACGCCTGGGGGAAGCAAGACCCCTGGGACCTTGCCTGCCTATGTGGTACCCACTCAGGCTGCCCCCATCCTGAACCTCAGCTCCCTGAGCCCACCCAATACAACATACCTGATCTTGTAGGGCCCGCAAAGCGGCTGCATGTTCCAGGCGCTCCCCCTGCCACTGATCTCTCAGCTCTGCCAAGCTCTGTGGAGACCAGGGGAGCCCATTTTACACCTCAGCCTCTCCTGGGGTGCATACAACCGTACAGACTCTCTGTTGGACCACCCAACAGCATGTTCCCAGCACCTGTGGGTCTCAGACTATCCAGCCAGCAGCAATCTCAGGTTCACCCAGATGCCAGGTCACTACCCTCAGGGGCCTCAGACACAGTCAGCCCCTCTATCCCAGTGTCCAAGATCTCAGGCACAGCTAGGCTCCTGGCCCTAGCTGCTACACGGTTCAAACTCACTCAGCTCCCATCCATAAGAGGTCTCATACTCACCCAGATTCTAGCTTGGGAGCTCCAGGATTCTCAGACACAGTCAGCCCCACAGATCTCAGATGTAGTCGGCACCCAAGGATGACAGTTTCTCCCAGCCTCCCAGTCCCACCACCAGGGGTTTCAGACACACTCATCTCCCACGTCCCTACCTCCCAGGTGAGATCCACCCAAACTCATAGTCCCAGATCCTAGAGGTCTCAAACTCACAACCTCCTAGTTTCCAGGTCCTGGTGAACTCTCAGACTGACCCCTTCACCTGTCACTCTGCTCCCCAGTCTCTTGGAATCTTCAGACCCAGCTAACCACCAGTTCCTGGGGGGTCTCAGCTTTACCCAGACTTCTGTCTCAGACCCCATGTTCCCAGTTTCTAGGGACTTCAGAACCACAAGCCACCATATCTTCCATTCCAAGGGACCTCAGACTCACCTTTTCTAGAAGGAAACCCAGAGGCTTCAGAATCATCCAGCCCCAAGTCCTCAGGAGCCTCAGACCCACCTAAACTTTTGCTCCAGGCCCTGGGGGTCTCAGACTGACCAGCTTTTTGTTCACAGCCCTCAAGGATCTCAGGACTACCTAGCCCATATGATCCCACTTCCTAGGTGTCTTAGGCCCAAGCCAGTGCCCAGATCCTGAGGGTCTCAAATGCACTCAGCCTTCAGCCCCAACTGTCTCACCTTTGAAAGTTGTATATCTACCCAGCCATGTCCTCAGACCTTGGGAGTCCCAAATTTACTGACATCCCAGCCCCTAAAGATTTCAAAGTCACCCAGCACCCAGGGAGTTCAGACTTACCCCAATTCCTGGTCCTAGGCCCTAGTGACCACAGATTCATCCAGACTGTGGTCTCAAACCTCCAGGAGTTTCAGATTTACATAAACTTATAGCACACAGCCCCCTAAGTCCTTAGCCCCCTGAGATCTTACACTCATGAAGACTCCTATAACAATTCCTAGGGCTCTCCAGTTCCCATTTTCCTAGCTCCTGGGGGGCCCTAGAACCCATTTCCAACACAGGAAATCTCAGACTCCCCAGCCAGCCTCCATGGACCTCAGACCTCTGCAGGCTCCCAATCCTGGCCCCTACCCCAGGGATCTCAGAACCCAGCCACCGTCACCTGATTGGCAGCCTCAAGTTCCTGCTGCAGCTTCTGGGTTCGAGCCAACTGGGCTTTGTGATCAGCTTCCTTCCGTTGTTGTAATTCCTCAATCTTGTTCCTAGGAGTGATGGGGAGGGGGTGTGTTGGGCATGGCTTGAGGCCCAGTCTCCTAGCTCTGCCCCTGTAGTCTTCACTGGGCACTGTCCCAATTGTCCACCAATGCCCGCAAATCTGGCAGTTACCTGCTGTCATTAAATAGAGTCTCCTTTTCTGTCTGCAGACGGCAAAAAC
This sequence comes from Pongo abelii, assembly GCF_028885655.2. NCBI lineage: Eukaryota > Metazoa > Chordata > Mammalia > Primates > Hominidae > Pongo > Pongo abelii. The sequence continues at coordinate 49,480,347 of NC_072008.2, forward strand.
TGGGCATGGAAGGACAGATGTAAATGGGTCAGTTCTGTAAGTTAATTCCCCCCTCGGCCCCCAGTACCCTTGGGAAAAAGAAATTTACCTTTCTTGTTTCTTTTTCAGTTTCTCGGAGAGCTGGGGAGAGGGGTACAGACAAGTGATAACATTGAGAATAATATAAAGACAAACCTAAAATTAATAAATATAGATACTTCTTATTGAGTCATTTTTGGAAGCCAGGATTTACTTATGTTGTCTTGTGGAATCCTCAAAATAGCCCTGACAAGTGAGTAGTACCAGTTTTACAAATGGGGAAACTGAGTCTTGGAAAGGTTAAGTAATTTGGTTGCTCAGCAGGTCAGCAACAAGAATATTATCTCCACCCAGATCCTTCAGGCTCCAAAGCCCAGTATTTATGCTCCCAACATAGTGGCCAATGGCCATGTTATAGAATGGCTAGGCTGGGAGGCCTGGAAAGCCGGATATCATGACTGGGTGCCGCATCCCTGGGTCTCCAGGTCCTAAGATAAGAGCCAGGAGTCTGTAAATGCTTGCACGAATGAATGAATGAGTGAATGGGCAAAGCTGAGAGGAGATGGATGGGATGAAACTTATCATGCACAAGATATAGTGGGACCACATTAGCTCATTCCATACTAAAAGTAACTCTGAGACATAGGTGTGAGTCTCTCCATTTCACAGATGATGAAACCTAGGCTTTGATGGGGTACAATGCCCCTTCTGCCCTAGGATTGGGAATGGAATGGGAAAGAATCCAGCAGATTGGGAGCAGAATGGGAAAGAGCCAAGCAGCCGCACCTTAGCAAGTTCCTCTTGCAGCCTGGATGTTTCAGCCTGCTTTGAGCTCTGCAGGGAAGGATGAGGGATGGGAGGGTTATTGTTAGCAAGGACAAGGAGAAGCCTTCCCCTGCCCTCCTGCCTCCCTCACCCCATCAGCCCACAAGATGGTGATGTCACAGCCATCTCCGTGGGACTATAGACAGAGGTAGAACATCTGCCCTGCCTTCTGGCATTCCAGCTCCAACAGACTCAGATTCACCTCTAAGTCTTGCAGCTGTTCCCAGAGCAATCTCTTCTCCTCTTTCTCCATTTCCCATTTCAGCTCCACCTCTGCCAACGGCATGGGGGCCAGGACGGTGGGGGCAGGGCCCCCTGGGGGGTCCCCCTGGCCCTCACTGACAGCTGAGAACTTCCCGGCTTCTTTCCCATAGCGCTCCTGCAGGGCTGGTGAGTAGAACAGGGATATATGATGGATGAGGTAGTCTCTGAAGTCCCTTGCCATGCCTCGAATAGAGGGAGAACTGGCCTTCAACCCCTCTGGTGGCAGAGTCCCTGTGCCAAATGACCACATGCCTAAAAGACGAAAGTTCAGCTCTATCCATGCCTCTCACTTTTTTTTTTTTTTTTTTTTTTGAGACAGGGACTTGCTCTGTCACCCAGGCTGGAGTGCAGTGGAATGATCACAGTTCACTGCAACCTTGACCTCCTGGGCTCAAGTGATTCTCCCACCTCACTCTCCCAAGTAGCTGGGATCAGAGGCGTGTGCCATCATGCCGGGCTAATTTTTTAATTTTTTTGTAGAGACAAGGTCTCGCTACATTGCCCAGACTGGTCTTGAACTCCTGAGCTCAAGCAATCCTCCTGCCTCAGCCTCCCCCAAAAATCTTTTTCCCTGGCTGGGCACGGTGGCTCACGCCTGTAATCCCAGCACTTTGGGAGGCCAAGGCAGGTGGATCATGAGGTCAGGAGTTCAAGACCAGCCTGACCAACATGGTGAAACCCTGTCTCTACTAAAAATACAAGAATTAGCCGGGCGTGGTGGCGCACTCGCTTGTAATCCCAGCTACTCCTGGGGCTGAGGCAGGAGAATCGTTTGAACCCAGGAGGCGGAGGTTGCAGTGAGCTGCGATCGAGCCATTGCACTCCAGCCTGGGTGACAGAGCGAGACTCTGTCTTAAAAAAATCTTTTTCCCTAGATAGTCTTGCTCTGTTGCCTAGGCTGGTGTGCAGTGGTGCAATCATAGCTCACTGCAACCTCAAACTCCTGGGCTCAAGCGATCCTCTCAAGTAGCTGGGACTACAAGTGCACACCATGCCCAGTTCATTTTATTATTTATTTATTTGTTTATTTTCTTGAGACTGAGTCTCTCTCTGTCACCCAGGCTGGAGTACAGTGGTGTGATCTCGGCTCACTGCAACCTCTGCCTCCTAGATTCAAGTGATTCTCCTGCCTCAGCCTCCCAAGTAGCTGGAATTACAGGCATTTGCCACCAAACCTGGCTAATTATTGTATTTTTAATAGAAATGGGGTTTTGCCATGTTGGCCAGGCTGGTCTTGAACTCCTGACCTCAGGCGATCTGCCCACCTTGGCCTCCCAAAGTGCTAGGATTACAGGTTTGAAACACCGTGCCTGGCCTAATTATTTTATTTTTAGTACACACAAGTTCCTGCTATGCTGCCTAGGCTGGTCTTGAACTCCTAGCCTCAGGAGATCCTTCTGCCTTGGCCTCCCAGAGTGCTGGAATCAAGGTATGAGCCACTGTGCCCAGGCTCTCACAAATATTTTAAGCCCTATCAACCACTAAGATTCTGTTTACTATTAAATTAGCCCAAGCTGGTTTCACAAATCCCATTCTCAATCCTTCAAGCCCCACCCATAGCCCTTGAAGGCCATGCCCACCATATGCCACCACTGACTTACAGCTGAATCCCTCCTAGAGCCTCCTAATTCCTACTCACATTCTACTAAGTCTCCCTCCTGGTCATGGAACCAGCATCCATCACCACAGAAGTCCCAGCTGCTCTCCAAAGTTCCACACACCATATGCTCCCACACTCTATCAAGCTTTCTTTCAGCTTTCATCCCAGACCCCACTTACAATCTGGGCTCAGAATCTTCCCAACACTCCATTCACTTTTTCACTTAGCAAATATCTCCTTTTTTTTTTTTGAGATGGAGTCTCGCTCTGTCGCCCAGGCTGGAGTGCAGTGGTGTGATCTTGGCTCACTGCAAGCTCTGCCTCCCAGGTTCACACCATTCTCCTGCCTCAGCCTCCAGAGTAGCTGGGACTACAGGCGCCCGCCACCGTGCCCGGCCAATTTTCTGTATTTCTAGTAGAGACGGGGTTTCACCATGTTAGCCAGGATGGTCTTGATCTGCTGACCTCGTGATCTGCCCGCCTCGGCCTCCCAAAGTGCTGAGATTACAGGCGTGAGCCACCGTGCCCGGCCGCAAATATCTCCTTTTTGACATTCAAGCTGCTAATCTGTAACATCTGCTAGGTACCAGATACTGAACTAATGCAGAATGATATCACCTTTTATCTCTACTACAGTCTTCTGGGTGACAGACATCACTACATGCACTGTGTACATGATAAGGCTTTGGCTCAGAGAGGTGAAATGGCTTGTCCAAAGCCACACAGGGCATGGGCCAACCCTATTTCTGAAGCCTTTCTCCTTCCCCTGAGAGGATGACGGCCTTCCTTGCCCTACTCAAGCCCCAACGTCCCCGCATCCCCAGGAGGGCCTCTATGCACCTGCCACATTCTTCTGCAAGGCTGTGTTTTCAGCCTGTAGCCTCAGCAGCTCCCCATCCACGAGGGGCCCAGCTTGGGCAACCCCTGCTCCTGCAGCCCCCTCCTTCAGTTGCTGGTTCTCTTGCTCCAGCTGTTCCATCTGGCTGCAGAGCTGAACAGAGGAAGAGAAGGGGCAGAGAAGCAGAGAATCAGAGCAGTATTTGCTGAAACCTACATAGCATTTGTCCATGTACTTTACAATTCACTTAATTCCCATAATGACCCTATGATATAGGTGCCCTCCCACTTTACAAATAAGGACATTGAGGCACAGAGATGTTAAACAATTTCAAATTCACACATCTTTTAAGTGGCAGAGTCAGAGAATACCAAGAGCATACCAAGTATGAGGACACCAAAAACCATTTTCCTCTTTCTACTCCTAACCTCAGAGATGCAATCCAAGACCTCAGGCTCCTCTGGAAGTTGTTAGTGCTACAGACAGCCTCACTGCAACCCCTCTTCGGTGGAGGGCTGGATCCTGGGCCCAGAGATAGCTCCCTCTCATCCTAAGCACCACAAAGAGCTTGCAAGGCATTCCAGGGCCAACACTGATGACAGCTCCTGCATTGCCAGCCGTTAGTCTTGGAGAGGTATACAATGCCAATACAACTAAGCCAGCCCCCTGCCCAACTCCTGGCTGAAGTACACTTCTCAAAGCAGTCCTGAGAAAATCCCTTGTCCCCATTTTCAGATGAGAATATCGAGGCCTACAGAGAATTTTTATTTTATTGCCTACAATATTTTCTTTCTTTCTTTTTTTTTTTTTTTTTTTTTTTTTGAGATGGAGTCTCGCTCTGTCACCCAGCCTGGAGTACAGTGGAACGATTTCAGCTCACTGCAACCTCCGCCACCCGGTTCAAGCGATTCTCCTGCCTCAGCCTCCTGAGTAGCTGGGACTACAGGCATGCGCCACCATGCCCGGCTAATTTTTGTATTCTTATTGGAGAGGGGGTTTCGCCATGTTGGCCAGGCTGGTCTCGAACTCCTGACCTCAGGCGATCCACCCGCCTCGGCCTCCCAAAGTGCTGGGATTACAGGCGTGAGCCACCGCACCCAGCCTGCTTGCAATATTTTCTACCCAGAACACCAATCCTCTCATCCAGTTCTTCACCTAACTGGCTTCTTTGCATCCCTCAGTGCTCTGCTCAGATGTCACCTTTAAAGTAGTATCCCTCAACACAGAAAATTCCAGTACTCTCTGTCACAGCACTGTTCATTTCTTTCTTACCTAGTACTAATCACAATTTTCTTTTTTAACAAGCAGAGATTCTGAAACCAGACTGCTGGAATGTGAATTTCTGCTCTGCCATTTACTAGCTGTGTGACAAATTACTTAATCTACCTGGAACTCAGTTTTCCTCATCTGTCAAATAGGGATACTAATATCTCATAGGCTTATTTCAAAGATTAAATGAGTGAATAATGTAGAGTACTTCAAACAGGACTTGGCACACAGTAAGCACCATATAAATGTCAGCTATCACTACTAGTATTATTTGTTTACTGTTATCATCTTTCTCCTCATCCCACCCCCAGAATGTAAGCTACCCAAGAGTGGAGATCATTCTGTGCTGCTTACAACTGTATTTCCAGAACATAGAGCATGTGGTGGGTACTCAATAACTATTTGTTGAAGGAACAATTAAGCTGAAATGTCTTGGTGAATAAGGGGTGGTGGCAGGTTTAACGTAGCTCTCTCTGCAAGCACTTCCAGTTCCTGGGAGGAGTTGGAGGAGGAAGGGGACTATGTAGGAAGTCTCTACGACTAGCCCAGTGCTGGCCCAGGGCAGATGCAGGGAAACAAGCTGGATTTATGGAAGAATGTCTGCCCCTGCCTCACTCTGCAAGAATCATGATACCATGGAGGCTGGGGGCAGGAAGCAGTGAGGAGTCAGTCAGTGAAGCCAGCAGTTATATGAATACCAGGGGCTCTGAACTAGGAGCAGGACCAGGGCACTGGAATGTATTATGTAAAGGAGTGATGTCATAAGATCTGCAGGTCAGAACAGCCTCTGTGGTGTGAACTAAGTAGAAGAAACTAGAAGTGAAGAGACCAGGGAGGCGGCTGTAGAAACAGCAGATGATAAGTGGTAGAGGCTAAGGCAAAGCAGGGCCACAGGGTGGATATAAAACTTTTTTTTTTTTAATTGAGACAGAATCTTGCTCTGTCGCCCAGGCTGGAGTGCAGTGGTGCAATCTCGGCTCACTACAACCTCCGCCTCCGGGGTTCAAGTGATTCTCCTGCCTCAGCCTCCCGAGTAGCTGGGACTACAGGCGCGTGCCACCACACCTGGCTAATTTTTTGTATTTTTAGTAGAGACGGGGTTTTACCACGTTAGCCAGGATGGTCTCGATCTCCTGACCTCATGATCCGCCCGCCTTGGCCTCCCAAAGTGCTGGGATTACAGGCCTGAGCCACCACACCTGGCCATAAAACTTTTAAAAAGTCAAATATTTTAGAGGGAAGATGAGTTAATAGAAGGATAATATTATAACTAATGCTTCCATACCTGATACTATGTGCAAGGCTCTGTTCTAAGTGATTTACATACACTTATTCATTTAATCCTCACAAAAGCCCTGTGAAGAGGCAGGTACTGTTATTATCATGATTTCCATTTTAAACATTTGGGAACCAAGAACCAGGCAAGTTAAGTAACTTCCTCAAGGTTACAGTCAGTAAAAGGTAGAGCCAAGATTTTAATCTAGGCCTTCTGGTTCCAGAGTCCCTGCTGGTAACTACTACTTGCTCAACTGCCTCTCCTGGTATTGTACCTGCTTAAAGGTTATTTTCGGTTTTGTTTTTTTAAGGTCATAGGCACCATATTCTCAGATGAAGCCTTAGAAATACCATTTTTGGGCCGGGCGCGGTGGCTCACGCCTTTAATCCCAACTCTTTGGGAGGCCAAGGCAGGTGGATCACCTGAAGTCGGGAGTTCAAGACCAGCCTGACCAACATGGTCATTTTCTCTACTAAATGTCCTCTCCCACCCATGTCATTTTCTCCCATCTCTACTAAAAATACAAAATTAGCCAGGCATGGTGGCATATGCCTGTACTCCCAGCTACTCGGGAGGCTGAGGCAGGAGAATCGCTTGAACCCAGGAGGCAGAGGTTGCAGTGAGCCAAGATCACGCCATTGCACTCCAGCCTGGACAACGAGAGTGAAACTCCATCTCAAAAAAATTTGCTGCCATGAGACTTTTTTCCTTAAAACACACTAAAAACATAGACAATTATTAACTGTGGATACAGAAGACAGATGAGGGAACAAAAGACAATGTCTCCAACTGCTCAGTAGATTTAGAAACAGACAGGACACTAAAATCAATGGAGATTATAGAATTAGTAGCTCCAGGATGAATTATCTGGAAGAGGTAGAACGCCAGGCTCATGTCAGATGAAGAGAAGAAAGAGAAAAGGGAAGAAGCTCGAACACTTTTCCATCCTATATTAAGCATAAGAACTCTGTCTAAAATCCCCCAACACCTTGGAGCACCACAGCATCAACCCCACATTATACACACGGAGACTTTAAGCTGAAATAAAAGGAGTGACTTGGCCGGGAACCAGGTGACCTCAGGGCTCAAAGCCTTCTAATCCCAGCAGAGTGAGTGGCCCCATCTGTCAAATTACTGCCCCCCAGCAGCAATCCAGGACCTGTTTCAGCACCACGGACAGTGCTCCAGGGCCAGACCCTGTCCAATCACTCTCTGCTGCTGTTAGGTTTCAGCCCACATGATCCCTATCCCTCATTTCCCCTTTGACTATCCCAGGCACAAGCACCTTGCTGAACTCGGCCATTAGCGTGCTGTTCTGCAAACGGAAGTCCTCCTCCTGGCTGTGCAGCTTTGCCTGCAGCATCTCGTTTTCACTCAGCAATACCTCGACTTCCTGCAGTGGCAGACAAGGGCCAGGACTCCAGCACGGGCAAAAAGGATAGGAGGTAGGGCAAAGAAACAGAGAGAGGGAGAAAATGACATGGGTGGGAGGGGACATAGGGTACAGAGAATGAGGTGATATAGGAGAAAGAGACATGGGGAGGGATAAAACGAGAGACAGGGAAAGGAAGATAAAGACATGGGAAGGTAGAGAGAAGGGAATACAGGGAGGAAGAGAGCGGAGGAAAAGACAGGAAGATAATGATAGGGGAGAGGAGGTAGAGATGGGGAAAGGGGGAGAGGGATTGGGAGGGAGAGAGTGAAAAAGACGGAGAGAAGAACAAACAGAAATCAACAGGGAGAGAACAGAACAGGGAGAAGAGAAGGAGGGGTCAGGAAAAGAAATGAGTTAGGAAGAGAGAGGAATCGGGAAGAAACAAGGAGTTAGAGAGAGAAAGCAGAAAAAAGAGAAATCACAGAGACAGGAACAGGAGGGGGAGAGACAAAGAAGATTGGGAAGAGAAACGAGTCAGAGAGACAGGAACAGGAAGACAGACAGAGACAGAAAGAGACTCAGAGAAAAGAATGGAAAGAGAGAGAAGGAAAGAGACACAGAGTTAGGACAAATACAGGGAAACAAGGACAGATACAGCAACACATGGCAGTGAGGTAGTAGCAGATGTAAAGGCACACAGAGAAAGAAAGGCCAGTACAAGGAAATCTCAGCATACAGAAATAGCCCACCAAGACATCTCCCAGTCACACTCACCCACAAGGGACCCCCTTACCTGAGCTTTCTTGCTCTTGCTCAGTGCCTAAAGTGGGGGTGGGTGGGAAGAGAGCTAAAGTGAACAGAGATGGACTGCCTTACTAGGATATGGAGACAATTGTGCCAAGCGTTTTGGGAGGACAAGGATGATGGGGGTTGCAGGATGGGAGCATCTTCAACCACAGAACATGTGTGACAATTTGGAGCCCAAAGGAATGACGGAATGAGTGCGTGAGTGAGTGAATGAATGCAAGTCTTGCCCTGGGGCCCCAGCACACATAAATCATCCTTTCTTGGAAGCTCTTGAGGCTGGTGGGGGGATGGGGGAGGTAGGGAGATGCCCTGGTATTTAACCATTTATGGGCTGGATCTCCAGGCTCAGAAACTGTGGCTTCATTGCTACATTTGTCCATACACGTCTCTGTGGGTCCCTCCCACGCAGTGTGGAAACTGTCGCTCCCCTGCTGGGCAGCCAAGAGCATTGCCAGCTTAGGGGAATCAGCATCCTACCAAAGAGAAGTGCAGCTTCCTGACTGCCGGATTTTCTGCATACTGTATTCATTCATCCAACAAATATTTATTGAGCACATATTATGTATTAACATTGTGCTAGGTATGGCTAGATATGGGGACAGAGCAGTGACAAAGGAGGACCTTGAATGTCTTGAGGGGCCACGATAGGTTATATCCTATCTCATCTTTAGAGGATCTGAGAAGTGGGTTTGCTCTCATTTTCCCAACTGGACCAGGATAGAGATGGGAAGTAGGAGCACAAGGCAGGAGTGTGAGTAGAGGATAGGAGGCAGATTCGAGGTAGATTTACTGATAGATTCGAATATTTAATTAAAAGTCAGTGAATGAGAATGAGTAACTGAAATTAGAAATGATTTAAATTAAAATTAATCAATAAATTAAGCAGGATTAAGTAAAATTAGCAACTAAAGAGAATTCCATGAGAATCCTTTAAATGACTACATGAAAACAGCATGCAACATTAGGTCTGGTTCACTGTAGGTGCTCACTGGAGGGATGAATGAGTCAGATAGGTAGAGGCAAGGGTGGATGGGTAGGTGGATGGGTGGGTGGAGGGAGGTACCTTCTGAGCTTTGCTGAACTCCTTATCCAAGTAGGCGACCTTCTGTCGAAGACTGGTGAGTTCTGGTGTTGGGAAAGCAGGGAAACTCAGCCTCAGCCAGTGGCAAGAAACTGAAAGGCCTTCCTGCCAGGCCTCTGAGGGAAAACCTCGGACACCATGCCCCAAAGCCACCCCCATCTAATAAGGCCCTCCTGGCTCACCAACACCATTCTTGCGTAGTTCATCTGAAAGCTGGTAGTTGTTTGTCCGGAGTTCCAGGAGCTGAGCCTTTGGGGGAGGCAGGAAGGGAAAAGACTTGGTCAGGAAAGCGCCCCTACCCCTACCATGAGGGAACCAAGCCCCTAAGCCCCATAGACCTTACGCCCTCCATGTGCCTCTGTAGCTACTCCTTAAGACCTGTATGTGCTACACCCAAAGTGACCTTCCAGGCCCTCAGACCTTGGCTCACCTTTTCCAGCTCCACTTATAACCCCAGCCAGCCTCATCCCTCCATCTCACACTACAATCCACGCTGCACTCAGGCCATCCCAGAGCACTGCCCCAATAAGGGTCTTGCTTGTGTGAGTTCCCTGGCTCTCCATACCCACAGCATAAAGTTCCTCCTCCTCATCCTGGCTGACCTCTCCACACACTGAACACACACTGTCAGGGGTGTTGTCCATATTTCTGACCAGACCTGGGGGCCTCTGATGGCCTGTCTTCTTCCCTCTTTCCTAAGGGAAGAGGGTCAAGTATTCTGCCTAACTTTGAGTCAGGAGGCTTTCCAGGGTCCCCCCACCTCCAAGGCTCTCAAAATACATCCAGGCCCCCTTCAGTAATTAAGGGAGGACCAGGTGCGGTGGCTCACACCTGTCATCCCAGCACTTTGAGAGGCCAAGGCGGGTGGGTCACAAGGTAAGGAGTTCAAAATCAGCCTGGCCAATATGGTGAAACCCTGTCTCCACTAAAAATATAAAAAATTTGCCACGTGTGGTGGCGCACACTTGTAGTCCCAGCTACTCAGGAGGCTGAGGCAGGAGAAGCACTTGAACCTGGGAGGCGGAGGTTGCAGTGAGCCGAGATTGTGCCACAGCACTCCAGCCTGGGTGACAGAGTGAGACTCTGTCTCAAAAAAAAAAAAAAAAAAAAAAAGAATTAAGGGAAAGTGCCAGGCACAGTGGCTCACACCTGTAATACAAACACTTTCGGAGGCCGAAGTGGGCAGATCACTTGAGGTCAGGAGTTCAAGACCAGCCTGGCCAACATGGTGAAACCTCATCTCTACTAAAAATACAAAAATTAGCTGGGCGTGGTGGTACGCACCTGTAATCCCAGCTACTAGGGAAGCTGAGATAGGAGAATCGCTTGAACCCGGAAAGTGGAGGTTGCAGTGAGCTGAGATTGTGCCACTGCACACTACAGCCTGGGTGACAGAGAGAGGCTCTGTCTCAAAAAAAAAAAAAAAAAAAAAGAAAAAGAAAAAGAATTAAGCATCCTCCTCCCTACCAGCCCTATAGGACCCTGAGGCTGGTTCTACCCAGCAAGGCCGGTTCCTTCCCATTAAGGAACTTACTGTTCCTTCCCCTACCAGGACTTTTCCCTCCCTCCCACGCCACCAGCCTCCACTTGCTATTCTCTGGTAGTCTGCTCAAGGTCAGAGGGCTTGGCCTTCACAGAATCTTTCCTACTCCTGTCCTCTCCAGGACCCAGTGATCTGTCTCTCCAAGTACTGGTCCAATTGGAATATCCTTTGTATCCCCTGAGACTTGCCCCCCAACAAAGCCCAGTAGTTCTCCCTCATTCATGGCCCAGTGGGATCAATGTTCCTCATTCAAGGGTATTCCCACGCCCCTCAAGATCTCCCCAGTCATGATCCAATGGGAATGGCCCTACACCCTTCAGGGTAGGCCTCTACAAGGCCTTGGGTAGGCCAGTTGGATGACTCTTACTCACTTAGAATCCCCTTCAGATGACAGTGGTCTTCCCCATTCATGGGTTAATCAACTCGCCCTTCCATTCTCAGTGTCCCTCACACAGGGACAGCCAGTTTCCCTCATTCAAGGACCAATTGGATTACCTGTCCTCCCTCAGAGTTCCTCCCCTCCCCATGCAGGACCCTGTTCAGAGCCCCCCCAGTGAGGAACCCTCTCAACAAGGGCCCATTCATACTGCAATGCTATGGCCTTTCATTGCATCTCAGAGTCCCCCCAAAAGAATCAAGTGGGGGTACCTCCCTAAAGCCCAGTGATCTTCCCTCCTTGTATCAATCTTTTACCTCCTCTGGTCCTCCCCTCAGTTAATGGGATTAATGGTATTACCCATTCATGGCCTTCTTCACCCCAGGCCTAATGGGATCACCTAATCATCCAATGGTGCCGCCCCCTCTTAGGATGCACTACCAACCACCAATGGCACAGGATCTCCACCTCCCAGGAACAATGACAACATCTGGGGTCTTTCCCCAATCCCCGGGCACAGTGGTATCTCCCCAAAACTTACCACCTCCCACCTGCTAATGGTTCTGCCCTCTCAAGGGCTCCCACCACCATGACGCAAACGACCCAACACCCGCTTCCTTCCTCTCCAGACAAAATGGTTTCGCCTTCTCAGGATCTCCTTCCCTCAAAGCCCATTATCATCACCCGCCGACGCTGTCCCCTGCACGGGCCCAAAAGTCTCTTCCCCTCCAGGTCTGAATAAGGTACCGCCTACTTAAGGGCGCTCCCCCAGCCCACAATGCTAACAGAGTCCAACCTTCAAAGCCGCAGAGTATCTCGGAATCCAATAGTCCCACCACTCCGAGCCTCAGTTTCCCTTCTCCAGACCCACTCCGTAAACTCAGGGTCCATCCCAACCAACCCCTTCTCAGAGCTGATAGCACGACCTCTCTCTACCCCGCCCCCGGTCGCCTAGCCGGGTGGTCTTTCCCACCGCGAGGGGCACCTGCATCCGCTGAAACTCCTCCTCAGACAGAGCTTGCGCCATGTTCCTCCCCCCCACCCCCCCGCCAGCTTTCTGCGCAGACGCAGCTCGCGCCGCCTGTCAGTATTAAGGTCGGACCAAACCACTGGCCAGGAATAGAGGGGGTAGAACCTAATTCCGAAGGGCAGCATTTTGGAGACGCAGAGAAGAGAACGAAACCGACGGGTCAGGTGAACTGTAATACAACGTTCTACCCGAATGTAAGTCATCTCATTGGCTTTTGGACTCTTCTAGGCCACCCATTGTGATACGACATTATTACATCCCCGTTTCATGGGTGGACTCGTCGCTAGGGAAGTCTTTGCCGACAGAAAATCACCCTTCCGCGGTACTCCTTTAATGAGAATGGGTAACTTAATAACCATAGAAATGAAAGCGGAAGCTTCGCTCTGGTCTTGTTCCCGCCCTCCTCCGGGAGACCCCAAAGGGGAATCCCACCTCTTGTAAAGCCTTTGGCCTTTTTTTTTTTTTTTTTTTAAGGTTTGACACTTATTTTGTTATCATGATACTGCACGTCACGTTAGGTAAAGGACTTAGCCACCAATAAAAATAGCGGAGTGGAAAGAGTGACAGTGAATCAAACGAAAAAGCTACATTAAAACAAAACAAAAACCAGGGTGGTGAAACACCAGGCTCATTCAATTAAGTATTAGAATTCACTATAGCCCTCACCCATCTGAGAGTAAGAAATGGTATCTCAGTGTAGTTTTTTTCTTCTTATTTTCTTTTTTCTTTCTGTTTGTTGTTGTTGTTGTTGTTGTTGTTGTTTGAGATGGAGTTTCACTCTTGTTGCCCAGGCTGGAGTGCATTGGCGCTCACTGCAACCTCTGCCCCCCAGGTTCAAGCAATTCTCCTGCCTCAGCCTCCCAAGTAGCTGGGATTACAGGCGCCTGCCACCATGCCCGACTAATTTTTGTATTTTTAGTAGAGACAGGGTTTTACCACATTGGTCAGGCTGGTCTTGAACTCCTGACCTCAGGCGATCCGCCCGCCTCGGCCTCCCAAAGTGCTGGGATTACAGGCATGAGCCACCATGCCCGAACTTTTTATTTTATTTTATTTTATGTTACTTTATGTTATTTTATTTTGAGACAGGGTCTTGCTCTACCACCCACACAGGAGTGTAGTGGCACAATCAGGGCTCACTGCTGCCTTGACTTCCTGGGCTCAAGCAATTCTCCCACCTCAGCCCCCCAAGTAGCTGGGACTACAGGCATAGGCCACCAAGAACCATTTTAATATCTGTTCTTATTTTATTTTTTTTAATTTAATTATTATTTTTCTTTTGAGGTGGAGTCTTCCTCTGTTGCCCAGGTTGGAGTGCAGTGGTGCAATCTCAGCTCACTGCAATCTTTGCCTCCCAGGTTCAAGAGATTCTCCTGCCTCAGCCTCCCAAGTAGTTGGGACTACAGGCACCCACCATCATGCCCAGCTAATTTTTGTATTTTTAGTAGAGACGGGGTTTCACCATGTTGGCCAGGTTGGTCTCAAACTCCTGACCTCAAGTTATCCTCCCGCCTCTGCCTCTCAAAGTGCTGGGGTTACAGGTGTGCGCAACCGCACCTGGCCTCTTTGTGTATTAGGAATATTAACAACTTTTTTGGGTGGGGGTAGACGGAGTTTTGCTCTTGTCGCCCAGGCTGGAGTGCAATAGCGCGATCTTGGTTCACCACAACGTCTGCCTCCCGGGCTCAAGCGATTCTCCTGCCTCAGCCTCATGAGTAGTTGGGATTACAGGCACCCACCACCACGTTTGTATTTTTAGTAGAAACGGGGTTTCACCATGTTGGCCAGCCTGGTCTCGATCTCCTGACCTCAGGTGATCCACCCGCCTCGGCCTCCCAAAGTGGTGGGATTACAGGCATGAGCTAAGCTACCACACACGGCCTTTTCCTTTTCTTTTTTTTTTTTTTTTGAGACAGGGTCTCACTCTGTCATCCAGACTGGAGTACAGTGGTGCAATCTCGGCTCACTTCAGCCTCGACCTTCTGGGCTCAACCAATCCTCCTACCTCAGCCTCCCGAGTAGCTGGGACTACAGGCACAGGCTACCATGCCCAGCTAATTTTTTTTTAATTTTTTGTAGAAACCAAGTCTTACTATGTTGCCCAGGCTGGTCTCAAACTCCTGGGCTCAAGTGATCCACCCACATCTGCCTTCCAAAGTGCTAAGATTTCAGGCGTGAGCCACCACACCAGGCCTACTTTTGTTTTTTTTTTTTTGTATGTGTGTGATTTTTTGAGACGAAGTCTCGCTCTGGAGTTCAGTGGCCCGATCTTGGCTTACTACAACCTCTGCCTCCCAGGTTCTAGCGATTCTCCTACCTCAGCCTCCCGAGTTGCTGGGATTACGGGCACGTGACACCATGCCCGTCTAATTTTTGTATTTTTGGTAGAGACAGGTTTCACCATGTTGGCCAGGTTGGTCTCAGACTCCTGGCCGCAAGGGATCCGCCCACCTCAGCCTCCCAAAGTGCTGGGATTACAGGCGTGAGCCACTGTGCCCAGCCCTTGCCTACATTTGTAATATATAAATTATGTTGTCACAGTCTCCCTTCCATACTGGATCCCCTGACCTCCTGGTTGCTTTTTTAAAAATTTTGCGTACATTAACAAACTTTTTTTGTATCGTAAAGATCAACGGGTTTTGACAGATGCATTTTAAAGTGTTCCACACATAGATTTTTTTCACATTTTTTGTTAGATTTCTTCCTAATTATTTTCTTTGATGCTATGGATGCTATTGTAAATGAGGTTTTCTCTATCATTGTATCTCTTTTTTTTTTTTTTGGTAGAGACGGGATCTCACTATGTTGCCCCAGCTGGACTGCACTGGCTATTTATAGGCATGATCATCACACACTACAGTGGTGAACTCCTGGGCTCAAGCGATCCTCCCATTTCAACTTCCCAAGTAGCTGGGACTACACATGTGAGCCACTATGCGTCTTTATATCCTCTCACTGGTTATTGTTGATATATACAAAAGCCATTGATTTCTCTATGTTAATTTTATATCCTTCCATTTTACTGAATACTTTTATTGTTAGAGTGTTTTATTATTGATTCTCTAGGGTTTACCAGGTACAAATCATATCATCTGAAAATACGGATATCTTTATTCTTTTCCAATCAGTCACACTGGCTGTAATTGATTTCTCTTGCCTAATTACCATTTTCCACTAACAGGAACCAGGGCCCCTTAGAGAAATAGCTGATTGCAGGGCTGGGGCAAGGAAGGTACAAGATTAGCCTGGAACATCTTGTTTTAACCACACATTGAAATAATTTGAATTAAAAAAGAATACAGGAGTCCAAAGTGATCTAAATAAATAAATGAAGGTGTGCCAACTAATAAATGTACAAGGAATGATGGAATTAGAAAATAACTATTTGGCAACTACTATTGTAATAATTGTTTTAGGCAAGCATCATTGGCCAGGCGCAGTGGCTCACGCCTGTAACCCCAGCAGTTTGGGAGGCCGAGGCAGGTGGATCAATTGAGGTCAGAAGTTCGAGACCAGCCTGGCCAACATGGTGAAACCCCATCTCTACTAAAAATACAAAAATTAGCCAGGCATGGTGGCGGGCACCTGTAATCTCAGCTACTCGGAAGGCTGAAGAAGGAGAATCGCTTGAACCTGGAAGGCAGAGGTTGCAGTGAGCCGAGGTCGGGCCACTGCACTCCAGCCTGGGCAACAGAGCGAGACTCTCTATTTAAAAAAAAAAAAAAAAAAATAGGCCGGGTGCTGTGGCTCACACCTGTAATCCCAGCACTTTGGGAGGCCAAGGCAGACGGATCACCTGAGGTCAGGGATTCAAGACCAGCCTGACCAACATGGTGAAACCCAGTCTCTACTAAAAATACAAAAATTAGCCAGGTGTGGTGGGTTCAAGTGATTCTCCTGCCTCAGCCTCCTGAGTAGCTGTGATTACAGGCGCCTGCCACCATGCCCAGCTAATTTTTTCTATTTTGAGTAGAGATGGGGTTTCACTATGTTTGTCAGGCTGGTCTTGAACCCCTGACCTGACCTCAGGTGATTGCCCCGCCTCGGCCTCCCAAAGTGCTGGAATTACATACGTGAGCCACCACACCCGGCCCACAGGGCTAATTTTTAAATTTTTTGTAGAGACGAGATCTCACTATGTTGCCCATGCTTACTTTTTAATTATAACAAGGATTAGGGTAACTTTATAATGGAGAACACTACCTTAACCAAGTCACCTTTAGCATCACCAGGACAGGGACAAATTGGTATTATGTGCTTTCCGACGTAATGCACTGAGAAAGACACAAATCACTTCTGTGGTATTTCTGCCAAAAATTCATAATCTGAATCGAATCATGAGAAGCTATTAGGCAAACCCCAGCTAAAGAACTCATCAAGACATCAACATCATAAAAAACAAAGATCACTTGCAGTCAGGAGTTTGAGATCAGCCTGGCCAACATGGCGAAACCTGTCTCTACCAAAAATACAAAAATCAGCCAGGCGTGGTGGCAGGTGCCTGTAATCCCAGCTACTTGGGAGGCTGAGGCAGGAGAATTGCATGAACCCAGGAGGCGGAGGTTGTAGTGAGCCAAGATTGCAACACTGCACTCCAGCCTGGGTGGCAGAGCGAGACTTTGACTCAAAAAAAAAAAAAAAAAAAAAAGAGAATGACTTTCTCTTAACTGTCTTTGGAGAACGACTTTCTCTTAAATGTCTTTGTACAGAAGAGACTGAGACTATTATCCTTAGAAAGATCTGATTGCAAGGTTAGCCCTTGACTAGCATCTGCAAATTTGGCTAGTAAACAGTTCGCTACACTGATATGAGTTGTTCATTGTGGCTGCGCGTGGTGGCTCACGCCTGTAATCCCAGCACTTTGGGGGGCCGAGGCGGGTGGATCACTTGAGGTCAGGGGTTTGAGACCAGCCTGACCAACATGGTGAAACCCCGTCTCTACTAAAAATACAAAAATTAGCTGGGCATCGTTGCGGTGTCCTGTAATCCCAGCTACTGGGGAAGCTGAGGCAGGAGAATTGCTTGAACCCGGGAGGCGGACGTTGCAGTCAGCAGAGATTATGCCACTGTACTCCAGCCTGGGCGACAGAGTGAGACTCTGTCTCAAAAAACAAAAAAACAAAAAATAAGAGTGGTTCATTGTGCCTAAACTGTTTGTAGAAACAATGTGGTTTATGCGGAACACCTGCATTCCCTCAGCGTCTAGGATTCTGATATGTGCTAGGTAGAGAGTATCTATGTGACCAGTCCCCACTAAAAAACCTTGGCCACTGAGTCTCTAATGAGCTTCCCCAGTAGACAACACTTTGCACATGTTGTCACAACTCATTGCTGGAGAAATTAAGTGAGTCTTGTATGACTCCACGGGGCGACTCTTGGAAGCTTGTGCCTGGTCCTCCGGATTTCAGTCTCTTGCTCAAGGGAGGTACAGAGCATAAAGAAGCCTGTGCATGGATTTCCTGGATCCCACCTGTGTCCTTTTTTTTTTTTGAGACAGGGTCTCACTCTGTCACCCAGGCTGGAGTGCAGTGGTGCAACCTCAGCTCACTGGAACCTCCGCCTCCTGGGTTCAAACAATTCTTCTTCATCAGTCTCCTGAGTAGCTGGCATTACAGGCAGGCGCCACCACGTTGGGCTAATTATTGTATTTTAAATAGAGATGGGGTTTCACAATGTTGGCCAGGCGATGGTCTCAAACTCCTGACCTCAAGTGATCTGCCTACCTCGGTCTCCCAAAGTGCTGGGATTACAGGCATGAGCCACCAGGCCCGGCCAACTTTTTTTTTTTTTTTTGAGACAGTTTTGCTCATGTTGCCCAGCCTGGAGTACAGTGGCGAGATCTCAGCTCACTGCCACCTCTGCCTCCCAGGTTCAAGCAATTCTCCTGCCTCAGCCTCCCAAATAGCTGGGATTACAGGCATGCACCATCATGCCTGGCTAATTTTTGTATTTTTAGTAGAGACAGGGTTTCACCATGTTGGTCAGGCTGGTCTCGAACTCCTGACCTCAGGTGATCCACCTGCCTCAGCCTCCGAAAGTGCTTGGATTACAAGCGTGATCCACTGTGCCCAGCCTTTTAATGAATTAATTTATTTTTGAGATGGAGTTTGGTTCTCGTCGCCCAGGCTGGAGTGCAATGGTGCGATCTCTTCTCACTGCAACCTCCACCTCCCCGGTTCAAACAATTCTCCTGCCTCAGCCTCCCAAGTAGCGGGATTACAGACATGTGCCACCACGCCTGGCTATTTTTTTTTTTTTTTTTTTTTGAGATGGAGTTTTGCTCTTGTCGTCCAGGATGGAGTGCAACAGCATGATCTCGGCTCACTGCAACCTCCACCTCCCGGGTTCAAGTGATTCTCCTGCCTCAGCCTCCCTAGTAGTTGGGATTACAGGTGCCTGCCACCAAGCCTGGCTAATTTTTAAATTTTTTTTTTTTTTTTTTTTTTTTTTTTTAGTAGAGATGAGGTTTTGTCACGTTGGCCGGGCTGGTCTTGAACTCCCGACCTCAGGTGATCCACCTGCCTCGGTCTCCCAAGTGCTGGGATTACAGGCATGAGCCACTGCATCCAGCCTTTCAGCCTTTTTTTTTTCTTTTTTTTTTTTTTTTGGAGATAGGGTCTCAACTCTAGTCTCCCAGGCTAGATTGCAGTTGCCCAAACACGGCTCATTACAGCCTCGACCTCCTGGGCTCAAGTGATCCTCCCACCTCAGCCTCCTGAGTAACTGGGACCACAGGCACCTACCACCATGCCCAACTAATTTTTGTATGTTTTGTAGATGCGCCCACCACCACACCCAACTAATTTTTGTATGTTTTGTAGAGATGAGTTTTTGCCATATTGCCTAGGCTGGTCTCGAACTCCTGAACTCAAGCAATCAACCTGCCTCAGCCTCCCAAAGTGCTAGAATTACAGGCATGAGCCACCGGGCCAGCTGCAACTATTCTATTAATCCAAAATTATTTCAAGACATAATTTAAAATGGAAAAACCGGCTGGGCGCGGTGGCTCACGCCTGTAATCCCAACACTTTGGGAGGCCGAGGTGGGTGGATCACTTGAGACCAGGAGTTTGAGACCAGCCAGGGCAACATGGTGAAACCCCCTCTCTACTAAAGATACAAAAATTAGTTGGGCTCAGTAGCGCACACCTGTAGACCCAGCTGCTCGGGACGCTGAGACGCAAGAATTGCTTGAATCTGGGGGACAGAGATTGCAGTGAGCTGGGATCGCACCACTGCACTCCAGCCTGGGTGACAGAGCGAGACTTCGTCTCAAAAAAAAAAAAAAAAAAAAAAGGAAAAGAAAAACAGAAAAATGAAAATGAAACCAAATCTGTACCCTAGATGCACTTATTGCTCATTTCTAGAGATATATCTGTTTCTAGGCCCTCTCAGTGAACAGACAGGGGACACATACACAGACATGCACGCTAGTTCTCTTTATAACATAACTCTCTTTCTCTGTCTATATATAAAACCATGAGATCATCCTGATACCTCCAATTCCAATTCAACACTTCAGGGTAAACTTTTGTTTTCCCCATCCATATTTGTCACTCTTTTTAGTAAGTAATCTAACTCCCATTATTCCTAATTACTTGTTTCCTCAAACCTAGATTACACAAAGGAATTTTCAGAATTGCCTAACCCACACCACTACAAAAGCAAATCTACTTACCAGAGTACAATATTTGTTTACAGATTTTTTTTTTTTTTTTTTTTTTTAGAGACAGCATCTTGCTCTATCACCCAGGGTGGAGTGCAGTGTGGCACGATCTCAGCTCACTGCAACTTCCACCTCCTGGGTTCAAGCAATTCTCGTGCTTCAGCCTCCCAGACCTTTTTTTTTTTTTTTTCTTTAAGACAGGGTCTCACTTTGTCACCCAGGCTAGAGTGCAGTGGTGTGATCACAGCTGACCGCAGCCTCAAACTCTTGGGCTCAAGCGATCCTCCCACCTCAGCCTCTTATGTAGTGGGGACTACAGGTACATGCCACCATGCCTGGCTAATTTTTAAAAAATATTTTTTTTGTGGCCGGGGGTGGTGGCTAACGCCTGTAATCCCAGCACTTTGGGAGGCTGAGGCGGGCGGATCACGAAGTCAGGAGATCGAGACCATCCTGGCCAACACGGTGAAACCCCGTCTCTACTAAAAATACAAAAAATTAGCTGGGAGTGGTGACACGCGCCTGTAGTCCCAGCTACTTGGGAGGCTGAGGCAGGAGAATCGCTTGCACTTGGGAGGTGGAGGTTGCAGTGAGCCGAGATCGCACCACTGCACTCCAGCCTGGGCGACAGAGTGAGACTCCATCTCAAAAAAAAAAAAAATTTGTAGGCCGGGCACGGTGGCTCACACCTGTAATCCCAGCACTTTGGGAGGCTGAGGTGGGCAGATCACCTGAGGTCAAGAGTTCAAGACCAGCCTGGCCAACATGGTGAAACCCCATCTCTAATTTGTACTTAAAATACAAAAATTAGCTGGGCATGGTGGCAGGCGCCTGTAATCCCAGCCACTCAGGAGGCTGAGGCAGGAGAATCGCTTGAAGCCGGGAGGCAGAGGTTGCAGTGAGCCAAGATTGCGCCATTGCACTCCAGCCTGGGCAACAAGAGCCAGACTCTCAAAAAAAAAAAAAAAAAAATATATATATATATACACACACACTATATATACACATATATATATACACACACACATACATATATATACACACACACATATATATAGTAGAGACAGGGACCTTACTATGTTCCCCAGGGTTGTCTCCAACTCCTGGCCTGAAGCAATCCTCCGGTCTCAGCCTCCCAAAGTGCCCAGATTGCAGGTGGGAGCCAGCATACCCAACCCATTGTTTACAGGCGTTTTTCTTTTTTTTTTTTGAGACAGAGTCTTGCTCTGTCGCCCAGGCTGGCTGGAGTGCAGTGGCGCGATCTCCGCTCACTGCAAGCTCCGCCTCCTGGGTTCACGCCATTCTCCTGCCTCAGTCTCCTGAGTAGCTGGGACTACAGGCGCCTGCACCACACCCGGCTAATTTTTTGTATTTTTTCTTTAGTAGAGATGGGGTTTCACTGTGTTGGCCAGGATGGTCTCGATCTCCTGACCTCGTCATCCACCCGCCTCGGCCTCCCAAAGTGCTGGGATTACAGGCGTAAGCCACCGCGCCCAGCCTGTTTACGGACGTTTTTGAGGTAAAATTTACATGCGGTAAAATTCACAAATCAAAATTCACAGCAGCCTGATAAAAGAATACACTTGGCTGGGTATGGTGGTTCGCGTCTGTAATCCCAGCACTTTGGGAGGCCGAGGCTGGCGGATCACGAGGTTAGATCGAGACCATCCTGGCTAACATGGTGAAACCCCGTCTCTACTAAAAAAAATACAAAACATTAGCCGGGCGTGGTGGCGGGTGCCTGTAGTCCCAGCTACTTGGGAGGCTGAGGCAGGAGAATGGCCTGAACCCGGGAGGCGGAGCTTGCAGTGAGCCCAGATCGCGCCACTGCACTCCAGCCTGGGTGACAGAGTGAGACTCCTTCTCTAAAAAAAAGAAAAAAAAAGAATACACTCAAGTAGCTCCTACCCCTATCACAATATAGAATGTTTACATCAGCAGGGCGCGGTGGCTCATACTTGTAATCCCAGCACTTTGGGAGTCCAAGGCGGGCAGATTACGAGGTCAGGAATTCAAGACTAGCCTGGGCAACACACTGAAACACTGTCTCTACTAAAAATACAAAAATTAGCTGGGCGTGCTGGCGGGTGCCTGTAATCCCAGCTACTGGGGAGGCTGAGGCAGGAGAATCACTTGAACCCAGGAGGTGGAGGTTGCAGTAAGCTGAGATCGCGCCACTGCACTCCAGCCTGGGCAACAAGAGCGAAACTCCGTCTCGGAAAAAAAAAAAAAAAAAAAGAATCAGGTTGTCAGTTCTACAAAAACATCCACTGGGATTTGACTGGGATTACATTGATTCTATAGATCAATGTCAGGAGAACTGGTATCTTAATAATATTGAGTCTCCTGTTTCATAAACATGGTGTATCTATTCATTTAGGAATTATTTAATTTCTTTCTTTTTTTTATTTTCTTTTATTTTTTGAGACAGAGTCTCACTCTCTCACCCAGGCTGGAGTACAGTGGCACCATCTCGGCTCACTGCAGCCTCTGCCTCCCGCATTCAAGGGATTCTCCTGCCTCAGCCTCCTCAGTAGCTGGGACCACAGGCTCATGCCCCCACGCCCGGCTAATTTTTGGTTTGTTTGCTTTTTGAGACAGAGTCTCCCTCTATTGCCCAGGCTAGAGTGCAGTGGCACAATCTCAGCTCACTGAAACCTCTGCCTCCCAGGTTCAAGAGATTCTCTCACCTCTGCCTCCCGAATAGCTGGGACTACAGGCACACACCACCATACCGGGCTAGTTATTTTTTATTTTTAGTAGAGACAGGGTTTCACTATATTGACCAGGCTGGTCTCCAACTCCTGATCTCGTGATCCTCCCACCTCAGCCTCCCAAAGTGCTAGGATTACAGGCATGAGCCACCGCACTTGGCCTTTTTTTTTTTTTTTTTTTTTTTTTTTTTTTTTAGATGGAGTTTTGTTCTGTTGCCTTGGCTGGAGTGCAGTGATGCCATCTTGGCTTACTGCAACCTCTTCCTCCGGGGTTCAAGCGAGATGGGGTTTCACCATATTGGCCAGGCTGGTCTTGAACTCCTGACCTCTGGTGATCCACCCGCCTTGGCCTCCCGAAGTGTTAGGATTACAGGTGTGAGCCACCGCTCCTGGCCTAATTTTTGCATTTTTAGTGGAGATGGGGGTTTCACTACGTTGGTCAGGCTGGTCTCAAACTCCCGACCTCAAGTGATCCATTTGCCTGGGCCTCCCAAAATGCTGGGATTACAGGCGTGAGCCACCATGCCCAGCCCATACATGTTATTTTAAGGTTTGAATTTCCTATGGGTCATTGCTAGTTTATAGAAATACAATTAGCTGGGCGCGGTGGCTCGCGCCAGTAATCCCAGCACTTTGGGAGGCTGAGGCAGGTGGATCACTTGAGGCCAGGAGTTAGAAACCAGCCTGGGCAACATGGTGAAACCCCATCTCTACAAAATATACAAAAATTAGCAAGGCATGGTTGCATGTGCCTGTAAGTCCCAGCTACTCGGGAGGCTTAGGTGGGAGGAATGCTTGAGCCCAGAAGACGGAGGTTGCAGTGAGCCAAGAGCCAGACCCTGTCTCAAAAAGAAAAAAAGAGCCTGGCACGGTGACTCACACCTGTTATCCCAGCACTTTGGGAGGCTGAGATGGGTGGATCACGTGAGGTCAGGAGTTCGAGACCAGCCTGGCCAACATGGTGAAACCCCATCTCTACTAAGAAAATACAAAAATTAGTCGGGCATGGTGATGAGCGCCTGTAATCCCAGCTATTTGGGAGGCCGAGGCAGGAGAATCACTTGAACCTGGGAGGCAGAGGTTGCAGTGAGCTGAGATCGCACCATTGCACTCCAGTCTGGGCCACAGAGTGAGACTCTGTCTCAAAAAAAAAAAAAAAAAAAAAAGGACATGGTGGCCTGTTTGTAATGTTATGTTAGGAGGAAAGGCAGTCTTTCACCGTTGAGTTTGACGTTACTATAGGTTATTTGTAGCTGCTCTTTATCATATGGAGGAGATATTACCTTCTTTCATTTCTAGTTTTCTGAGAGGTTTTTTTGGTTTTTGGTTTTTGGTTTTTTTTCTGAGACAGAGTTTTGCTCCTCTTGCCCAGGCTGGAGTGAAGTGGTCCGATCTAGGCTCACTGCAACCTCCACCTCCCGGGTTCAAGTGATCCTCCTGCCTCATCCTCCCAAATAGCTGGGATTACGGGTGCACGCCACCACATCCAGCTAATTTTTTGTATTTTTAGTAGAGGTGGGGTTTCATCATGTTGGATAGGCTGGTCTCAAACTCCTAACCTCAGGTGACCCACCCGCCTTGGCCTCCCAAAGTGCAGGGATTACAGGCGTGAGCCACTGCACCCGGCCGAGAGTTTTTTTTAAATCAGGAATGGATGGTGGATTTTGTCAAATGCTTTTCTTTGCATCTCTTGAGATGGTTTTTCTTGCATTCCTGGAATAAATTCAAATTCATCTTGATGTTTTTCTTTTGTATATATTGTTGGATGTGATTTACTAAAATGGGCTGGGCACATGGCTTATGCCTGTAATCCCAGCACTTTGGGAGGTAGAGGCGGGTGGATCACCTGAGATCAGGAGTTCAAGACCAGCCTGGCCAACATGGTGAAACCCCGTCTCTACTAAAAATACAAAAATTAGCTGGGCGTGGTGGCACGTGCCTGCAATCCCAGCTACTCGGGAGGCTGAGGCAGGAGAATCACTAGAACCCAGGAGGCAGAGGTTGCAGTGAGCCAAGTTTGCACCACTGCACTTCAGCCTGGGCAGCAGAGTGAGCCTCTGTCTCCAAAAGAAGAAAAAAAAAAGCAAAAAAACAAGATTTACTAAAATGTTAAGAACTTTTGCATCTGTGTTCATGAAGGATAGTTACATATAGTTTCCTTTTCTTGTAATGACTTTCTGTGGTTTTATATCAGAGTAATGCTAGTTTCATAGAATGAGTTGGAAAGTATCTCCTCTTAAATTTTCTGGAAGAGTTTGTGCAGAATTCATATTATTTCTTCCATATATATATATATGGTACAGTTCCCCAAGGAAGCCATCTGGGCCTGGAATTTCATTCATGGGAATATGTTTTACTAAAAATTCAATTTATTTAATATATATAGGGCTAGTCAAGTTATCTATTTCTTCCTGAGTGGGCATTGGTATTTTGTGTCTTGTAAGGAATTTGTTGTGAGAAGTATGGGCATAAATTTGTTTGTAATATTCTCCTTTATCCTTTTTTAAAATTGCGGTAAAATGTGCATGACATAAAATTTATCGTTTTAACCATCTGTAAGTGTACAATTCAGGAGCATTAAGTACATTCACAGTGTTGTGTAATCAGTGCCACTGTCTATTTCCAGAACTTTTTCATCATCCCAAACAGAAACTCTGTACCCATTAAGCAATAACTCCCCATTTTCCCCATCCCCAAGGCCCTGGTAACCTCTATTCTACTTTCTTCCTCTAGTAACTTGCCTATTCTAAATACCACATATAAGTGGAATCAATATTTGTCCTGTGTCTGGCAAATTTCACTTAGCGTATTTTCAAGGTTCATCCTGAATTGGCCTTCTCCATCTCCAGGCAGTAAACTGGGCAACCATCATGCTTACCTTGTTTGTTTCCCATCTCTCAGGGATCACTTTCCTTCACTGTCTAATGTCCAATATCTTTTTTTTGTTGTTTTGAGACAGGGTCTCACTCTCGCCCAGGCTGGAGTGCAGTGGCGCAATCACGTGTCACTGCAGCCTTGACCTCCTGGGCTCAAGCAATCCTACCGCCTCAGCCTTCCAAATAGCTGAGGCTTCCAGATTAGCCACCACACTCAGCTAATCTGATGTCCACTATCGTGAGATTTGTTTTTCCATTTTATTCGTCTGGATTTTTATTTGTTTCAGGCAGGAGGGCAAATTCTGTCCCCATTATTCCATCTTGGTTGAAAATTGGGCTGGGTGCGGTGGCTCACACCTGTAATCCCAGCACTTTGGGAGGCCAAGGCAGGTGGATCTCCTGGGGTCAGGAGTTTGAGACCAGCCTGCCCACCATGGTGAAACCCCATCTCTACAAAAATATAAAAAATTAGCAGGGCATGATGGTGGGTGCCTGTAATCCCAGCTACTCAGGAGGCTGAGGTGGGAGAATCACTTGAACCCAGGAGGTGGAGGTTGCAGTGAGCCGAGAACAAGCCATTGCACTCCAGCCTGGGTGACACAGTGAGACTCTGTCTCAAAAAAAAAAAAAAAAAAATGAAAACCAATAATTACAAACAGCAGAAAATCATGCACCAGGTTTCCAGACAAATTTGGTGAAAGATAAGTAGAACAAAATAGTTTTTTAAATAAAAAGAATGTAGTAACAGTGAACTATTTATCAGTTTTTTTGTTTGTTTGTCTCAAAGAGCTCCCGGCTGGGCGCGGTGGTTCATGCCTGTAATCCCAGCACTTTGGGAGGCCGAGGCGGGCAGATTACTTGAGGTCAGGAGTTCGAGACCACCATGGCAAACATGGTGAAACCCCGTCTCTACTAAAAAATAGAAAAATTAGCTGGCGTGGTTGCACACGCCTGTAATCCCAGCTACTCGGGAGGCTGAGGCAGGAGAATTGCTTGAGCCTGGGAGACGGAGGTTGCAGTGAGCCGAGATTGTGCCACTGCACTCCAGCCTGGCCAACAGAGCGAGACTGTCTCAAAAAAAAAAAAAGAAAAAAGAAAAAAAAAAGAAGGAAAGGAAGGAAGGAAGGAAGGAAGGAAGGAAGGAAGGAAGGAAGGAAAGAAGGAAGGAAGGAAGGAATTCAGTGCCAGGCATGGTGGCTCACGCCTGTAATCCTAGAACTTTGGGAGGCCGAGGTGGGTGTATCACCTGAGGTAAGGAGTTCGAGACCAGCCTGGCCAACATGGTGAAACCCCATCTTTACTAAAAATACAAAAATTAGCTGGGCGGCCTGGCGCAATGGCTCACGCCTATAATCCCAGCACTTTGGGAGGTCCAAGCCAGTGGATCACGAAGTCAGGAGATCGAGACCATCCTGGCTTGATTCTCCTGCTTCAGCCTCCCGAGTAGCTGGGACTACAGGCGCATGCCACCACACCAGCTAATTTTTGTATTTTTCTTAGAGACATGGTTTTACCATGTTGGCCAGGATGGTCTCGATCTCTTGACCTTGTGATCTGCCCACCTCGGCCTCCCAAAGTGCTGGGATTACAGGTGTGAGCCACTGCACCCGGCAGTTTTTTGTTTTTTATTTTTGAGACAGAGTCTCGCTCTGTCACCAAGGCTGGAGTGCAGTGGTGCGATCTTGGCTCACTGCAACCTCTGCCTCCCAGGTTCAAGCAATTCTCCTGCCTCAGCCTCCCAAGTAGCTGGGACTACAGGCATGTGCCACCACGCTTAGCTAACTTTTGTGTTTTTAGTAGAGATGGGGTTTTGCTGTGTTGGCCAGGCCGGTCCTGAACTCCTGACCTCAAGTGATCTGCCCTCCTCGGACTCCTAAAGTGCTGGGATTATAAGCGTGAGCCACTGCGCTTGGCCTATACTCTTCATTAGAAGCAAGTCTCTAAGTCCAACTCACATTCAAGAGGAGGAGGGGAATTAGGCTCCACCTCTTGAGGGGATGAGAATAAGATATCTAATACATATTTTGGAGGTGGTAATTTTTTTTTTTTTTGAGACGGAGTCTCTCTCTGTCACCCAGGCTGGAGTGCAGTGGCGCTATCTTGGCTCACTGCAAGCTCCGCCTCCCAAGTTCACACCATTCTCCTGCCTCAGCCTCCCGAGTAGCTGGGACTATAGGCGCCTGCCACCATGCCCGGCTAATTTTTTTTTAATTTTTTTTTTAGTAGAGACGGGGTTTCACCATGTTAGCCAGGATGTTCTCGATCTCCTGACCTTGTGATCCGCCCGCCTCAGCCTCCCAAAGTGCTGGGATTATAGCCATGAGACACCACGCCTGCCTATACTTTTTAAAAATAATATATTTTTTGGCTGAGCACTGTGGCTCACGCCTATAATCCCAACACTTTGGGAGGCTGAGGCGGGTGGATCACTTGAGGTCAGGAGTTCAAGACCAGCCTGGCCAATACGGTGAAACCCCATGCCGGGTGTGGTGGCACATGCCTGTAATCCCAGCTACTCGAGAGGCTGAGGCAGAATTGCTTGAACCCAGGAGGTAGAGGTTGCAGTGAGCTGAGATTGCGCCACTGCACTCCAGCCTGGGCAACAGAGCGAGACTCTGTGTCAAAATAAAAATAAAAATTAAAAATATATATATTTTTTGACATGTGGTTTCACCATGTTGCTTAGGCTGGTCTTGAACTCCTCAGCTTAAGCGATCCTCCCACCTCAGCCTTTCAATATGTTGGGATTACAGGCGTAAGCTGCTGCGCCCAGCCTGAAGGTGATACTTTAAGGATGTGCAACTGTGTTTCACCTTAAAGTTTTGCCCGCTAGTTTTAGCATTTAGTGGATCTTGTCTGCAGCAATTATTACTGTGGTATTCTAATGGGAATTTTCTACTTCCCTCATTCCTTCTGTATTTATTATTTGGAATTCTTGTGTAAGAAAGAGTTGACCCTTCTCCACCATTCATGTATTTATTAGAGACAGCATCTCCTGGTGTCATCCAGGCTAGAGTTCAGGGGCTATTCACAGGAGTGATCATGGTGCATTACAGCCTCAAACTCTTGAGCTCAAGCCATTCTCCCGCCTCAGCCTCCCAAGTATCTGGGACTACAGGCACACACCACCTCGTCTGGCTCTCAGCATTTATTTATTCAGTCATATCACTTATATAAATAAGTATGGAATCATGGATGTTCATTTTTTGAACTATAATCTAATATTACCCTTTCTGTTATTCTTGCTCAAATTGTTCCAGCTTTGGCCATTGGGAGTTGTTTTTCTTTTTTTTCGAGACGGAGTCTTGCTCTGTTGCCAGGCTGGAGTGCAGTGGCAAGATCTCCGCTCACTGCAACCTCCGCCTCCCACGTTGAAGCGATTCTCCTGCCTCAGCCTCCCGAGTAGCTAGGACTACAGGCGCGTGCCACAACACCCAGCTAATTTGTGTATATTTAGTAGAGGCAGGGTTTCACCATGTTGGCCAGGATGGTCTTGATCTCTTGACCTCATGATCTGCCCACCTTGGCCTCCCAAAGTGCTGAGATTACAGACGTGAGCCACTGCACCTGACCAGGAGCTCTTTCAGGTTGGCTTCTGTATCTTATGACATGCTGCAATCATTGCTTTTTTGTTTGTTTGTTTGGTTTTTTTTTTTGAGATGGAGTTTCGCTCTTGTTGCCCAGGCTGGAGTGCAATGGCATGATCTCGGCTCACTGCAACCTCCGCCTCCCAGGTTCAAGCAATTCTCCTGACTCAGCCTCCTGAGTAGCTGGGATTACAGGTGCCCCCCACCACGCCCGGCTAATGTTTTGTATTTTTAGTAGAGACGGGGTTTCACCATGTTGGCCAGGCTGGTCTGAAACTCCTGACCCCGGGTGATCCACCCGTCTTGGCCTCCCAAAGTGCTGGGATTACAGGTGTGAGCCATCGCGCCTGGCCTCCATCATTGTTTTTAGGCATTTCCTTACTTTCTGTCACTACAGGATGCTCCAGGCTTATCTTGTATTTCTCTCCACCCCAGACTGAAAATCAGCCATTTTTCCAGGAGCCCTAGTTTCTTTTATTGGAGAATGGCATTTAGAAACCAAGGTCCAGGCCAGGCGCAGTGGCTCAGACCTGTAATCCCAGCACTTTGCGAGGCCAAGATGGGCAGATCACCTGAGGTCAGGAGTTCAAGACCAGCCTGGCCAACACAGCGAAACCCTGTCTCTACTAAAAATACAAAAAGTAGTCAGGCATGGTGGCCAGCGCCTGTAGTTCCAGCTACTCAGGAGGCTGAGGCAGGAGAATCGCTTGAACCCAGGAGGCGGAGGTTGCAGTGAGCCAAGATTGCGCCATTGCACTCCAGCCTGGGTGACAAGGGTAAAACTCTGTCTCAACAACAACAACAAAAAAGAAACCAAGATCTGGCCACTAGATGTGCTCATTGTTTCTGGGATAGCATGATTTGTAGGACTTCTCAGTGGACAGATTGAGAAACTGTCTGCAAAAACCAAGAAGATAGGACCACTTAGTACAACATAGTTTCTGTGGTAGGTGCCTTCTGAGATGCCCTCAACCAGTGCTCCCTGCCTGCTATATTCTTGGTCTTGTGTAATCCCCTCCCCTTCAGTAACTTGTTTCCAAGCAACAGAATGCCTCAACCTTGAGGGGATATCACTTCCATAATTAGATCACAAGAGATGTGACCTCTGTTTTGCTAGCCAACTCTTTCTCTCGCTGGCTTGGATGAAGCAAACTACCATGCTGTGAGCCACTGCGTGGAAAGGCACACACGGTGTGGATGGTGGGTACCTCTGGCTAACAGCCAGCAAGGAACTGGGGCCCTCTGTCCAACAGGCTGCAGAGAACTGGATCCTGCCAACAAATATGGGAGCACGGAGCAGATCCTTCCCCGGTCGCACGTTCAGAGAAGTCCTTAATCCTGCCCGACTCCTTCCTTGATTGTGCCTTAGTGAGAGAGGCTGAAGCTGAGGACCCAGCTGAGCCCAGCCTGGATTCCTGACTCGCAAAACCTGAGAGATAATTTATGTGTATTGTTTGGAGCCACTAAGATTGTGGTCATTTGTTTCACAGGAATAAGTAGTACAGCATCCTTACTTGGATCCTAGCACAGAAAAGTCGTTAGTGGAAAAGCCAGTGAAATCCAAATAAAGTCTGAAGTTGAGTTAATAGTACTCTACCAATCTTATTTTTTTTTATTTTTTATTTTTTTCTGAGACGGAGTCTCGCTCTGTTGCCCAGGCTGGAGTGCAGTGGTGCAATCTCGGCTGCCAGCCTCCCGGGTTCATGCCATTCTCCTGCCTTAGCCTCCCGAGTAGCTGGGACTACAGGTGCCCGCCACCACGCCCAGCTAATTTTTTGTATTTTTAGTAGAGACGGGGTTTCAACCTGTTAGCCAGGATGGTTTCGATCTCCTGACCTCATGATCCGCCTGCCTCAGCCTCCCAAAGTGCTGGGATTACAGGCATGAGCCACCGAGCCCGGCCCAATGTTATTTTCTCAGCACTGATAAATGTGCCATGGTTATGTAGAATGTTAACATTAGGGGGAGGTGGGTGACAGGTATGAAAGCTCACTAATGGTGATGCAACTCTTCTGTAAATCTAAAATTATTTCAGAAAAACTGTTAAAAAACCTCTGGGAGGCCAGGTACGGTGGCTCACGCCTGTAATCCCAGCACTTTGGGAGGCTTAGGCGGGTGGATCACGAGGTCAGAAGATCAAGACCATCCTGGCTAACATGGTGAAACCCCATCTCTACTAAAAATACAAAAAAATTAGCTGGGCGTGGTGGCGTGCGCCTGTAGTCCCAGCTACTTGGGAGGCTGGGCAGGAGAATGGCTTGAACCCAGGAGCCGGAGGTTGCAGTGAGCCAAGATCTCACCACTGCACTCCAGCCTGGGCGACAGAGTGAGACTTCGCCTCAAACAAAAACAAAAAAACACACCTCTGGGAGGCCAGGTGCAGTGGCTCACATCTGTAATCCCAGCACTTTGGGAGGCCGAGGCGGTTGGATCATTTGAGATCAGGAATTCAAGACCAGCCTGGCCAACATGGTGAAAACCCATCTCTACTAAAAATACAAAAATTAGCCAGGCAGTAGTGGCATGTGTCTGTAATCCCAGCTACTCGGGAGGCTGAGGCAGGAGAATCGCTTGAACCTGGGAGGTGGAGGTTGTGGTGAGCCAAGATCATGCCACTGCACTCCAGTTTGGGTGAGAGTGGAGACCCTGTACCCCCACCCCCACCAAAAAAAACCTCTGAGCATTACATGTTACGTTTAAAAAATAAAGAAGAGGCCAGGCACAGTGGCTCACGCTGTAATCCCAACAATTTGGGAGGCCAAGGCGGGCGAATCATCTAAGGTCAGGAGTGTGAGACCAGCCTGACCAACATGGTGAAACCCGGTCTCTGCTAAAGGTACAAAAAATTGGGCCAGGGGCCGTGGCTCACGTCTGTAATCCCAGCAATTTGGGAGGCCAAGGCAGGAGGATCATTTGAGGTCAGTTCAAGACCAGCCTGGCCAACATGGTGAAACCCCATCTCTACTAAAAATACAAAAATTAGCTGAGCAGTAGTGGCATGTGTCTGTAATCCCAGCTACTCGTGAGGCTGAGGCAGGAGAATCACTTGAACCTGGGAGGCAGAGGTTGCAGTGAGCCGAGATCGCACCATTGCGCTTCAGCCTGGACGACAGAGCGAGACTCTGTCTTTAAAAAAAAAAAAAAAAAAAAAAAAGGCCGGGCATAGTGGCTCACCCCTGTAATTCCAGCACTTTGGGAGGCCGAAGTGGGCAGATCATGAGGTCAGGAGTTTGAGACCAGCCTGACCAACATGGTGAAATCCTGTCTCTAATAAAAATACAAAAATTAGCCAGGCGCAGTGGCAGGTGCCTGTAATCCCAACTACTCGGGAGGCTGAGGCAGGAGAATTGCTTGAGCCTGGGAGATGGAGGTTGCAGTGAGCCGAGACCGTGCCACTGCACTCCAGCCTGGGCAAGAGTGAGACTCCATATAAAAAAAAAGAAAAGTACCTAAAATTTGCCAGGCATGGTGGCACATGCCTGTAATCCCAGGTACTCAGGAGGCTGAGGCAGGAGAATCGCTTGAACCCGGGAAGCGGAGGTTGCAGTGAGCTGAGATCACGCCGTTGCACCCCAGCCTGGGTGACAGAGGGAAACCCTGTTTCAAAATAAATAAATAAATAAATAAATAAAATAAGAAAGTATAGTGCCAGGTATGGTGGTTTACGCTTGTAATCCCACTTTGGGAGGCCACGGCAGGTGTATCACTTGAGGCCAGGAGTTTGAGACTAGCCGGGGCAACATGGTGAGACCCTGTCTCTACTAAAAATACAAAAATTAGCTGGGCATGGTTGCGTGTCTGTAATCCCAGGTACTTGGGAGGCTGAGGCACGTGAATCGCTTGAACCTGGGAGGCAGAGGTTGCAGTTAGCAGAGATCGTGCCACTGCACTCCAGTCTGGGTAACAGGGTGAGACTCCGTTTCAAAAAAAAAAAAGAGAGTATAGCAAAGTTGAGGAGAAAAAATAAAGGTTATTAGGGAGCCATCAGTCTGGTTACAGAGATTCAGCAACCAGGCTTGGAGGGGTAGCAGTGTGATAGGTTAGAAAGACCTAGCAAGGGTCGGGTGTGGTGGCTCACATCTCTAATCCCAGCACTTTGGGAGGCCGAGGCAGGCGGATCACTTGAGGTCAGGAGTTCGAAACCAGCCTGGCCATCATGGTGAAACCCCGTCTCTACTAAAAACACAAAAAATTAGCTGGGTATGGTGGCAGGCGCCTGTAATCCCAGCTAGAGAGGTTGAGACAGGATAATTACCTGAACCTGGGAGGCAGACGTTGCAGTGAGCCAAGATCATGCCACTGCACTCCAGCCTGGGTGACAGGGCGAGACTCTGCCTCAAAAAAAAAAAAGAGATATCAAGTATGGTGGTCACAGTCTAGGGGAGTCACGGTGACCAAGCCCAGTTCCAGCCCTCAGATGTCACAGTCTGGTGGGGGAAATGGAGGGACCAGGCCTGATGCTTGTTCTAGGAGTCAGTGTCTGGTTGAGAAATTGCGGGAAAATACTTTTTCCCAGCCTTCAAGATACTTGTGTTCCTTTAAATTCTCCCAAAATCTCAACATCTGTTCCAAAATTCAGTTGGTTGCCTGTTCCTCTGCCTTTCAGATATTTGTCTTTGCCCTTTCCACCATCTTAAATACCTCTGTTGTCTGCCAGGAAATATCCTCATAGACTTCTTTATCAGTTTCAAAAGTGGATTTGCAAGAAAAGCTTCTTTCCCCCTCTGCCCTCAGTGGCATTTTTCAATCGAGCCCTCACTCACCTGACTTTACTGTTTTACCGCCTCACCCATTTACAGGCTTGCATATCTTCAGAACAGTTCAATTCTATTCCTCAGCTTCTTCAAAGACCAAATGGAAGTAAGAAGCAGCATGTTCTGACTAACATCCCTTTAGAGAAATAAATTAGATGAAACACTTGCAGCAGTTAAAATTGTGCCTGGTGATTGGTCTTTAAAAGTACTAATGTCTTTTGTTTGCATATTGTCTTCCTCCATGCCCTCTTCCTTTCTAAATTCTTTTATCCATCCTTCTGGAATCTGTTTCTCCCAAGGACTTTTATCCCTCTTGGCCTGCATGGGCTATGTTCACTGCACAGTGAAAAACAAGGACAGGAGACTCTTTGCCAAAGTTAAAAGCGCATCAAACACGCCTAGCTTTTATTATTTTAATCACAAACCTATAGACCCCTCAGTATACCCTCCCTGGGGCCTGGCCCCAGCAATCCAAAGCTGACAACTTTGGGTGTAGGTATGAGGGGTGGGAATGGAAGGGGGACTGTCTCTTGATAACTCTGAAATGGGGTGATTCCTCCAAATGAAGAACTGGGTGGGGAACAGAGGTTGGGGTGGCCTAGATTCTCAGTATGCGGAGCGATAAAAAAATCAGATAAACAAATGAGGGGGTACAATATGTTTTACAACCCTCCTCCAAGCCTCTGCCTTGCTGGGGGAAGGCTTCCAGTTTTTCCTGGGCTGGGGAGCTCCCAGGATAGCCCCTTCCTTCATCCTCTTGCCCTACATGTTGAAAAAGAATACTGAGGTACTGGTTCTGGTAACCTGAACTCAGTCCCCTACTAATACCCATCACCTTCCCAAACTGCCCCTCAAGGAAGAAGGCAGGACTCTGCCCAAGGGTGGGGGCCTCTCACTCCAGATATAGGTCTGGAAAATTCATCCATGAAATTTCATAATCTGTCCCTTTTCCCAAAAGCAAGGTTGGCTCAGAGCCCTCCTAGGTCAGGTCAGGTTGGTCCCAGGTTAAGGTAGGGGAGCTTAAGTACCACTCCTCCCTGCAGTGTGGAATGCTTAGATGGGATGTTGCTGAGGGACAAGAGTGGGGCTGTGATCTCCACAAGCACTAGCGGTGGCCTGGTCCTACTGATTCTTCCACACCTGAAACGCCTGTGCTGGGCTGTTCCTATAGGGAAGGGGTGGGGCCTGGCTCCTCCATTCCTAGAAGGCCAGGAGAGTTCCCAGGGGAAGGGGCCAGGTCTCATCCTCGCTTCTGTTCCTTGCGTGGGCAGAGCAGGGCAGGGTTCATGGGGAAGGGGCAGAGCTTAAACCCCCAGGGCTGGGACCTCTATTACTTGACTCCTCTTCTGTGCCAGGATGGACTAGACTGGTGGTTCCAAGACAAAGGATGGAGCAACATCCTGACATCTCCCTTTCCCAGGAGACCTGGCTAGGACAGTCCCTAGGGGACAGGGGCGAGACCTCATCCTGTCTCCTTCCCTCACCTGGGCAAGGATGAGTCCCACGGGGACAGGGGTGAGGCTGTGATCCCCAGGGGGCAGGCCCTGATCTCATGTCCTTCTCCAGCCTTCTCCTTCTGAAATACCTGCACTGGGCGGTTCCTTTGGGGAAGGTGCAGGGCCTCATCTGACTCCTCCTCCTTGCCTGATTACAGGGGTGGGGCCTGATCACATCTCCTCTTCCCCCAGAATACCTGGGCAGGGCAGTCTCATGGGAGGGTGGGGGAAAAGGCGGGGCCTCATCCTGACTGGTCCTCCTTTCCTGGGTGGGGAAGTCCCAGGGGAGGGGTGAGGCCTGATCAGGACTCCTCCTCCATGCTGAAGCTGCTGCGGCGGCTGCTGGCCTTGGAGACAGCAGGGGACACTGAAGAGAGCAAGGGATCGGAGGCAGCCCGCAGTGGGGACAGGGCACCCCCTGACAGTCCTCCCACCACCCCCTCCTCCTCCTCCATCAGAATGTCCTCCAGCCCCAGGTGGAAGGGGTCTCCCAGGTCCCCCAGGTGGTCGCTGGGAAAGTGCAGGTCCAGAAGGGCATCTGAGGGCGGTGCGGGGGGCTGCTGATGGGGAGCATTCTGGGCAGGTCCCCCCCCTACATGGAACGTTGCTGCGCCTGGCCTGCCCTCCTCCTCAATGTCCAGCTGCTCTGGCTTGAGGCTGTCAGAAGCCGAAGTCGTGGCCAGGGAGAGCAGCCCTGGAGTGGGAGGTACCGGCAGGCCATGGATCTGGGCCTGCAGTTCTAGTTCCTGTAAAAAATAGGGGTTGGGTGCAGGATAAGTAGGGTTCAGAGTCCCTGAGAGGCAGAGGAGTGTAAAGTTTGAAAAGGGTAGGTTCCCTGGGTTGGAATTCAGCTTCTGCTACTCACTAGTTGCAAAACTTTAGGCAAGGTGCTTAACATCTCTGAAGCTTCAGAATCGCAAACTGTAAAGTGGGTATATAATAATGGCCCCTAGGCTGGGCGCAGTGGTTCACGCCTGTAATCACTTTGGGAGGCCGAGGCAGGTGGATCACCTGAGGTCGGGAGTTCGAGACCAGCTTGACCAACATGGAGAAACCCCGTCTCTATTAAAAATACAAAAATTAGCTGGGTGTGATGGTGCATGCCTATAATCCTAGCTACTCAGGAGGCTGAGACAGGAGAATTGCTTGAACCCAGGAGGCGGAGGTTGCGGTGAGCCGAGATTGCGCCATTGCACTCCAGCCTGGGCAACAAGAGCGAAACTCCATCTCAAAAATAAATAAATAAATAAATAAAATAATGGCCCCTATCTCATAGAATTCTGAGGATTGAATAAGTTAGTGGACATAAAGCTCTTGTCACAGTACAGAGCACAAGATAAATGCTATGTACGTTAGCAATATTATTATCCTTCTTAATATTATGATTATTATTTATCATTATCACTATCATCATCGTGTGAGCTGGGAAGTCCGGGGATCCCCCAAGTATGCCAGGAAGGGAAACCCTGGCCTGCTCTCTCTCTGCCTCCACCTGCAGGAAGCTCTCCCCCTCTTCCCCCACCACCATCTCCTCTTTTCAAACCTGAATTCGGAGCTGCAGGCTGCGGTTGGCCTGCTCCAGGGATCGCTGCCGGCTCTCCAGGTCTTTGGAGCGCTGCTGCTCCTTCTGCAGCTTGCGGATATAATCCACAGAGGCCTTCAGGATGGTGCCCTTGTTCCAGCGCATCTCCCTGTGGGGCCCAAGTGGGAGGCAAGCAGGAAATGCCACATGAGGGGTTTCTCAGGAGCTGAGGCGGGGATTGCACCAGGTGGGAGCCTCCCACCACATGCTTAGAACTTGAGGCTGGGGTCTTTCAAAGGTATGGAGTACCCAGAGGAAAACTTCCCGCCTAGAATCTTACAATGGTGCCCCATCACACTCCAAATGCTGGAAGCCGTCTCTGACCTGACCCCTTAGGATTCCTCTCTTCCCTATGTCCCTCCGATTGATCTCACTACAGCCACATTGGTCTCTCAGTGCTCCTAGAATATGGAAAACCATTCCCATCTCAGGGCATCAATCCCAGCCGTGCCCTCTGCCTTGAATACTCTTACCCCCAGACACCCATGCGGCTCCCCGCCTTGCCTCCTTAGGCTCTTTATTCAAACGTTTCCTTGTCAGTTGGGGCCTGCCCTGTCCTCACCTTCCTTACCCCAAACTAACCCTCCCCAACATTCTCCCATTTTCCTTCCAGTCTTTATTCTTCTCATAACACTCATCATAATGGATCTCATGGATGTTTACTTATTTACTATTTGCCTGCACCCACTAAAACATCAGTTTCATGAGGTCTGTTTTGTTCCCTCTGGTATCTTTAGGGCCTAATATGGTACCTGGCACAAACCAGAGGCTCAATAAATAAATCTTTCTCTTTTCCTTTTTTTTTGGGGGGGGGGGTGGGGGATGGAGTCTCGCTCTGTCACCCAGGCTGGAGTGCAGTGGCACAATCTCGGCTCACTACAACCTCCACTTCTTGGGTTCAAGCGATTCTCCTGCCTCAGCCTTCTGAGTAGCTGAGATTACAGGCCTACGCCACCATGCCTGGCTAATTTTTTTTGTATTTTTTGTAGAGATGGGGTTTCACCATGTTGGCCAGGCTGGTCTCAAACTCCTGACCTCAGGTGATCCACCCGTCTCAGCCTCCCCAAGTGCTGGGATTACAGGTGCCCACCACCACGCCCCGCTAATTTTTGTGTTTTTAATAGAAATGGGGTTTCACCATGTTGGCCAGGATGGTCTCGATCTCCTGACCTCGTGATCCACCCGCCTCGGCCTCCCAAAGTGCTGGGATTATAGGCGTGAGCCACTGCGCCCGGCCATCTTTTTTTTTTTTTTTTTTGAGACAAAGTCTTGCTCTGTCACCCAGGCTGGAGTGCAGTGGCACCATATTGGCTCACTGCAACCTCCGCCTCCCGGGTTCAAGTGATTCTCCT
Organism: Pongo abelii; assembly: GCF_028885655.2. Lineage (NCBI taxonomy): Eukaryota > Metazoa > Chordata > Mammalia > Primates > Hominidae > Pongo > Pongo abelii. The sequence continues at coordinate 49,518,674 of NC_072008.2, forward strand.
GCCTCAGCATCCCGAGTAGCAGGGATTACAGGTGCGTGCCACCACGCCCAGCTAAATTTTTTGTATTTTTAGTGGAGGCAGGGTTTCACCATGTTGGCCTTCAACTCCTGACCTCGTGATCTGCCTACCTTGGCCTCCCAAAGTGCCAGGATTACAGGTGTGAGCCACTGCACCCAGCTAATTTTTGTATTTTTGAGTAGAGACGGGGTTTCATCATGTTGGCCAGGCTAGTCTGAAACTCCTGACCTTAGGTGATCCACCTGCCTTGGCCTCCCAAAGTGCTGGGATTACAGGCATGAGCCACCACACCCGGCCAATAAATAAATCTTGAGTAAATAAAGGAAGTACCATTGCACCACTGCACTCCAGCCTGGGTGACAGCGTGAGACTCCATCTCAAAAAAAAGAAAAAAAAAAAGGAAGTACTAAGTGAACAGAAAAGTAGGTGCATATATCCTACAGGGACCAGATGGGGCACACAGACCATAACATTATGTGCCTAACATTTTAGGTGCTGACACAGTGAGGGTCTGCAACCCTGCTCAGGCTGAGAAAGAACCAGACAGAGGAGAAATGCCTGGGCCGAGACTGCCTGGTGAGCCCACCAAGGCACAATTTTAGTAGCATGGGACGCCTGCCCCACCTCCCGCTGGCCTGAGGGTCCCAGCCCAGACTCACGGGTCACTGGACTTAGGGATGAGAGTGCCCAGTTCCTTGATCCTGTCGTTAATGTTGAATCGCCTGCGACGCTCAACTTTGGAGAGGGGAGGAGAGGAAGAAAGAGTGGGAGAAAGAGTTGTCAATTAGCCAAAAATGGAAGAGACAGAAAGTAGGGAGTTGGGAGGCTGTTGCAGGGAAGGAGTTCCCCATGGGGGCCCAGGACTTGGGGTGAGGCAGGCCTGCAGAGCACCCGGGCAATGCACACGCTCTCTGGCTTACTTAGGTTGTGATTGTCTTTCTTCTGCCGTTCCTTCAAAAGGGCCTTTGCCTCGGTCTCTGGAAAAGAGTAGAGTGATCAGGGCCTCTGGGCACAGGAAGGCAAGAAACACACGCAGATGCTAAGGTAGGGTTTGGTAGCCAAAAGCAGGGGAAATGCCTTTTTTAAAAAGTGCCTTCTTTTTACTATTTTAAACCATGGTGATAGGCTGGTTGTTAAATCCAAGATGAGAGGAAGTGAGAAGTGGGGTGAAAGCAAGACCACAAGCCATATGGGGAAAGGGGACAAACAGCCCCCATTTCCATATGTCCAAACCATTCCCCTCAGAATCAGGCCCATCTCTAGACCTGGTAGGCACAGGGCTCACCTGGGGTAAAGTGTAGGGCCATGGGGCCAAGACCCTATCACCTACCAGAGATCTCCCGTTTGATGTTGGGCAGCTCAGCTGGGCAGGAGTTGCTGACAGTGATGGCTGGTGTGGCCACGCCTTGACTACTGTACACATCAAGCAGATTCCCTGACACAGGTAGCTGGGGGCAGAGAGGGCAGAGAACCACCAGTTGGGAACAAACCCCAGGCTTGGCTCCTCCTCAGAACCAGGTTCCTGAGCTTCCACATATCCCAAAGATGGGGCACCCTCTAATGCAAGGACTGGCTGACTCAGCACCAGAACCCTTGCTTCTCCTTCAAGGCAAATTCACATGGCGACCAAACAGGGAGGACAGAGCAAACCGGACCTACCTTGCTTCGCTGGGAGACTGGAGCCTGCCTGGCCTGCTTATCGCTTCCTCCAGTCCCTCATATCCCTCAGTGACCTCTAAAGCCCCTCTCCCAAACCCCGGGGCTGGCTCTGAGAAGAAATGCTGGAAAACCACCCTTCTCAGGTCTTTGTGGGCTCTGATGGGACATTCCAGTCCGTTAGCTCCTCCCAGCACAACATTCCAATCCAGCATTCTTGGAACACTCCAACCCAATCTTCTCCGACCTTGGTAAATTGTCATGATAACATTCTATCCAAAATCTGGCCTTCTGGAGAATTCCAACCTAATCTCCAGTCTTTCACTCTGATCAAGTTGTACCATCTTCCACTCTGATCAAGTTGTACCATCTTCCACATCAGGGTCTCCTGTTGCTGTGGACCAAGGTCCTGACTCCAGTATCTTCCTGCACATTCTGTTCTCTCAGGAGATTCTTATCCAACTATTCAATTAGCACTGCTTTATGTCAGCCTAGTTTTTTTTTTTTTTTCCTCTCCTTCACATTTTTCTGGATATACTCCAGAGGAGCATGCCAATCTGAAGTATACCCAGGGCCAGGTGCAGTGGCTCACGCCTGTAATCCCAGCACTTTGGGAGGCCGAGGTGGGCGGATCACTTCAGGTCAGGAGTTCGTGACCAGCCTGGCCAACATGGTGAAACTCCATCTCTACTAAAAATACAAAACAACAAAAAAAATTAGCCGAGCGTGGGGGCCTGCACTTGTAGTCCCAGCTACTTGAGAGGCTGAAACAGGAGAGTTGCTTGAACCCAGGAGGTGGAGGTTGCAGTGAGCCGAGGTCACGCCACTGCACTCCAGCCTGGGCAACAGAGCGAGACTCCATCTCAAAATAAATAAATAAATAAATACATACAAATAAAGTATATCCAAATCCCACTTCTTCATGAGTTTTAATCTCTTTTTTTTTTTTTTTTTTTGAGACGGAGTATCATTCTGTCACCCAGGCTGGAGGGCAGTGGCGCAATCTCGGCTCACTGCAAGCTCTGCCTCCCAGGTTCACGCCATTCTCCTGCCTCAGCCTCCCAAGTAGCTGGGACTACAGGCACTCGCCACCACGCCCGGCTAATTTTTTCGTATTTTTAGTAGAGACGGGGTTTCACTGTGTTAGCCAGGATGGTGTCGATCTCCTGACCTTGTGATCTGCCTGCCTCGGCCTCCCAAAGTGCTGGGATTACAGGTGTGAGCCACCACACCTGGCTGAGCTTTAATCTCTTGAACCCACTTCCAATCTGGTGGATATAAGGTCCCAATCTCTAGCTGTGTCCAAATCAATAAAAAGTTCTGATAAATTAGTCCCATTTTTATACATGCTTCCATCCTATTGATAAGTTGGAAAAAAGCAAAACTACAGCCACTTGGTATGCTCTAAAGCAAGTTATGAGACCAGGCATGGTGGCTATGTCTGTAATCCCAGCACTTTGGGAGGCTGAGGTGGGTGCATGGCTTGAGCTCAGGAGTTCGAGACCAGCCTGGGCAACACAGTGAGACCCTGTCTCTACTAAAAATACAAAAAATTAGCCAGGCATGGTGACACAAGCCTATGGTCCCAGCTACTTGGGAGGCTGAGGTGGGAGGATCACTTGAGCCCAGAAGGTGGAGGCTGCAGTGAGCCAGGATTACACCACTGCACTCCAGCCTGGGTGACATGAGCAAGACCCTGTCTCAAAAATAAATAAATAGGCCGGGCGCAGTGGCTCAAGCCTGTAATCCGAGAACTTTGGGAGGCTGAGGCTCAGGATCACCTGAGGTCAGGAGTTCGAGACCAGCCTGACCAACATAGTGAAACCCCGTCTCTACTAAAATACAAAAATTAGCCAGGTGTGCTGGTGGGCACCTGTAATCTCGGCTACTTGGGATGCTGAGGCAGGAGAACCCAGGAGGCTTGAACCCAGGAGACAGAGGGTGCAATGAGCAGATATCGCACCATTGCATTCCAGCCTGGACAAGGAGAGCGAAACTCCATCTTAAAAAAAAAAAAATTAAATAAATAAATAAATAAAGCAAGTTAGGCCAGGCATGGTGGCTCATGCCTGTAATTCCAGCACTTTGGGAGGCTGAGGCAGGCAGATCACAAAGTCAGGAGATTGAGACCATCCTGGGTAACACGGTGAAACCCTGTCTCTACTAAAAATACAAAAATTAGCCGGGCATGGGGGCACGCGCCTGTAGTCCCAGTTACTCAGGAGGCTGAGGCAAGAGAATCGCTTGAACTTGGTAGGCGGAGGTTCCAGTGAGCCGAGATAGCACCATTGCGCTCCAGCCTGGGTGACAGAGCAAGACTTTGTCTCAAAAAATAAATAAATAAATATAATAAAGCAAGTTACGAGACTCTTGGAGTGTTCAAAACCAGAATGTTACAATGGTATATTCCTTGCTCTAGAAAGTTTTATCTACTGACTAGAAGGACTCTGCCTCCTGGCACAGTTCACTTGGTATGTTCCAATCACTACGAGATCCAACTACTTGTTATAACCCACAGCAAGTTTGAAGACTTTTGTTATGCTTCAAGGCCGGGCGTGGTGGCTCACACCTGTAATTCCAACACTTTGGGAGGCCAAGGCAGGTGGATCACTTGAAGTCAGGAGTTCAAGACCAGCCTGGCTCACAGGGTGAAACCCGGTCTCTACTAAAAATACAAAAATTAGCCAAGCGTAGTAGCGTACACCTGTAATCCCAGCTACGTGAGAGGCTGAGGCACGAAAATCGCTTGAACCCAGCAGGCAGAGGTTGCAGTGAGCCGAGATTGCACCGCTGCACTCCAGCCAGGGCGACAGAGTGAGACTCTGTCTTAAAAGAAAAAAAAGGTAAAAATAAAATAAAACAAAATGCTCCAATCATTACATGGTCTGGTGTATACGTCCCAATGACCTGAATCCCTTGGTACATTCAAGTTGCTATAAGATTCTCATCTGGGCCGGGCACGGTGGCTCACACCTGTAATCCCAGTACTTTGGGAGGCTGAGGTGGGCAGATCACGAAGTCAGGAGTTCAAGACCCGCCTGACCAACATGATGAAACCCCGTCTCTACTAAAAATACAAAAATTAGCTGGGTGTGGTGGCACGTGCCTATAATCCTAGCTACTCAGGAGGCTGAGGTAGGAGAATCGCTTGGACCTGGGAGGCAGAGGTTGCAGTGAGCCGAGATCGCGCCACTGCACTCCAGCCTGGGTGACAGAGCGAGACTCCGTCTCAAAAAAAAAAAAAAAAAGATTATCATCTCTTGGTACTTCTCACAGCAAAGCCCAAGCACCTTGATATGCCTGATATGCCCTACTGTCTCAGTGAACTCCCCACCTGTATCTCTCACAGTCTACATGGTCCACCTCTCAACACAGTCCAACAAGGTCCAAGGGCATTGATATACCCTGTTCTCGTCATAAGGCCTCCCTCTCTATCTTACCATAATCAAGGCAAGGGTCTCATATACACACAGCCAGCCTGAGTATGGTCTTGGTGATACAGAAATGCCCTAATTTTCAGACCAACCTCCGATCTCAGGGCCTCACCGTGCTGGGGAGCTGCAGTCCTGTGGTGCCTCCGGGCAGATAGCTGAGCATTTCATCATTGTAACTGGACTCCAGGCTGATGATCTCATCAATGACATCATCAATCTAGGGGAAGAAGTAAATATTATACAGGTTTAGAAGAATTTGGGAGGGGAATGTGGGGGGAGGTTTGGCTGTAGCCTCTTACCTCCTTCTCTGAGCTGGACCCGATGGTAAGCAGCGCCATGGGGCTGTTGGGTGCACTGCCTGTGGGGCCGGTAGTGTGGGCAGCCTCGGGGGCAGGCAGTGGCTGGGCACTTGCGGGCCCCGGCGGTGGGGTGAGGGCCTGGGAAGCCAGCTTGGGCCCGAGTGTGGTAGACAGGTACTGTTTAACCTGCTGCCGGCGCGCCTGCTGCAGGTGGTAGCGTGTTGGGTTCTCCAGGTGGGTCTGCACCTGTGAAATAAGGTAGACAAGGAAAGGGAGGGGACAAGGCAGAACAGGACTCAAAGGGGTGAATTCTGAGCCCCAGCCTGACCCTCCTAACTCACTGGTGCCTAGACTCAGGCAGACAAGCTGGGCCCAGAATCTGAGAACACCCCAAAAATATTGGCGAGTCTCCCCCAGGACCCAAACTCTCTTTCTCAGAAATCCTTCACAGCTGCCAAGATCCACCCATGACTGACAGGATCCCTCGTAGTTTCTGGAAAACCCTGTCACAGTCCCCAAGATTCCCCACCTAGTCTCTGACACCACCTAATAGACCTGGGAACCATACAATGCTTCCCAAGACCCCCTAATGGCCAAAGAACTAATGTATCCTACACACATGAAGCTCTTCCTACAAAGCCAGGGCCCACTTGGGGCACTCATGAGCCTCCATGGTCCACCAAGACATCCTCATGGCCCCCAAGAACTCCTCGCAATTTCACAAGATCATCTCAGAAACCCAAAACACATGAGACACGAACACAGATCATTTAAACAGTACCAGGGACCTTCCTTAGAGTCCCTAAGACCTTGCCCCCAAATCGCCAGCGCATCGAGGCCATCCCTAGCTCCTAGGATCACTCCTCAGTCACCAGGAGCCCCCTCCCAGGGCCTCTGGATCTCACCTTACCTTGAGCACCTCCCTGGGCACCTGAGCAGGGGGTGGACGGCCCAATGTGTGGCCCCCAGCAGAGACGCCAACCACAGAGATGGCAGGAGAGGCAGGTGCAGGACTGGGGAAGGGAGCCGCGGCGGCCTGTTCCCGACGCTCACGCCTCTCCTGCTCCTGTGCCTGGGCCCGCATTAGCTGCTGCCGCAGCAAGACCCTCGATGAAGAAGATGACGACATGGCAGGGGTCCTGGAGCCCCCTGCAGAAGACGATGCAGAGAGTGTAGCTGGGGTGGCTGGTGTGGCCTGCAGTGATATTGGGAGGCTGTGGAATGGGAAATATGGGGCCATATTTTAGGTAAGCTAAAAGTCTCATCCCAAGCCTAAAGGGTCTTAGCGTGATGGAGTAGACACAGGAACCAGGCCTGTTCTCTGCCTTCCGAGGCCACAATGTAGAAGCAGAGACACAGGAACCAGGCTTGGTGGTGGCTCTCAGGGGTCACAGTCTGATGGGGGACACACTGGAGGTCAGTCTGGTGGGGGAGTTTTAGCCTTTGGTCCTTATGGTGAAGCCTAGATTTGAGCCTGTTGACATATTAAGTGGAGATGCTATTGTTCAGCTCTGCAAGGGGGGGTTTGTCCTATTTACAGGAGAGCAGAAGAAGCAGAATTGAGGCTGTGGCAGCAGAATGTGGATACAGAGGGCTCCTAAGCCCAATGTGAGGCTAGAGAAGCTCTCTGAGCTCCTGGGGGTGGGTGTCAGGTGATAGGAGAAGCCCCAGGTTCCTCTTCCTCCCCTGCCTGGGCCTCTGGTCCCAGGAGCTAGTCAGTCTTGAAAACCTCGGAGATTTCACAATACTCTCTTCCTGCCCCTCTTCCACCTCCCCTCCCCTCTCTCAGAGCCCGGGCCGATGACTCAGCACATTTAGACTTCCAAGCTTGGGGAAAGAAGAGACCAGCAGGGGCTCCTCAAAGGCTGAGGGTGGGTGAGTTGGTAGTGTGGGAAGGGACTGAGTTGGGGCTAGAGGCATGTCCCCGCCCACCCGGGGACAGGAGTTTAAGCAGGCCACGCCCTATCTCTGAGCACTCCAGGCCGGCTGGAACACTTGCATATGAATGGGTGTGCAGGTGGGCTGGGGGCAGGCAGAGGAGGTCTTGACAGAGATACTGGAATCCTAGCTTGGCCACCTACTTTCCTGTGTGACATGCTCTTTCTGGCCCCTAATTTTACCACCTAGAAAACGCAGGCTGGTGAAAGAATGGGTTGGGCTGGTACTGAGGGCCTCTGCCCATCAAGAGGGGAGAGGAGGGCTGAGGAATTGGGAGGGGAATCAGATAGACAAGTCATACATACCTTGAGCGAAGGGGTAAGGGTTGGCTTTTGAGCTCGTAGAAGCTGTCAGGATCAAGGACGTTTTCTAATTCTATGTCAGCAACAATCCCGGATTCCGGAAGCAAAGAGTTCAGGCTGAGGGGGAGGTGGAGTGGTGGTCAGTGATTGAACGAAGGACTTTATTCCCCAGCCCTCCCCTGAGATGGAGAAAGAGAGAGACAGAGAGGGGGAGAACGAACAGGAGGGCACAAGCCCCTCATATTTGGCCACCTTGCTGGGTACCACACCACCATGAATTCCCACCTCCTTCCCCCATCCCCCTTTCCCTTCCCCACTGTGTTACTCATAGTCCCTTAGGAGTCAGAATAATAAGAACACCTGCATCCCAACCCCCACACTGTAACAACCTGGGTTTGAGAAAAACAGAATTTAGGAATAACAATTCACTTTATAGAAGGATTCCTGACTTCCTATTCAGAGTTCTCCCAGCCCCCATACCCCCCTACTTTTTTTTTTTTTCTGAGACAGAGTCTAGATCTCGGCTCACTGCAACCTCTGCCTCCTGGGTTCAAGCGATTCTCACGCCTCAGCCTCCCGAGTAGCTGGGATTACAGGCACACACCACCACGTCCGGCTAATTTTTGTATTTTTAGTAGAGATGGGGTTTCACCATGTTGGCCAGGATGGTCTCGATCTCCTGACCTCATGAGCCGCTTGCCTCTGCCTCCCAAAGTGCTGGGATTACAGGTGTGAGCCACTGCGCCCGGACAACCCCTATTTTCTTTACAGCTGAATGTGAGCCCAGGTATATGTGTACGCACGCACACACACACACACACACACACACACACACACACACACACACACACACACACACACACACACACAGCAAGTAGAGGCATCCCTCAGCATAACAGTCCCTCGTAACACAAACTGAATGCATCACAAAGAGAACTGGGAATAATTCACTTGACGTAAAGATCTACCATTTCACAAATGAGTTTCTCCCAGCCCCAGCCAGAGTTCATGGGATGCCAACACATGCCTAAATATAAAATAGAAATATCAAAGGCTCCCCTCGCTCCCACAGACTGGATTTACAAGAGGGAGAATTTGGGTGGTTGATCCACTTTATACAAGCATTCTTTTCTTACCGGAGGAGCCTGCCCAGCCTTCTCCTGTTTTTTTGGATAGATCAAAACACACACACACCCCCAACACTAACACCCACTGGCGCACAAAATAAGAAGCCATATACACCCCTCCCTTTAACTATGTCCACTACTGCGATGATCTAGGTTGTTACAGAGGAATTAGAAGATGGTGAATCGATATACAGAAAGGCTCTGCTCAGCCCCAGAGAGCAAGGGACAGTTAACACACACGTGGATGAATATGCATCCTTCAATTTAGCTAAACATTTAGAATGCTGAGAGATTGCTGGTGACTTCACTTGACAAGAATCCTCTCCCCTCCCCAAGGATCTGTCTTCCTTCCTCTCCTCACCCTCAGATGGAGCCCTAAAACCACCCAGGAAGTTGGGAAGAGGAAGCTCGGGCGAGCCACTGAGCTCAGCACAATCCCAGGCACAAAAGAGGCAAAGACCCCCCCCCCCCCCCACCCACGCCGCCAGGGCTCACACACCCATTGCACAGAAGTTGGAAGAGATGGGCACTGGGGTGAGCAGGGAGGGCTGGGGCTCCAAAGCCCACTGATGAAAGTAAGGATGAGAAGAGGCCAGAGGGGATCCACCCAGGCAGGGATGGTGCAATCTGTACTCATTCCAGCTCTATGGACAGATTCAAGATTACCCCCAGGAGCTCAGAGATCAAAAAGAAGATAAAAAGAAAAGGGGTGTGGGGCTAGGGAGTGGGAAGGGCTGAGAGGCTAGAGCGAGTAGCAGCATGAACAAGAGCCTCCTCTGGGTTCCCAAACAAGGTCTGAGGCCTTCTCCGAGCTAAGAGGTAACATCATCACCCTCTGCCTGGCTGTCTGTCTCCCATTCAGGCCCTTAACAGATGTGGGAAGAGGGCTTTTCCACTATCCTTGGGATCTGCCCCAGCTGGGTAGGCGGGCAGGGGGGAAAGGATTATTCTGGTCAAGTCTTGCTGAATGTTGCTTCTCTTGTTCATTCACACGCACTCACAAGGCTGGTCCCAGGCAGCATATCTGAGATACCTCCGAATCCCTCCAGATTCATGTTATCCCCAAACACAGCAACCAGTCACTGAGAAGCACCAAGCTCCCAAGACAGCACTTCTGTCCCTCAGGACCCCTTCTCCCACACTGAGGGAAAAAGATTCTAGGATTCCCTTAAAACCAGTGCCTCACCTGACAGTGTCCCCTCAAATTCATTCCCCTCATGTCCGATTGAAAATCCCCGAATTCAGCCTCTAATCAGAGACCCTGTCTGCCAAGTTCAGCTATCTTATACCAGTTTCTGGATACTCCAGAATAGGCCCCTCTAGACGCAGTCAAGGGCTCCCCAAACCTGACCCAGACCCCGCTTAATGCACTCCCAAGACTCCTTTAATAAAGCCACAATCCAAGCAGGCCACTGCTGGATTCCTTAGGTGCCCCCCAAGACGGGCACCCCGACGTCCTCCAAGGCTAGGCCGAGGACCTCCAATCCCAGTCCGGGGCCCCCGCGATCAGGCCCCTGGGAGCCCCAGTCTGCACTCCCGGCCCCAGGCGGCCCCGCACCTGAGCAGCTGAGCCGAGTCGGTCGGCCTGCGCTCCTCCAACAGCACGAACACGGCTCGAGGGCCCTCCGCGCTGGCCTCTACGCCATCCCGAGCTGGTTCGGCCGCATGAGACATGACGCCCGGCCCCGGGCGAGCCCTGCCAGGCCAGTCGGGCCTCGGCCCGGTCCCCCTAACAAAATAAGAGTCCCCCCTCCCCCCAGCTCGCCACCGCCGCCTCCTCCGCTAAGCCATGGAGCTAGCACTGCGCGGGCGGGCGGCGTCGGGGAGATGGGATGGGCTGTGAGTCATCCCCCGCTCAGAACGGACCGACGCCCCCCCTCAACCTAACCCCGGACGACCGCCCTCCTCCCCCTCATCTTCTTCCCCCTCCTCCCTCCTCCCAGGGATGGGGAAACTCCACAGGAAGTGACCGCACTGGGGATGGACGGCCCGTCTGGCCACGACCCATTAGCGAGGCGGCCAATCGCTGAACGGCGATTCGAAGGCCCACCCTAAGCGACGCCTCCGACGCGGAGGAAAAACGCGATTCGGCCCGCCCTCATTCCGAGAAGCTGCACCCAGACCACGCCCTCAGGGGCAGCGACAAATAGGCGAGGGGTGATTTGGTTGAACCACGCCTCTATGTTTGCGCCGCTTTCGGAGCCACGCCCTCTCTTCTCAAATTATCCGTCTGCAAGATAATATTAAGCCGCTCCTTGGGTCCTCTGCGCCTGCGCATCGATGGCCAGTCGGCGCACGGAGGGTCTCCTGGCCAAGCTTTTAGCTGCGGAACCGCGCCCTCTCTCGGCCAATATTTGTAATATCTGAGCCCTAGACCGCGCTCCAACCTCGATCCAGCTGTGCTCTCTCAGCCAAAGCCATAACTATGAGGCAGAGGCAGCTACATTGCCTGAAGGTGTGGGCCAGAAACCCCGCCCTTTCGCTGTTCGCAGTCCAGCCGCCCAGCTGGTCTTCCGGGAGTATTCCGCCTGTTCCATGCAATCGAGAGCGGTTGTACTATGTTCATTGCGCTGCGCAATATGTGCTTAAAAATTCTTGACGGGAGGATGAATCTGGTCCCTTCGGTGAATGACGACTTCTGGAATCACAAAGATCCAGGTTTGAATAGGGAAGGGGACCTCCCCTCTCCCAGCCTCAGCGTTCCTGGCCTGTTAAATGGGGGTCAAAATACCTGTCTGGCAGGGTTGTTCTGAGGATTAAAGATAATGTATGAAAAGTGCTAGCAGGTTGTTTGGCATACAAGAAGCTTCCCAAAATTAGTTGATTCACTCATTTGTTCACTTATTCAACATTCACTGAGCGCTTCTGTATGCCAGACGCATGCAAGCCGGCTCGCACACGGCGGAGGGTCTCACCCATATCATCAGGTGCAAATAGCTCACGAAACACCCAGACCTATAGCCTTCCCTTCCTCTTTCCTGGCATCCCAAGACCCCACCCTGAGTTGCGCCTCCAGGAATTTCACCGGGCTCTCATTTACCTTGGACCTTCCTGTATTGGCATCATTATTTCACAGGTCTGTCAGTTGCTTTCGTAAACTCATCCATACTCACACACAACCATCTTGTACAAGGGGGATACCTCTACATAATAAAGATGACTTCCGGCCGGGCGCGGTGGCTCATGCCTGTAATCCCAGCACTTTGGGAGGCCGAGGCGGGTGGATCACCTGAGGTCAGGAGTTTGAGACCAGCCTGGCCAACACAGTGAAACCCTGTCTTTACTAAAAATACAAAAAATTAGCCGGGCGTGGTGACGGGCGCCTGTAATCCCAACTACTCGGGAGGCTGAGGCAGGAGAATCCCTTGAACTGGGAGGCAGAGGTTGCAGTGAACCAAGATGGCGTCACTGCACTGCAGCCTGGGTGACAGAGTGAGACTCAGTCTCAAAAAAAAAAAAAAAAAAAAAAGAATACATTACCAATTGTACCACTCAAAATTCTAAAACGGAACTTGTAGATCCAATGTTAAAATTCCTATGATGCCTTAAACATGTAAGAATGGGCTGGGCACGGTGGCTCACACCTGTAATCCCAGTAGTTTGGGAGGCCGAGGTGGGTGGGTCGCTTGAGGCCAGAAGTTCGATACCAGCCTGGCCAACATGACAAACCCTCATCTCTACAAAAATACAAAAATTAGCCGGGCATGGTGGCCTGCGCCTGGCCTGTAGTCCCAGCTACTCGGGAGGCTGAGGCAGGAGAATAGCTTGAACCCGGGAGGCGGAGGTTGCAGTGAGCCGAGATCACGCCACTGCTCTCCGGCCTGGGGCGACAGAGTGAGACTCTGTCTCAAAAACAAAAACAATGGCTCGGTGCGGTGGCTCACGCCTATAATCCCAGCACTTTGAGAGGCCGAGGCAGGTGGATCGCTTGAGGTCAGAAGTTCAAGACCAGCCTGGCCAACATGGCAAAACCCTGTCTCTACTAAAAATACAAACAAATTAGCCAGGCATGGTGGCGTGCGCCTGTAATCCCAGCTACTAGGGAGGCTGAGGCACAAGAATCGCTTGAACCCGGGAGGTGGAGGTTGCAGTGAGCCGAGATCGTGCCACTGCACTCCAGCTTGGGAGACGGAGCTAGACTCCGTTTCAAAAAAAACAAAAACAAACATGTAAGAATGGCTAATTTTACAAAAGAAGAAAGAGGAGGGTCCGGGGGAGTGGCTCCCACCTGTAATCCCAACACTTTGGGAGGCCAAGGTGGGAGAATTGCTTGAGCCCAGGAGTTTGACACTAGTCTGGGAAACGTAGGGAGACCCCGTCTGTACAAAAAATTTTTTTAAAAATTAGGCCGGGCATGGTAGCTCACGCCTGTAATCCCAGCACTTTGGGAGGCTGAGGCGGGAGGATCACGAGGTCAAGGGATTGAGGCCATCCTGGCCAACATGGTGAAACCCCGTCTCTACTAAAAATACAAAAATTAGCTGGGTATGGTGGCACGCGCCTGGCCTGTAGTCCCAGCTACTTGGGAGGCTGAGGCAGGAGAATCTCTTGAACCCGGGAGGCGGAGGTTGCAGTGAGCAAAGATCGCACCACTACACTCTAGCCTGGCGACAAAGTGAGACTCTGTCTCAGAAAAAAAGAAAAGAAAAATTAGCCGGGCATGGTGATGCACACCTGTGGTCCCAACTACTTGGGAGGCTGAGGCAGGAGGATCGCTTGAGCCTGAAAAGTTTGAAGTTGCAGTGAGCCGTGTTTGCACCACTACCCTCCAGCCTGGGCGACAGAATGAGACTCTGTATCAATTAATCAATAAATAAAACTACATACTGTCTGATGAAAGATGCTACAAAGTTAAAAGACTTAACAACAGACTGGCAACAAATATTTACAGCAGTAGAGCCACAGAGTAATTATCCTGTCACACATCCCAATCCTACAAAAAACAGCTTCACACACGCATCTCAAATGTCTCCATGACAAGTGATATCCCACGACACCCTGCATGATATGCCTACCCTGCATCTTTCTGGGTTTCTCTCTCTCTTTTCTTTTTCTTTTTCATTTCTTTTTTTTTTTTTTTTGAGACTAAGTCTCGCTCTTGCCCAGGCTGGAGTGCAGTGGCACGATCTCGGCTCACTGCAAGCCTCCGCCTCCTGGGTTCACGTCATTCTCCTGCCTCAGCCTCAGGTAGCGGGTGCCTGTAGCTGGGACTACAGGCACCTGCTACCATGCCTGGCTAATTTTTTTGTATTTTTAGTAGAGACAGGGTTTCACCATGTTAGCCAGGATGGTCTTGATCTCCTGACCTCGTGATCCGCCTGCCTCAGCCTCCCAAAGTGCTGGGATTACAGGCGTGAGCCACCACACCTGGCCTTCTTTTTTCTTTTTCTCTCTCCTTTTTTTTTTTTTTTTTTTTTGAGATGGAGTCTTGCTCTGTCACTCAGGCTGGACAGTGGCACTATCTTGGCTCACTGCAGCCTCTGCTTCCTGGGTTCAGGCGATTCTCCTGCCTCAGCCTCCCAAGTAACTGGGATTACAGGTGCCCGCCACAGCGCCCAGCTAATTTTTTTTGTATTTTTAATAGAGACAGGGTTTCCCCATGTTGGCCAGACTGGTTTCAAACTCCTGACCTCAAGTGATCCGCCTGCCTCGGCCTCCCATAGCACTGAGATTAAAGGCATGAGCCACAGGCCCAGCCCTAGTTTCTGTCAATATCTCATTCTCAACTTTCTCAATACTTGCACCCCTGCCATATAGTTGGAGTTCCTTTTTTTTTTTTCGTTTCTTTTTTTTTTGGAGACAAGATTTCACTCTGTCATTCAGGCTGGAGTGCAGTGGTGCGATCTCGGCTCACTGCAACCTTATCTGGGGTTTCACCGCAAGACAACTTCAAGGTGCTGTGAAGGGGACATGTGGAGCGAAGTGGGAGGGCAGCTGGATGGTGAAGTTGGGGGTATTTAGGGATAGATATGAGTGGTGATTGAAGGTGGCTTGGGGGTGAGTTTGGGTTCTACAACAGGACAGTTTGCAGGCAATTGAAGGATCATTTGAAGGTCTTTGAAGGATCATTTGAAGGATTTGAAGGATCATTTGAAGGGAGGAATGGGGCTTCAATAAGACAGTTTAAGAGTGCAGGTGGGAGCTATTGGGAGGGTGGATTGGGAATATGGTTAATGGGTGGAGGATGGTTTGGGGTACAGTTGGAGGGAATATAGGAAGGTGGGTTTTTAGAGATAGAGTTCGGCCTTCTGTAAGGTGGTTTAAGGAACAGATGTTAACTGTCATAAGATGGTGTGGTAGGCTGAATAATCCCCTCCAACCCTGCCAATATATTTATGTCCTATGTCCTAATCCCTGGAATTTTTTTTAATTAATTAATTATTTTTAGACGAAGTCTCACTCTGTCGCCCAGGCTGGAGTGCAGTGATGTGATTTTGGCTCACTGCAACCTCCGGCTCCCAGGTTCAAGCCATTCTCCTCCCTCAGACTCTCGCGTAGCTGGGACTACAGGCAGGCACCCGCCACCATGCCCGGCTAATTGTATTTTTAGTAGAGATGGGGTTTCACCGTGTTAGCCAGGATGGTCTCGATCTCCTGACCTCGTGATCTGCCCTTCTCGGCCTCCCAAAGTGCTGGGATTACAGGCGTGAGCCATCGCATCCAGCCAAGGAACTCTTTTTTTTTTTTTAAGAGTCTTGCTCTGTCACCCAGGCTGGAGTGCAGTGGTGTGATCTCAGCTCACTGCAACTTCATCTCCCTGGTTCAAGCGATTCTCTTGCCTCAGCCTCCCAAGTAGCTGGGATTACAGGCATGCTGCACCATGCCCCTTTAATTTTTGTATTTTTAGTAGTGACAGAGTTTCACCATGTTGGCCAGGCTAGTCTTGAACTCCTGACCTCAAGCAATCTGCCTGCCTCCGCCTCCCAAAGTGCTGGGATTACAGGCATGAGGCACGGCGCCTGCCCCCTCACCCATTTTGTTTGTTTGTTTGTTTTTTGAGTCAAGGTCTCACTCTGTCACCCAGGCTGGAGTACAGTGGCATGATCACGGCTCACTGCAGCCTCCATCTCCTGGACTCAAGCAGTCCTCCCGCCTCAGCCTCCTGAGTAACTGGGACTACAGGTGTGTGACAGTATGCCTGGTTAATTCCCTGGAACCTTTGAATGCTACTTTACGTGACAAAAGGACTTTGCAGGTGTGATTAAGTTAAGGATTTTGAGATGAGGAGATTGTTCTGGGTTAGCTGGTAGACCCTAACTGTAATCCTAAATATTCTTATAAGAGGTAGGCAGAAGCAAATTCGACTGACAGAAAAGGAGGAGGCAATTTGACCACGGAGGCAGACTGTAGTGATATGACTGCCAAAAGCCAAAGAATGCCTGAAGAGGCAACAGATAGTCCTTTTTGTTTGTTTGTGTGTTTGTTTGAGATGGAATCTCACTCTGTCTCCCAGGCTGGAGTGCAATGGTGCAGTCTCGGCTCACTGCAACCTCTGCCTCCTGGGTTCAAGCGGTTCTCCTGCCTCAGCCTCCCAATTAGCTGGGACTACAGGCGCCCGCCACCATGTTTGATTAATTTTTGTGTTTTTAGTAGAGACGGGGTTTCGCCATGTTGGCCAGGCTGTCTGGAATTCCTGACTTCAGGTGATCCACCTGCCTCGGCCTTCCAAAGTGCTGGCATTATAGGTGTGAGCCACCTCACCTGGTCTGAAGACAATTTTTCCATGGAGTGTGGTGGGTGATGGTTTCGGAATGAAACTGTTCCACTTCAGATGATCAGGCATTAGTTAGATTCTCATAAGGAGAATCTTGTAAGCATGTAACCTGGATCCCTTGCATGCACAGTTCACAATAGGGTTTGCTCTCCTATGAGAATCTAATACTACTGCTGCTGTGACAGAAGCTGGAGCTCAGGTGTTAATGCTTGCTTGCCTGCCACTCAGGCTCCTAACAGGCCACTGACTGGTACTTGTCCTTGGCCCAGGGGTTGGAGATCCCTGACTTATAGCCTCCAGAGGGAGTGCAGCTCTGCTGACACCTTAATTTTGGCCCAGTGCAACTGATTTTAGACTTCTGGCCCTTAAAACTGTGAAAGAATACATTTCTGTTTTTTGTTTGTTTGTTTTTAAGAGAGGTAGCTATTTATTTATTTATTTAGAGATGGAGTCTCGCTCTATTACCCTGGCTGGAGTGCAGTGGCATGATCTTGGCTCATTGCAACCTCCACCTCCCAGGTTCAAGCGATTCTCCCACCTCGGCCTCCCTAGTAGCTGGGACTACACCATGCCTGGCTAATTTTTGTTAATTTTTTTTAGTAGAGACGGGACCTTGCCATGTTGTCCAGGCTGGTCTCAAACTCCTGGCCTCAAGTGATCCGCCTGCCTGGGCCTCCCAAAGTGGTGGTATTACAGGGGTGAGCCACCGCAAATTTCTGTTTTTGTTTCTTTTTTTTTCTTTTCTTTTTTTCTTTTTTTGTTTTTTTTGAGATGGAGTCTCGCTCTGTCGCCAGGCTGGAGTGCAGTGGCAAGATCTCGGCTCACTGCAACCTCCGCCTCCCAGGTTCAAGCGATTCTCCTGCCTCAGCCCCACGAGTAGCTGGGATTACAGACATGTGCCACCACGCCCGGCTAATTTTGTATTTTTAGTAAAGACGGGGTTTCACCATGTTGGCCAGGATGGTCTCCATCTCTTGATCTCTTAATCTGCCCACCTCGGCCTCCCAAAGTGTTGGGATTACAGGTGTGGGCCATCGTGCCTGGCCCTCTTTGTTTTTTTAAGCCACCAAGTTTGTAGTAATTGGTTACAGCAGCCACAGGGAAGAACTACAGATGGCTTTGGGGAAGAGTTGGGGGTCACTGGAAGGACTTAGGGCTATGTTGGGGATTACCAAGGGCAGTTTGAGAGTATAATTAGAGGCCATTGGAAAGCATTTGGGTGCAGTTGGAGCCATCAAAGGGAAAATTGAGGTGGGATCTGGGGGGTCATTGGAGGGTGGATGGGAGGTATAGTTGGGAGACTGTGGGGAGGTAAATGGGGAATGTTTACAGGTAGCATTGGGTGCTATTAGAGGGCAGTTTAGGGTGTAGTTGGGAGTTCTTGGAGGGTGGTTTGGGTGGTATTGTTGGGAAAAATTGAAAGATGTTTTGTGGGTGTAGTTGCTCATAATTTAAGACAAGGTTGGGGCCGGGTGCAGTGGCTCACACCTGTAATCCCAGCACTTGGGGAGGCTGAGGCGGGCAGATCACCTGAGGTCAGGAGTTCGAGACCAGCCTGACCAACATGGAGAAACCCCGTCTTTATTAAAAATACAAAATTAGCCGGGCGTGTTGGCACATGCCTGTGATCCCAGCTACTTGTGGGGCTGAGGCAGCAGAATCGCTTGAACCCAGGAGGCGGTGGTTGCAGTGAGCAGACATCTCACCATTGCACTCCAGCCTGGGCAACAAGAGCCAAACTGCATCTCAAAAAAAAAAAAAAAAAAAGACAAGGTTGGGCATGGCAGTCAGTGAAGAGTGGTTTGAGGTTACAGTCTGGGTCTACAGTTCTGGGACCAAAGGAAGGTAGTTAGTGGGTAGAGTCATGGCTGGGGCTGTTGGAAGGGGAATTTTAGGGGTGGGGTTTGGAATTGTTGGAGAGTAGTTTAGAGTTAGGTTTGGGTATTACTGAAAAGGCATTTTGGGGATATTCTTGGGAGTCGATAAAGAGCAGTTTGAGGATGTAGAGCAGACTGCTGGAAGGTGGTTTAGGGGTGAAGATGAGGCTCGGGAGGGAAGTTTAGTGATGATATTTGGGGATTATAGAGTGGTCTGGGGTACAGTTGAGGGCTGGTAGGTATGGTCCAGTGTGCAGTTTGGGGGTCTGTTTTGAAGTCTGGATGTCAGAGGGGTGTTTTGAGTTGTGGTTGAGGAGCTATTGGTGGGTAATTTGGAGAGAAGTTAAAAATTATTGGATAGACTACTGTTCAGCAATAAAAGGAACAAACCACTGTTACATGCTACCACACGGATGAACCTCAAAAACATCAAGCTAAATGAAAGATGTGAGACACAAAAAATCCACATATTGCATTTTTATGAAATGTCCAAGAAAGGCAAATTTATAGAGACAGAAAGTAGATTTGTGGTTGCCTATGGTTAGGAATGGGAATGGCATTCAGTCATGAGGGATTTTTTGGGGGGTAATGGAAATGCTCTAAAACTGGGCTATAGTGATTGTTACACACTTTGGTAAATTTTCTTTTTCTTTTTCTTTTCTTTTCTTTTCTTTTTTTTTTTTTTGAGACAGAGTCTTGCTCTGTCGCCCAGGCTGGAGTGCAGTGGCACGATCTCAGCTCACTGCAACCTCCGCCTTCCAGGTTCAAGCTATTCTCCTGCCTCAGCACCGTGAGTAGCTGGGATTACAGGTGCCTGCCACCACGCCTGGCTAATTTTTGTATTTTTAGTAGAGATGGGGGTTTCACCATGTTGGCCAGGCTGGTCCTGAACTCCTGACCTCAGGTGATCTGCCCACCTTGGCCTCTCAAAGTGCTAGGATTACAAGTGTGAGCCCCTGTGCCTCACTTAGGTAAATTTACTAAAGTTGTTGCATTGCACACTTAATCGTGGATGACTTTTATGGTACATAATTATCATTATTATTTTTTGAGATGGAGTCTCACTCTGTTGCCCAGGTTAGAGTGCAGTGGCACTATCTTGGCTCACTGCAACCTCCACCTCCTGGGTTTAAGCGATTCTCCTGCCTCAGCCTCCTGAGTAGCTGAGATTACAGGTGTGAGCCATCATGCCCGGCTAATTTTTTGTATTTTTAGTAGAGACGGGGTTTCACCATGTTGGCCAGGCTGGTCTTGAACTCTTGGCCTCAAGTGATCCACTCGCCTTGGCCTCCCAAAGTGCCGGGATTACAAGTGTGAGCCACTGTGCCCGGCCTGGTACATAAATTATATCCCAGTTAAGTTGTTTTAAGAAAAAAATCACTGAGAGTGCTTTGTAATTTAGGTCACTTAAGTATGATCCAGGGTGCATGTAAGTCTTTGGAGGGCTTAGGGGACACATTTGGGGCCACTGGAGTATGATTTGGGAGCCCAATTGGGTAACTACAGCAGGATGGTTGGTGGCTATTCGGAGGTACAGTTGAGGACTGTTGGAGAGTGTCTGAAGTGCAGTTTGGGTCAGTGGAGTGTGGGTTAGAGGTGTAGATGGTGCTGGAGGGTGGCTTGAAATGCAGTTGAAAGACCACAGAAAGTGTAGTTGGGTTATATGGCACAGTGATAGGGGCTGTTGGAAGGTAATTTTGTGGGGATACGAGTGGAGGTCAATGAAAGGTGGCTGGGTAAGAGGGGTCCATGGAACATGGTTTGGAGGTAGTGTGGGTGACTGTAGGATTATTTTGTGGTGCAGGTGAGGCCCACGTTGAGGGTAATTAGGAATGTTTGGGCTGGTGTTGGGGGCTCCTGGAGAGCCATTTTGGGTCAATGGAGTATGGTTTGGAGGGTACATGGAGAGGAGTTTGGGGTCAATGGAGGGTGTTATGGGTGCACATTGGAAGTAGATAGCAGGTGATTTGGACATGCTGTTTGGAGGGTAATGGTTTCAGGGCTGATTGCAGATGGTTTGATGGAGCAAACTGGGGGTAGTGTAAGGTAGTTTACTGCTACAGCTTGGGTGTCCATAGAGGGTGGACTGGAGGTACCGCTTGGAATCAACAGACAGTAGTTTGGGGATATAATTTGGAGGATAATGGAGGTTGGTTTGGAATGCATTTGAGGAACAACAGGGAGGGTAGCTGGGGTTTAGAGGTGTGGGGATAGCTTACAGTGAGCAGCTTGGGGTACTGCTTGAGGGTCCCTGGGGGACGACTTGGGGTGAGGGGCGCCAGTAGGCTCCCTGAGGGGGCGTGGCCTCGGCGAGGGAGGGCTCCGCCGCCCTCGAGAAAGCGTGTGCGCACGCGCTCCCAGCTTGTTCGCTCCTGGCGCTCCCAGGGCAAGGAAATCGAAGACCCGAGCCGGCGCCTGCGCACTTCGTCTCCGCCGCTGCTGTGGTCTCGTGCCCCGCCCCCCGGTCCCCCCACCCCCTAGGCTTGGCTGAGCGGCGGAGGTGGCTGTGCCGCTGGAAGCGGACAGACCCGAGTTAGAGGTGGGGGCGGGGGTCCATCGCCTGCGGCCGGGCCGGCGCTCCCCTCCCACCCTCCCCGCGACCCCCGTCTGGCCCCCACGGCTAACGGGAGCGCAGCCGAACACGGCCCACGGGCAGGGCGCCGAAGGGGAGCAGGCGCGCGCCCGGGGACGAGCAGGGCGCAGTGAGGGAGGGGCGCGTCCACTGCCCCGGCCGGCCGACACCGACCCCGCCTACCGCGGCGCGGGGACCCTTGGTGAGTAACCAGCCCCGCCTGCGGAGGAAGGGAGGGGACAGGGTGGGGTGAAGGCTCGGAAACGCCGACGGGGCGTACCTGCGCGCGCACCCGCGACCTCTGACCCCGTGGCCTCAGCCCTGACCCCTTCCGACCTGACTACATCTTTTTTAAACCTCAACCCCTGCTGGCCTTGGCCTCAGGATCTTCCATCCGGGCCCTGACCCAACCATATTCTGGTCTGGTATGATCCTCAACCCCTGTTTTGTCCCCCTAAATCCAGTCCTGACCCCAAACCCCATCCAGTTCTGTCCTGGGGATCTTTGACCTGACCCTGATCCTTGCCTGACCCTGTCTCATCGCTGAAACATCTTGCCCTATCCTAATGCCCAACACTGACCCCAGTTTCTGTCCTGACGTTTGACCTGTCTGTTCCCTAAACTCTTATCCAGTCTCCAAACCTCTTCCAGTCATGTCCTGTCCCCCTAACCACAATCTGGTGTAGTTCTGTCCTGATTCCTGCCCTCTAACTTCCGTCCTTTCTCTGCACCCTATATGATATCTTCTCCTATATACTCGTGATCTGCATCCTGGCTCACCACCTTCGTCTCCTGCCTTGTCCCTGCCCCTGACTCTGCCCCGTTTTTCCCTCTTTTCTTGTCCCATCACCATACTCATTCCTATCCTCATTGTGTCCTGGTCTTTTCCTGTTCCTGACCTCCATCCTGAACCTGCCCTTTTCCCTGTCCCCTCCTTTGACCACTGGCTTAGCCTTTCCTAGTCATGTCTTCTGACTGCTGTTCTATGTTAATCCTGACCCCTGCCCCGCTGTTTTGTCTCTTTCTTGTACTTTTTCTCTGACCCTTGTCCTGAACCTCACCTTATCCCATCCCCTGACCTCCATCCTGCGATAACTCTGGTTCTATCTTGTCCCCTACACTCCTTCCTGTTCTTTCCCTTCCCATCCCAGCCCCAGGGTGTTCTCCCCCTTACCATGCCCCTCCACCCTGTTCAGATCTTCTTCCTTCCTAATATCCACTTGCCATCCCTTCTGAGCCCAGGACAGGGGTCCCATTATACTGTGCCCGGAACTTGAAGATTCTGCTGTTTCCAGGACCTCTGAAGTACATCCCAAATGCTTCTCTTAGCAAGAGCAAGCAGCCCTATGTGCCCTGCGTGGCTGATGGGGGTTTTTGTATGTGATCTCCCCTATCCCCACCCTAGTGATCTTACATAGAGCTTACATTTCTCTTCCTGCCCCAGGAGGGCATGCAACTGTTCCTACGCCCCTGCCCTCCGCAAGTGTGAAAGAATACACTAAATTATTCAGTGACTTTCTGGGAGTCTGAGAGGTCTGGGTCATGTTTCCAGTCTTGCTGTGTTGGGGACTGCCTCATGTTGGGGGGAAGAGTTGAGAAAATATGAAGAGATGGGGGACCCAGGGGTATGTATGAATCTTCTAGGCCATGTTTGATTCTGGGTGCATGATCCCTGCTTTCCTGGCCTGAAAAAGAAGAAGTCTATTCTAGGCCAAGACTTCGGGGCTTGGTATAGAGGAGGGATGGGGTCAAGGATTCATCCTCCTTCTCTCAGCAGTAAGCAATAAAAAATCTTGGTGCTAAGTCCACTCCACCTCTGTGGGGCTTGTCTGTGGGGGAGAAGGCCAGGCAGTCACTGGATGTAAGAATCAGGCCTATCCAGTGGTAACAGTAATAACAATAATGCAGAGTTCCCCTCATTGTCCGAATCTCCTTGATTCTGAGGATGATGGGGAGAACTTGGATAGCTAGAGGGTAATGTGTTACTCAATTAGGTTTCGTTCCTGCATTTCTCATAGAGACTAGTGAGTTTGAATAACAAGATGCCAGACCTATCTTATTTATCGTGAACATCTATCCAAACCTATTGATAACAAAACAAGCATTCCTCACTGTCCCAATCTATTTGGTACCTGAATTCTGAGAGGGAGAGTGCCCAAAGTTCAGACAGTGAAACCTACCAAGTTATTTGAAGGTATTTTGTTTTCACATCTTACATAGTGAGTAGGGAAAATTGAGATAATGAAGAATAATGACTAACTAAAAGATGTATCCAAATCTATGAACTTTCCTGAGCTCCAGGGACAAGAGTTGGGATAGTGAGGGTACCCTGTTATGTAATTGGTTCCTGCATTTTGTTTGGAGGGTAAGGAAAGTTCAAGAATGAGGGATACCAGTCGTATCTCAAAAATGTTTCTAAATCCATTCAGTTCTTGCATTTGGATGGTGAGAGTTCAGACAATTTTTCTGAATGTATTTGGTTCCTGCATTTTTAATGTTGAGAAAGGAGAGATTGGATCATGAGGGAAACAGCTCTGTTTCAAATATGTCTCATTTGGTGAGCAGGGAGGGTACTGTGTGTAGATAGCAAGTAGGATTTGGAAGCTGAGGGATACCAGTTCTGTCTCAAAAATGCATCTGAGGCGGGGCGCGGTGGCTTAAGCCTGTAATCCCAGCACTTTGGGAGGCTGAAGTGGGTGGATCACGAGGTCAGGAGTTCGAGCCCACCCTGGCCAAGATGGTGGAACTCCGTCTCTACTAAAAATACAAAAATTAGCCAGGTGTGGTGGCACGCACCTGTAATCCCAGCTACTCAGGAGGCTGAAGCAGGGAACTGCTTGAACCTGGGAGGTGGAGGTTGCAGTGAGCCGAGATCATGCCACTGCACTCCAGCCTGGGTGACAGGGTGAGACTCCGTCTCAAAAAAAAAAAAAAAAAAAAAAAAAAAAAAAAAAAAAAAAAATTGCGTCGAAATACATTTAATCTCTGATTTTGGATAGCAAGAGTTCAGACAAGTTATCTGAGGAAAAACAACTGTTTCAAATGTATCAAGTGAGACTGAAGGACACCAGCTCTGTCTGGAAAAAATGTATCTGAATGTATCTACTTGATTCCTGACTTCCTGTGGGGAAGAATACTTGTAACTGTGACAGCCAACATACACTGAGCTCTTACTAGGCACTGTTCTGCACAAGCTTTAAATGTATTAACTGATTCAATGCTCACAATAGACCCGTGAGGTACATACTGTTATCATCGTCCCCATTTGACAGAGAGGCACAGAGAGGTTAAGTGACTTGTTCAAGCAGTCACACAGCTAGTAAGTGGCAGCGCTGGGTTGAATCCCAGACTCACCATTTACTAGTGATAGCAGGGTCACGTGAGGCCCAGGGCCCAGCTGGGGTAGGGCTTAGAGGTTGGGTGGTCTTCGAGGCTGTTAAAAGTCATGGACCAGGGCAATGATGTGTGTTAGTGACTCTGCCCCATTTGTCTGCCTGGCCCAGGAGGTCCAGTTACCTGCTCTCCCCCAGTTACCCCCACAACAGCCCACCTCTGTGTGAGTGTATTAATTGTTGTTGGTAAGAGTCATTAATGACATGGTATGTTTCCTTGCACTTTGAAATGCCTTTCAAAGTTACTTGGGGCCTCCATTGTCTCTGTAACCACCTTTTACCCATTTTACAGATGAGGAGACCTAAGCTTTGAGACTCAATCTACTTTGCCAGCCAGATTCTCATCCCTCTTGGCTCTGATTTTATTACTGTCCCGCTTCCCAACATCTTTGGTGGCCCATAAGAGGTGGGAGAGGCTGTAGCCGAGAGGACACTCCCCACAGACACCCAATGCCCACCTTAGCACTGCCCGCCCCAGGCAGTGAAGGGGGGAAGGCGATGAAAGGGGCCTTTGTGTTCCATGCTGGAAATCTCACACCCAGGAAGAAAGGTGGGCAGGGATGGCGGGAGGCCTTAATAGTGTGAGTCTGGGGCATTGCTGATTCAGAGTGAGTTCCTCTTTAGGCTCAGCCCATCTGCAGCTTTCCTCACTTCTGGTCATGGTGTGGGCTGCTGCAGGGGTCTGGGTAGGGCTTGGGCCCTGGGTCACAGAGCAGATGGTCCTGAATGGAGCACAGGATGTGTGCTGTGTGCCGAGACTGGCCCAGAGCCCAGGTGGTAGTGGTGATGGTGGTGGTGGTGGTGGTGATGGTGGTGGTGGTGGTGGTGATGGTGGTGGTGGTGGTGGTGGTGGTGGTGGTGGTGGTGGTGGTGGTGGTGATGGTGATGGAGGTGGTGGTGGGCGGGGTGAGGGGAGGCAGGAAGAGTACATCGTAAGGACTCAAAGCTCTCATTTCCTTCTCTGGCATGAAACCTGACTCTCCAAAGAAGAGAGACCCAGCATGGATGTGAAGAAGCATGAGCCCCCTTCCCTACTTCTCCTTCCCACTTGCAGGAGTAGCCTCTGTCTGCCTCCCAGCCAGGACCCAGCCCCCGGAAATTCTGATTTCACCTGCTCTTCTGCCACTGTGATCTGATTCAGGCCTCTTCACCTTTCCAGGCCTCAGCTTCTGCATCTATAAAATGGCTGTGAGGAGGCTGGGTCTGTGCCATCCTGCTACATTTGTAGGAACCAAGAGGAATCAAAACCCATAAGTGTTTTGTAGGGTGTAAGTTGTGCTTGATTTGTTGAGATTATTTCTTCTGGAGCCACAGAAGGATCTTGAGACCTGGCCTGTCCTTAGAAAGGTTGACTTCCTCTGTCCCCAACTTGGGAAACTATTCTCCAGTGAGGGTGGGAATTGCCCCAAGGCCTTCTACCACTGCCTTGCCCTGGGAGGAAAGGGTAGGGGCCTTAGAATGTGATGCTTACTGCCAAGAGACAAAAACCCAGTTTATACCCGAAGCCTCCCATGTACTTGACAGCTCCCCACACCTCTATGGCCCAGATCCAAGGTGCCTCTTGGGTGGGCAGCATCTAATCCTCTGGGAATTTGGGCAGTAGGAGAGGCAGCTGCTACTCCCACCACTCTCAGCCCTTCTTCCCAGTTTTCTGCTAAGTATACGGGGTGAGGAGGCACATGCCTCCATGCCTGGCCAGTTTAAAAAAAAATTTTTTTAGAGATGGGGGTCTCATTATGTTGCACAGTCTTGAACTCTTGGCTTCAAGCGATCCTCCCACCTCAGCCTCCCAAAGTGCTGAGATTACAGGCACCAGCTACCCTGCCTGGCCCAGGCTGTCTTCTTAGACATGCTGGGCACCCTGAGTGGACCTGGCCCTGAAATTGCCCCCGGGGTGACCCTAGTCCTCGTGGCAGACAGGTAAGGGTTAAAAGGTATGGGCCGGCCCAGTTCCTGGCCAGGTAGGCTGGGCCATTGCCTAGTGGGAGGTGGCCAAGGCATCTGCCACTGCTGCTCACTGCCACTACCAACCGGAGCCAGGGCCTGGTCGAGACAACTATTTTTGAGGTATCTGAGGCTACCCCACAGCACTCTCTGGCATTGGTGAGCACCTGGGAGCAGTGGGCCCAGGGTGCGAGGGGGATAAGGGCATTGGGGGGCTGGGGCAGGGTGTATTGAAGTTTCCGTCGGTAGAGAGCCAGGTCTGTGGGAGAGGCACACCAACAGTGCAGGGCAGGGTGGTGGTGGGGGTGTGGGGGGGCAGTGAGAATGGAGGGCCTGAGGACGGGGCAAAGCCCAAAACACCAATTTCCTTTCCTGGCACCAAGCCGATTCCCGGCCGGAAATGGACGAGGAGGGATCGGGGAAAAGAGAAGTATGAGTCCCCCCTTCTCCACCCTATCCCTGCTTCCTTTACTCCCCCCCAGGAGTAGCCTCTGTCCTCCCCCAACCCAGGGCCCAGCTCCCCAAGAAAGACCAGACTGGGCTACTAAGAAACCATTACTCAGGCACCTGCCTGCCTATGCCTGATTTGTTCACTAAAGTGGAGGAAGCAGGGGCTCTGGGGAGGGGAATGGCCCAGACATTGAGAGTTTGTATTTGCTGTAATAGTGGCAGGATGTGGAAATGACCCCCCAAGTGTTGGGGTGCCACCCAGGTGAGGTATCTTGGTTGTAAACAGTCATTACAGCCAGGAATTTCTTTCTCGGCTGTGGTGTCAGAATGGCAGACCTGAAAAACTTGCCGGGCCCGCCTCTGGGTGTGGGGGGTGCCCTCTGCTGCTCTCCCGCTGCACCTGGTCCCTGGGACAGGATGGGGGCCATGGGGTCACTGGTAGGGGGAGACCTGGGGTTGGTGTGGGGGTGTGCTGGGGAGGGGTTTGCTGGGATCCCTTTCTCGCCATCTGAGTGGGGATGAGGCAGCCCCAGGCCACAAGGCAAGTATGCAGAGGGCAGGTGAGCGAAGGCAGAGGCTTAGGAACTAGGTGTGGGGGTGTGGGGCGTTGACTGTGTCTAGCCTGCCCAGTGACCCCATGACTCATACTCTAGCTATGTCCCCCTGAGGTCGGGCTGATAGGGAGGAGTTGGGGTTCCTGTGTGGACCCTGTCTGGACTTCCAGGACGCTCTGAGAAATTAGAGAAGAAAGGATTGGCTGGGCTCAATGCCTCATGCATGTAATCCCAGCACTTTGGGAGGCCAAGGCGGGTGGATCACCTGAGGTCAGGAGTTCGAGACCAGCCTGGCCAACATGGTGAAACCTAATTTCTACTAAAAATACAAAATTAGCCAGGCATGGTGTCGTGCACCTGTAATCCCAGCTACTTTGGAGGCTGAAGTGGGAGAATTGCTGGTACCTGGGAAGTGGAGGCTGCAGTGAGCCAAGATCGTGCCACCACTGCACTCCAGCCTAACCCTATCTCCAAAAAAAAAAAAAAAAAAAAAAAGAATTGAAGCAGCCCAGCATGGGATTGGGATTAGGACCAGTGCTGGCAAGGAGGACCGTGGATGGAGTTGGGTTCCTGTGGGGGTAAAGGAAGGTTCCAGGGAACCCTGTGAGAGTTCCCTGGGCCTAAATAGGGGCTGGGAAAGTTGGAGCCCCAGTGATCTGGGATGTGGAGGAACCCCTGCCATGCTGGGAAGTGTCAGACCTTAGATGAGTGGGGATGTGGGGCCTGGGTTTGTCAAAAGGCTTTAGGGACTGATCCCCACCCCTGTCATCGAAGGCAGGGCACCACTGCTTCAAGAGAGGGGTACAGGCCCTATGGGGCAGGCAGGAGGACTGCAGAGAAACATGACACTTAAAGCAGCTTGGCCTCACCCCGCAAAACACAGATGGGGAAGGGGCTTGAACCCATGCCTCCTTGGTTGGCTCGGTCTTCCTCACACCAGGCTAACATGTCATGACAAGCTGCCGACTTCAAGGTAGGTGATAATGGGAGCTCTGTGGCCCCATAAAGCCCTCCCAGTCACCTGCCACCTAGGTTAGGCCAGGTGGTGGGAGGTGATGTCACTCAGCTGCCCAGCTGGGGACTGAGCATGATGTGGAAGGAAGGGAGCAAACTCCAGAGGAGGGGTGGCCAGCCAAGGCAGGTTCCATGGTCAGCTGAGCCATCGAGGGCAGAGAAGGAGGCAGGAGGCAGGAGGCAGGTGGTTCGTTATTTGCAGCTGTGGACTTTGCTTCTCACAAATCCCAGCAGCAGGACTTCCCTACACTAGGCTCAGGACAGGCTGTCGTGGCGAGAGGGGCTGGAGGGACCCTGGGTCAAGTGAACATTCTCCTTGCTGCACTAGAGCTACGGAATGGAGTTGGGACAAGCACAGACCCACAGATCTGAGCTTGAACCTTGGCTCCACTGCCTCCTCATTCACTTACTCCACCTTTTATTCATTCAGCTGGCACCCATTCATTGAGCACTTGTGTGTACAGCCGTGTTCAGGGTGCTGGTGATGCTGATGAAAATGGGACAGATAATGTTTCCTGTCCTCGTTGATGTTCCAGGAGGCACAATCTCTTGTTGGACAACCGTTTGTGAGAGGATATAACTGTGGAAGTGATAATTAAGTTCTAGAATGATAAGTGTGATGCAGGGGCTGGGGTGGTGAGAGGTTGAAGAAAGTACTTCAGGCAGCATCCACAGCCTGGGCAAAGGCCCTGAGGCCTGAGGGACCAGGGAGCTTATGAGGAAGTTGGTGGAGTTAGAGTGGTTCTCATGAGCGAGAGTGTAGGACCAGAGGGGTGGGCCTGGGTTATGTCTGTGGCTATGGGCCAGTTATTTCACGTCTGTGCCTTTCCTCATCTCTAAAATGGGGATACAAATCTTTCCGGGTGGCTCTGAAGATTCAGTGTGGCATCATAGGTAACTGTTGCAGGCACCCAGGTGTTGACTGCGTGTCCATTGTTGTTATAGTTGGTTGAATCTGTCCCATTAATTCTCCTTCCCCAGGCAAGACTCGTGGCTGTGACCCATGGGCCTCTGAGGAGGCGTTGTAAGTCCGCCCAGCTCCCCACTTGCTGTGCTCTTACTCAATGCGAAGGGAACCAAGGTACCAGGGCCAAGTGGGTCCAGACATCCACACGGATTCTGAAAGGGCAGGTCAAGCAGGCACGTGGGGCCCAGGTTACCCCTTATTCCCTGCTGTGACATGGGAAGCTGGGAAGGGCTGGGGGTTGGGGTATCATGGGATGTGCTTCCTTAACGGCTCCTGTGTGTCACTGCCAGACTTTGTCCAGCCATCAGCCACGGCCTCTCGACAGCACCAAGATGGAAGTCAAAGGTCAGCTGATCAGCTCTCCTACCTTCAATGCCCCAGGTCGGTGGCTGCTTCCCCTCCTGCTGCCTCCTCCCCTGCTCTGAATCACCACCTGCTTGCTCGGGAAGAATCGGTCCCTTGCCCCACAGCTGCTCCAGAATGCCCTGGCTGTCTCACTGATCTTTGTTCCCTCTGTGTCCAGCTGCCCTGTTCGGAGAGGCTGCCCCCCAGGTGAAGTCAGAGCGTCTGCGGGGGCTGCTTGACCGGCAGCGGACCCTGCAGGAGGCCCTGAGCCTGAAACTTCAGGAGCTCCGCAAAGTGTGTCTCCAGGAGGCGGTGAGGGCCGGGCCCTAGGGGTATCAGGCGGGGAGGTTGGGAGGAGGTGAGGAGCTGGGGCCCCTAGGTAGACAGACTTGGGTGGCAATTCCTCAACCACTTGTCTTGGCTGTAGATTCCCTGTCACCCACTTTCTCCTCAAAGCTCAGCTTAGATGTGTTAGAATGAATGAAATAGGCTGGGCGCTGTGGCTCACGCCTGTAATCCCAGCACTTTGGGAGGCCGAGGCAGGTGGATCACCTGAGGTCGGGAGTTCGAGACCAGCCTGATCAACATGGAGAAATCCCGTCTCTACTAAAAATGCAAAATTAGGCTGGGCGCAGTGGCTCACACCTGTAATCCCAGCACTTTGGGAGGCTGAGGTGGGCGGATCACGATGTCCGGAGATCGAGACCATCCTGGCTAACACGGTGAAACCTCGTCTCTACTAAAAATACAAAAAATTAGCCGGGCATGGTGGCGGGCACCTATAGTTCCAGCTACTCGGGAGGCTGAGGCAGGAGAATGGTGTGAACCCGGGAGGCGGAGCTTGCAGTGAGCCGAGATTGCGCCACTGCACTCCAGCCTGGGCGAAAGAGCAAGACTCTGTCTCAAAAAAAATAAAAATAAATAAATAAATAAAAAAGCAAAACTAGCTGGGCGTGGTGATCCCAGCTACTTGGGAGGCTGAGGCAGGAGAATCGCTTAAACCCTGGAGGTGGAGGTTGCGGTGAGCTGAGATTGTGCCATTGCACTCCAGCCTGGGCAACAAGAGTGAAACTCCACCTCAAAAAAAAATATACGGTAATACAGGCCCACTGTTGACAATTTCAAATCCAACAAACCTCAGAAAACAGGTTCTGTCCAAAATTTGGCAGCACAGTCTGACCTGAACTGGCACAGGGTGATCTGTAGTTTCAGTTTACCCCTCTTACTGTGAATGCCTACAGTGTGCCGGAAATACTACTACAGCTCAGACCACACAGCCACAGCCCCTGAAGGGAGTTATATAATACTTAGGATCTCGATGGTGTCACCTTTATAAAAACGAAACAATTCTGGATTCCAAAGCAGGTCTCCCTGCCTCCCATGCCCACCACCACAGGGGGTTTGGGCCACTGAGGTTTGGGCACACCTGCCTGGTGGAGATACTGGTAGGAGGGAGGGGAGTATCGTGCGTGGTTGCTGAGCAGGGCCAGGCTCCTGGGAGGACTTCTATAGCTTCTGGGATCATTAATGCTTCACCCCATCCTTCCAACTAACCCTTGGTAGTCTCTGACCCCTGCCTCCCACCAGGAGCTGACTGGCCAGCTTCCCCCTGAGTGCCCACTAGAGCCTGGTGAACGGCCCCAGTTGGTCCGCCGGCGGCCCCCCACAGCCCGCGCCTACCCTCCACCGCACCCCAACCAAGCACACCACTCCTTGTGCCCTGCTGAGGTGAGCAGATGGGTGTGGAGAGCAAGAGGGTGGGGAGAGGGGACAGGTACAGAGGAGTAGCCAGGAGGAAGGTGTGGGGAGGGGACTTGTGGCCAGGTGAGGGAGAGGCTAAGATGAGAAGGAAAAGGGCTTCTGGAGGTAGGTTCCTGCGATGAGGGAGGATGATGGTCCCTGTCAGGACAGGCCTCCCACCCTAAGGAAGATGAACAGACCCAGCCCTTCACCAAGAGAGGCCCTGACCCGCCCCCTCCCCAGGGTGAATAGGTCTGAATAGGCTGCAGGAAGTGCAGGCCAGCCTCTAGTGGGTTTGGCCCCGCCAGGTCCCTGTTCCTGGCCATTTCCAACATTTGGGTGGGCCCAACAGGAGCTGGCTCTTGAGGCCCTGGAGCGCGAGGTGTCAGTGCAGCAGCAGATCGCGGCGGCCGCCCGCCGCCTGGCCCTGGCCCCTGATCTGAGCACCGAGCAGCGCCGGCGCCGGCGCCAGGTCCAGGCAGACGCACTGAGGAGGCTGCACGAGCTAGAGGAGCAGCTCGGGGATGTCCGGGCCCGCCTTGGCCTCCCAGTGCTCCCGCTGCCCCAGCCACTGCCAGTGTCCACGGGGTCAGTGATCACCACCCAGGGAGTCTGCCTGGGCATGCGCCTTGCTCAGCTCAGCCAAGGTGAGCATCCCCTGGTGAGGGTGTGAGAGTGGACATTGGTGAATGGACGTGGTAGGGCTGGGATGGGTGGCTGGCTGGTGAAAACCGGGAGGTAGGCACAACTCAAGTGGCCCAACCCGTGAGAAGAGTTGTGACAAACTGGCTTACCAGAAAGGACAAACTGTGGGGCACTGATGAATATCTGCCGGGACAGTCAGGAACCAAACTGGGGTGGTCTTGGGCTCTGGTAAAAGCAGATTCTTGGGAAGGGAACAGGATGAGGCGGAAACTGTCCAGAAGGTGGCCCAAGTAGAGGTGCCCACCCAGTGGTGTAAGGGGGTGGCACCCAGGCCTGGGAGTGAGAGGCCCACTTCTTCCCCTCTCACCTGTAGAGGACGTAGTTCTGCACTCAGAGAGCAGCTCCCTCTCAGAGTCTGGGGCCAGCCATGACAATGGTGAGGACTCCTATCCCCCAAACCTGCCCCCGACTCCTACGTCCCTTCAGCCCATCCCCTTTATTCATCTGACCACATCCTGCATGATCAGCCCATCCTTTGATGCCCAGCCCCTCCTGTGCTGCTTCAGCTTCTCCTTAGCCATGCTCCATCTTCCTATGGGTCCCCCATCATAGCCTCACCCCACCCCAGCCCCAGAGCCCCAGAACCTACTTGTCAGCCTTAGCTCCTCCTCAGCCTGCTTAACCTGTCCCAGCACTTTGCCCCTCCCCATGGCCTTGCCCCCCAGCCTGTCCTGCCCCCTCTGGGCCCCCCTCATTGAATTCTATCCCACTTGCTCTCTTCCACTCAGAGGAGCCCCATGGCTGCTTCTCTCTGGCCGAGCGCCCCTCACCACCCAAGGCTTGGGACCAACTGCGGGCAGTATCTGGGGGGAGCCCTGAGCGGCGAACCCCATGGAAACCACCTCCATCAGATCTTTATGGGGATCTGAAGAGCCGGCGGAACTCTGTGGCCAGCCCCACCAGGTGAGAATGAGCCCCTCCTCCCCTCCGCAGGAGCTGGGAATGGGATAGCAAGTCTGGGCTGGCAGAGGGTCTGCTGGTGGGTATAGTCTCTAACCTAGGCCTGCCTGTCTCTGTCTAGCCCCACACGCTCGCTGCCCAGGAGTGCCTCCAGTTTTGAGGGGCGAAGTGTGCCTGCCACCCCTGTCCTCACCCGGGGTGCTGGCCCCCAGCTCTGCAAGTAAGGGGAATCTGAGGGTGGGGTGGAGGATCAGAGGGGAGGGAACCATTAGTTCTCACTGGAAGCTTGAGGACAGCATTATCAAAAGGTGGGATGGCTGGGCATGGTGGCTCTCGCTTGTAATCCCAGCACTTTCGGAGGCTGAGGTGGGCGGGTTACTTGAGGTCAGGGGTTCAAGACCAGCCTGACCAACATGGTGAAACCCTGTCTCTACTAAAAATACAAAAATTAGCTGGGCATGGTGGAGCATGCCTGTAATCCCAGCTACTTGGGAGGCTGAGGCAGGAGAATCGCTTGAACCTGGGAGGCGGAGGTTGCAGTGAGCTGAGATCAACATCGTGCCATTGCACTCCAGCCTGGGTGACAAGAGCGAAACTCCGTCTCAAAACAAACAAAAAAACAAAAAGTGTGGGACATGGGAGGCTGGGCATTAAAGGTGAGCAGGCATCTCGGTGGATGATGGGGTAGGGATTTGGGGCAGAAGCATCAAAGTTTGACTATGGGCTTTTCTGTGCACTTTGGACAAGCCATTCCCCTTCTCTGAGTCAGTCTCCTCATTTGTGAAATGGAAATAATAATATCTGCCTTTGAAAGACATGGACATAATAAGTTCTGGTTAACATATACTGAGTGCCTGCCACCTTCTAGGAATTAGTGTTTTACGTGGCATCAACTCATTTAATCATAATGAGATCCCTATGAGGTGGGTGCTATTGTTATTCCCATTTTATAGATGAGGCAAGTGAGGCACAGAAAGGTTAAGTAACTTGTTAGTAAACTGAAGTCCTGGAGTTTGAGCCCAGGCAAGTTTTACTCTAGAGTCCATGCTTTTAACCACTGTCCTCTTCTGCTTCTTAAACAGAGTGCCTACTTTCCCCAGGCTCTGAACAAAACCAAGTCCCCGTCCTTGTGGGGCTTGCATTCTGTGAATAGTGGCTGTTGGAATGGTAGCTTTGGGTGATTCATACGTATGGTCGGATAGAGAATTCAGGCAGGGTTTTACATGTGAGCCCTAAGGCCTAGGACTCAATCCTGGAGGCCGTGTGAGCCATGAGAACGGCCTTAGCAGGGAGAGGGGTCAGCTGGATTAGGAATAGCCCCCTGCCCGGCATCTACTCTGCTAGCCTTTCCTCTGAGTCCCTACACAGATTTACACCTCCCTTGGAGCTAACAGTGCCAGGCCTCCCCCACGCATTTCTACCCCTGACCGCCTAGCCTAGGATAGAACCTCAGCTGCCTTTTACATGTCACTACCTGCCACCTTTATACACACAGCTTCCAACCCTGGGCCCATTTGGAGATGTGAAAGTGAAGGCTCAGAAAGGGGTGGGGTAGGGAGGGCACTGCACGCCTTCTGCCTGATTTTTCTGACCCTATTCCCATGACCCTCGCCTCTCACCCCAGACCTGAAGGCCTTCATTCTCGTCAGTGGTCCGGCAGCCAGGACTCCCAGATGGGCTTTCCCCGGGCGGACCCTGCCTCCGATCGCGCCTCCCTCTTCGTAGCTCGCACCCGCCGCAGCAACAGTTCTGAGGCCCTGCTGGTGGACCGGGCCGCTGGTGGGGGAGCTGGCTCCCCGCCTGACCCTCTGGCTCCCTCTGCCTCTGGCCCCCCAGTCTGCAAGAGCAGTGAGGTGCTGTATGAGCGCCCCCAACCAACCCCTGCCTTCTCCTCCCGCACAGCAGGCCCCCCAGACCCTCCCCGGGCCGCCCGGCCTAGCTCAGCTGCCCCTGCCTCTCGAGGTGCCCCGCGGCTCCCACCTGTGTGTGGGGACTTCCTCTTGGACTATTCCTTGGACCGGGGCCTGCCCCGCAGTGGCGGTGGAGCAGGCTGGGGGGAGCTGCTGCCTGCAGCTGAGGTCCCAGGACCCCTCTCCCGCCGGGATGGGCTCCTCACCATGCTCCCCGGCCCACCACCTGTGTATGCAGCTGACAGCAACAGCCCCCTCCTCCGCACCAAGGACCCCCACACCCGTGCCACCCGCACTAAGCCCTGTGGCCTGCCCCCAGAGGCTGCCGAGGGCCCTGAGGTGCATCCAAACCCTCTGCTGTGGATGCCCCCACCCACCCGTATCCCCTCGGCTGGTGAACGCAGTGGCCACAAGAACCTGGCTCTGGAGGGGCTGCGGGACTGGTACATCCGGAACTCGGGACTGGCTGCGGGGCCCCAGCGCCGGCCTGTGCTCCCTTCCGTGGGCCCGCCACACCCACCCTTCCTCCATGCCCGCTGCTATGAGGTGGGCCAGGCGCTGTACGGGACCCCCAGCCAAGCGCCACTCCCACACTCGAGGAGTTTCACGGCGCCCCCTGTCTCTGGCAGGTATGGGGGGTGCTTTTACTGATGGGTAGGGGTCTCTTAAGGCAGATGGTGAAGATATCCAGGCCAGGGAGTGGCTAGTCATGATAGCTAATGAATTGGACCATGAGGAAACTAGCTGCTGTGATGGCACAGGGTCACTCTACTGCACATGACCGGCATTAGTCCATGGGGTCCTGGTGGAGGGGATCTTGGGCACTGGTAGCAGCAATTCTTTATCAAGTTATAGGCTGAAGATGAGCCTTGAAGCCAGGGTGCCGGGAGGAAGGGACATCTCATGCCCCTTGCTGTTTTCTTCCTTTTTTCTCCATGCCCCGGAGCCTGAAAGTGCTGTCCTGTGCCTGCCTCCACCTCTTTAACGAGCCTCTTTTCCTTTCTTTTTCTGTGTCTTGTCTGTCTTTTCCTCTTCTTGTCTTCCCCGCCCTGTCCTCCGGATTCCTGCTACCCCTTCTAAAGATACTACGCGGACTTCCTGTATCCCCCGGAGCTGAGCGCTCGTTTAAGTGACCTGACGCTAGAGGGGGAGCAGTCCTCCAGTTCTGACACCCAGACCCCGGGGACACTGGTCTGACCCCTTCTGATATGTCCCTTGTTGGCCTGGGCACGATTCCAATCTGGGGAGCACACAGCTGACCTCGCTGGGCCCTGGCATGTGGTTGCTCTCAGTCCTGAGCGGAGTGCGCCAATCTAATCTTCCAAGGCCCCTGGCTCCCCATAGGCCCAGGAAGGTGTCTGACACCCTGCTTCTTCTCTCACACTGTGCTGGGGACTGGGGGCCTTCAGCCAGCTTAAAAGAGAGGGGATGATGTCATGGGGACCCCAAGCCCCTTCCTCCATTTATGTTTACAGTTGTGACTTAGGTATTCACTGTCTTCCTCCAACACTAGGTGTTTTATAAAAGGGAAACTGTGATCTCATCTGGTTGGGTTCATTCCTGTTCCCATGCCCAACCAGGTTCCATTCAGGAACCCCCTCCATAAAATGGACCATATCGGGTCTCAGGGCGATTTAGGGCAGCCAGGAGACTCCGGTGTGAACAGAAATCCCTGCCACGCATCGCCAGGGCAGTTGTTGGGGCAGTGGGCTCTCTGCCCACACTTGGAAGGACTGCAGTCTGGGTGGGATGCCTGAAGGAGCCCAACCCCGTCTGTGCCCATGGCCTCTGCCCTGACCACCCCCAGTCAGGAGGCCCCACAGGAGGAGTAAAGGGAAGAGCCATCAGGTGTGCTGTGTCCTGGGATCCTGTGGGGGTTGAACTTGGCATCTACCAGATCTGGCACCCGGTAGATGCCAGTGAAATCCTCAGGTGAGGTCTGGCTACAGGCCACGGGCCACTCACCACTCACCTTCCTTGGCTTTCCTTCCACCTCTTTTTTTTTTTCTCGAGACAGAGTCTTGCTCTGTCACCAGGCTGGAGTGCAGTGGTGCAATCTCAGCTAACTGCAACCTCTGCCTCCTGGGTTCTCCTGCCTCACCCTCCCGAGTAGCTGGGATTACAGGCACACGCCACCACGCCTGGCTAATTTTTGTATTCTTAGTAGAGACAAGGTTTCACCATATTGGCCAGGCTGGTCTTGAACTCTTGACCTCGTGATCTGCCCGCCTTGGCCTCCCAAAGTGCTGGGATTACAGCCGTGAGCCACTGCACCCAGCCCCCATCCACCACTTTTTAATCAAACCCACACAAGTTGTGTTTTCTATGATACCTATCTGTGATTTTCAGAGCTGGGAGTTCCCCTACCCCCTTTTCCTGGTGTTAAAACTTTTCTTTTTATACCAATGGATCTGGACCCAAGACATTACCCACACTGGAAGGGGATTTGTATAATAAATGTGTAAACTGAACCCATGTGTTGCTGCTGTCTGCCTCACCTTGAGGGCCCACACCTCTAGTCAAGACCAAATAATATATTTTTACAGGAAAAAACATACGTTGGGAATAGCCTGTGATAGTGTCATCTGTTTTGACTTTACTTGCTTTGTGATGTGGGGCAACTTCTTTGCCTGTCTGCACTCAGATTTCTAGCCAACCTCAAAACAGTAACTCTTGGTAATATAAATGGTGATAACAAAGACCCTGTCCTTAACCTCCCTATACATTTTTTTTTAATTTTTATTTTTTTGAGACAATGTCTCACTCTGTTGCCCAGGCTGAAAGGTAGTGGCGCGATAACGGCTCACTGCAGCCTTGACCTCCTGGACTCAAACAATCTTCCCACTTCAGCCGCCTGAATAGCTGAAACTACAGTTGTGCACCACCATACCCGCTAATTAAAGAAAAAAAAAAATTGTAGGCTGGGTGCGCGGTGGCTCACGCCTGTAATCCTAGCACTTTGGGAGGCCAAGGCGGGCAGATCACGAGGTCAGGAGATCAAGACCATCCTGGCTAACACAGTGAAACCCCGTCTCTACTAAAAATAACAAAAAAATTAGCCGGGTGTGGTGGTACGTGCCTGTAATCCCAGCTACTCAGGAGGTTGAGGCAGGCGAATTGCTTGAACCCGGGAGGCAGAGATTGCAGTGAGCCGAGATCATGCCACTGCACTCCAGCCAGGGCGACAGAGCAAGACTGTCTCAAAAAAAAAAAAAAAAATGTAGAGATGGGGTCTCATTATGTTGCCCAGGTTAGTCTCGGACTCCTAGGCTTGAGCAGTCCATGCCCAGCTTTTTGAGACAGGTTCTCACTGTTGTCCAGGTTGGAGTGCAGCGGCACAATCACAGCTAACTGCAGCCTCTACCTCCTAGGCTCCGGCCATCCTCTTGCCACAGCCTCCCAAGTAGCTGTGACTACAGAAGCACACCACCATGCCCAGCTAAATTTTAATTTTTTTGTAGAGATAGAGTCTTGCTATATTGCCCAGGCTGGTCTCAAACTCCTAGCCTCAAGTGATCCTCTAGTCTCAGCCTCCCAAAGTGTTGGAATTACAGGCATGAGCCACCGCACCTGTCCTTCCCTGTGCTTTAATGCTGATCCAGAGGTAATAAGTTCAAGGAAGGGCCTCAGAGATCACCTCTTCAGCCCACATATTCAGGAAGAGTCTAGCAGAATTGAAAAGTAGAAGGCCACTTCTGTCCTTTGAAATGTACAAGGACTTTACCCAGGAGTCTCAAATTGGCATGAGAGATGCAACAGGCTTTATTGTTGCAGCAACACTAACATATATGCCCCATTCTCTGCTGAGGCCTGTCCCCACCTCATCCCTTGGTTGTCGATGGTGTGGAACATTGGGGTGAGGGGCAAAATCCCTAAGCAGAGCTGGAGGGAGGCAAGTGGGACTGGTGAGGGTCGGGATCACCTGGACCAGTGGTCCAACAGTCAGGATACCCGACTCTATCCACACAGGGGCATGGAACACTTGGGTTCTGAGTTCAAGATTTGGCAATGTCTTGACCTGGGTTGGAAGGTAGGGTGGGGTCTGGAAAAGCTTTGGTCCAGGGTTCAAGACTTGAGAGTGCCTTGCCCCAGGCCTCAGTCTGGGGATGAGCATGGAGAAGGGTGGATGGGAGTGTCTCTGGGTTCACAATTTGAAATTGGCCATGGATGCTCTGGCCTGAAGCCCGTTTTGGGGCTGGATGTAGGTGGCTCTTGGTCCTAGGTTCAGGGCTGGGGAAGACTCTTGTCCCTAGGTAATGGGGGCTGGGTGTGAGGGATATCTTAGTTTGGGGCTGGTGTGGGGGTAGGGCAGTCACAGATGTCCTGTTTTGTTTGGGCAGGGGGCTCTAGGCTCCTGTTTTAAGTGCTGGGAAAGGGCTCTGGGTCCCAATTATGGGCTGGGGGCGGGGTGGTATTCTCCAGGTCCTGGGTACAGATCCCAGGGCCCTAGGATCCAGCCTCCTGCTCTTGTCCCAGTGCCTCTAGTAGCAGGCCCATTGGCGTCCGCTTGAGACCAATGCTCTCGATCTTGTTCTCAATCTTGTTCTTAAGGTTGCGCAGGCGCAACGAGGCGTGCACCAGGATCACTGTGGGCGGCACCGAGAGGGGTGGTCAGTGGAATAGATCTCAGCCTGCAGCCAACCGGGGCCCACCGAAGGGAATTGGCGCACAGGCAGGCCAATGGAGTGGTGAGCAGCCAGGACGCCTCAGATACTGAAAGCGTGGCCGAGTAATTGGCTTGGCAACGTGGGCATGGCCAGGGAAGGCGCCCAGTAACGGGGACGTGGCCAGTGGAAGGCACTTAACACCAAGAGTGAGATAGGAAAGGCGATAATAAAATGGGTGTTCCCAGAAGGGGGAACGAAGCCCGGGAAGGCGCTTTTAGCGGGGTCGTGGCCCGGCCCTCGGGTTTCCCAGCCCCCTCTCAACCCAGGGACCGGGGCAGGGCTGGCCTGGTGCCTTAAGCATGCTCTGGCCGCTTTCCTGGCTATCTCGGGGCAGTGGAGACTCACGAAGCACCGGCCCGGCGATGCTGAGCAGGAAGGTGCAAGCGCCGCCCGCGACCCAGAGAACCAGGAGGCCGACGGCAAGCACTGCGGCCAGGCAGGCGGTAGGGTGGCTGCGGCGGCAGCGGCGCACAGCTGCGCGGGTCTCAGCTGCCCACACCAGCACGCCGAGGGCCACCGCCACTACCAGCGCGCTCAGGAGCGTATGAAGCGGCCGCACGTACCTGCGGGTACAAGGGAACCACGCTAGCCGGCCGGGCGGAGAGACGGCCTCCGGACCATCACCCACCCTGGGCCCCAAGAGCCAGGGTCTCCCGTCTCCGGACGCTCCAGCCTGGCACATCCTCCCACCAGCCCTGTCTCCAGCAGGCCCATCTGCCAGGGCTCCCGACTCACCCCTATAGACCCCTCCTTTCCTCCTTGTCAATTCCACTGTCTTGTCTTCCTCGGGTTCCCGCTTCAGGCCCTCCCATCCTGCTAGACACTCCCCACACCCCCGGGCTCCCAACACTTCCCTGGACTTTCCTTCCGACTCTACCCCCGTAGGGCCCCTCATCAGCCTGCCCGCAAGCTCCCCCTTTAACCCCAGCACCTGCAAATCCCTCTTCCAGGCCTTCTGTCTCCACACGTTCCCCTCTCCCCAGGCCTAGGGTCCTTATAGGAGCCCCCTCCAGGCTTCCTCCCCTCCCAATGCCCCCTCCAGGCTCCTATTTCCCTATAGATTCCTCCCTCCATCATTGCTAGGACCTCTTCCAGGTCGTCAGCCCCACTCTGAACTTCCAGCACTGCTCAAGTCCTTCCTCCAGATTCTCCATTCCTCTCTGGTCTCAGGCTTTCCAACCATGGATCCTCCTCCTGGGCCCAAGTTCCCCAACAGGTACCTGCCCCTGGCGCCTTCCAATCATAGCCAGGCTCCCCTCCAAGACCGGATCCCCAATAAATACATCTTCTAAAACCTCCATCTTTACCGTTTATTTCCCGGTCTCTGCCCTAAGTACTCCAGGGTCGGCCTCAATCTGGCCCCATCATTCACATCACACCCCCCCTACGCCCCTCAAGTACTCTCATGTCCCCCTTTCGGGCCCTCCTTTTTTTCCGGTTCACCTTCCAGCCCACTTTCCCCTTCAGTCCCACACTTGTCTCCATCCTCCCCAGATCTTCCCTGTAGACCCCCATCCCCCGTAGGCCCTCCTCATCAGCCAGGCTCCATCTCCCTGAGGCCCTCCTTATAACTGGGCTCCACCTCTTTCAAGGCCCCCCTTCCAAGCCCCTCAGGCCGTCCATCTCTACTGACTTCGCCCTTCCCGGCCTTGCATCCCCCTCAGGTTCCCCGTCCTGGTCCTCAAAGACCTGCGGGTCTAACCCCCACGCTCTGCAGACGTCCCTGGCCAACCGGCGCCTCCCTCCCTCACCCGGCGAGAGCGAGGCCGATGCCGAAGCAGAGAAGGTAGTTGGTTTGGTAGTAGAGGAGGTTGTTGATGACGCGGTGGCACCATCGCTGCGGGTCGCATGGATCCGGAGCCGCCAGACGCGCCGACCCCAGAACAAAGTCGTCCAGGGCGCGTAGCGGTGGCAGCCGCACCTCCGACATCCTGCCGGTTAATGTGGCTGGACCAGCCAGGAGGGGGCCGGACTACAACAACCGTTACGCCCCTCGCCACCGCGGGGCACACCGGGAAATGGAGTCTGGGCTGGGCAGCTTTTTCCTAATCTCCTAGGTGGATTGCGCAAGGGCGGCGATGCACGTGACCGGAAAAGCAACTAACACGCCGCTCAGGAAAGCAGCAAAGGCTGCCGGGAAATCAAGCCTTGGCCACGGAGCGAGATGCTCCCAACCCTTGAAACTGCTATCCACCCCCGCGCGGGGCGCCGCAGGGGCTGCTCCGGGCGGTGCCAGCGGCTCAAGCACAAAGTAGCCAGACAGATAAGAAAGGAGGGACTGTCACAAGGATCCGAGTTGGATTCCACCTCCTTCCTGTCAGCGCCCAAGAGGGTCACATTTCTCCAGGAAACTCCATGCCCCGCCCCTGAGGTCAAGCCGTAAATGCCATTAAGGGCCTTTTATTCGTATTCATCACATCGGAGATCATCTCTTCCTAGGAAGCTTTAAAAAAATCCCCAGGTTGGATTAGGGCACTTCCTCTGGGTCCCTGGCAATTTCCTCCAGGTTAGGGATCCCAAGGGGTCGCTGCCTTCCTGGGTCTCCGGCCTGGCCCTTGGGGCACACAGTCATCAAGAAGTGCTGGGGGGAAGTGAGCTCTTTATTTAGACATAGCTCTGCTGAGTGGAAAGTGGGCACCAGCCCCATTAATGCTTGCTGGCTGGTGGCTTCCAAGCACGCCCCACTGCCAAGGCTCAGCTCTGCAGTCTGCCACTGCAGGTCCCTAGCACAGCCCCCAGGGTCCTTAAAAGTCATCATCATCACAGATGTCAAGGTACACGTCGAAAGCCTCTCTGTTGCAGTTTCCATCGGGGGTGAAGACATATTTGTGGAAGGTCCCATCTACGCAGATGGCTGGGGAGGGGGGTGGTGGTAAAAGGTCAGAGGCTGCCACAGCCACAGGCTCCAGTCCTCTCAGGCATCTCAGGACCTAGGGTCTGCCTCCAGGCCTTTGCCCAGTGCTGTCCCCCTTACTGATGATGAAGCTGAGCCTCACAGGGCCCTAAAATCCTTTCAGGTCCAACCCGCAGTTCTTTGCCCCATGCAGTACCCCCAACCAAGGGGCTGTTCCCACTCACCAATGACAGAGTTGACGTTCTTGGAAGTATTGCGACCGAAGGCGCAGATGCAAGCTGACTCAGCAGGCACAGTGAAGCTCGCCAGGCTCCACTGAGAGTCCACGTACTGCCCAATCATAGGCCCCACCTTGCCCACGCGAGCCAGCCTGCAGGCAGCACCGGCTAAGCCCAGGTATGGTAAACGGGCAGGGGGACAGGGACACGGTAGGGTGGGGAGGGGGTACTCACGCGGAGCGGCGGTTGAGGCGGGTATCCTTGAGAGCAAAGATATGGACGGTGCCCTTATCACTGGAAGCGCAGAGGAAGGAGGAGTCGTGGCTGAAGTTAATGCTAGAAGACAGATCAGCAGTGATGCCCATATGTCATGTGGTATGGGGTCACCAGCCCACCATGCATACCCTGTGCTCACCAGTAGAGGGTGGCAGGGTCAGTGCCTCGGCGCAGCTCTACCAGTTTCTCCTTGGATTGTGTGTCAAAGAGGCGAATAAGGGTACCCTTCTGGGAGGCTGAGGCCACTACAGTGCCTGGCTGGTTTAGAGACACACAGGCTATGTCACTCTGATGTGCATTGATCGTGAATGGAGCAGACGAGGTGCCAGGCTTTGTGCTCGCCAGGTCCTGGGGTAGGAGGGAGGAGTCTGAGGTTGGGGTGGTATGGAGGGAAGGGGCCAAGAGTCCACAAGGAAGCCAGTCCACCAACCTACCCACCCTTGTCCACTGGACGGCTCACCACAAGTTGCAGACTCCCACACTTGTGTCCCGGGAACACTAACAGTTGCTTCTCCAGGCTGGGACAGAGGTCACAGAGCCCTAGGGTGTGAAGATGGGGGGGTGGGGTGGGCGGCTGAAGAGGAGGCAGCATCTCAGAATGGACAGAGCTGGATGAGGACCAGACTTCAACCCTCCACGATAAGCTTA
Organism: Pongo abelii; assembly: GCF_028885655.2. Taxonomy (NCBI): domain Eukaryota; kingdom Metazoa; phylum Chordata; class Mammalia; order Primates; family Hominidae; genus Pongo; species Pongo abelii. The sequence goes on from NC_072008.2 coordinate 49,562,195, forward strand.
ACCCAAAGAACCCTGAGGGGGCTCAGCTCAGCTGCACGCCCCGCCAGCTAGGCAGATTCCATTCCTTGCTCTGCAGCTGTGGAATCTAGTAAGCTGCTATCACAGCCCCAGAAGCTCAGGGATCCCTGACACACCCACCCATGTCCTCAGGAGGTGTTTCTGCTCTGCCACTGGCGTACCCAGGGGTGGGGCAGGACGAGAGGTGGGGAGAACTGGCTGAGGGCTGGAAAGATGGAGAGGCTATGAGTGTGAGCATCTCCCTGCCTCTTTCCCCATTTCTCTGTGTGTGAGTGCCCCTTCCTTTCTTTCCTCATCTCTGCCCCTCTGCCCCATCCACTGTTTCATGCCCTTACACCTGTGTATCTGAGCCCTCTCACCCTTGGGGTTGTCCCGGGTATCAAACTCAAACAGCTTTCGGGGATTGTCGGGGAAGGAGTACACATAGATGCGGTTCTTCAGCACGATCACGATCCTGTGGGTATCACACAACACAGGATGGCCGTGAGGGGGTGGCGGGATGCCCAGGGAGGACTATCCCTCTCACTTACTGTGGGGACCTCCTACCTCCCACCCCGGTCCTCCTCAGGCTCACTTGTCATGGCGCATGCGCACAGAAAGCACTGGCTTGGTGAAGGTGAACTCCAGCACCAGCTTCTCCTTGGAGTCCTTGCCCTCCCGGGCATCGTCCCAGATCAGCACTGCTGGGCAGGTGGGTGGGTTGTCGGGGCCAAGGTTTAGGGTAAGGGGCAGCCCTGGTGACACAGGATCCACCCCTGCTTCCCAGGGGCCTCAACCTACTTGCTTAGCCTTTCAATAAACAACCAGTGAGATCCTCGCACAGCACGAGCACTTGTAGATATGATCCCTGAGAGGAGTGTTCTAGACTGTTACACTCATCTACAGATGAAGAAACTGAGGTTCAAAGTGGTAGAGTGTCTGGCCAAGGACCTCAGAGCCCATCAGCAACCAAACAGGGACTCACACTCAGGCCTGTAACTTCCCCTTGGTAACTATTTCTGCCTCCAGGGTCCTAGTCCACGCACCCTGGAGATTTCCGTGAGGAATCCTAGGGCTCTGTGACTCACCTAGGGCAACTCCTGCCTTGTTCAGATGGGATCATCAAGAAAAACCCTTAAAGTAAGATGGCACTTGAGGCTCAAGCCAAGGGGGTATTGGGAAGACGGCTCCAAGATTTTAAAACCTATTGCTTGTGTGACCTTGGATGAGTCACTTAACTGCACTGGGCCTCAGTTTCCTCATCGGTAAAGATGGGGATAATGATCCTTCCTACCCCATAGAGTTACTGTGAGGATTAAATGAGTTAATAAACGTAAAGTGCTTAGGGCAGTCCCAGGCTCACAGTAAGTGCTCTAGGGCATGGCACACAGGAGGCACTCAATCAGCATTTTTAAAATGAAAACAAAGCACCAAGCTTCTCAAGCTATAAGATCCATGACTTCCAAGCTGTAGGCCTCCTCTCTGTGTGACTCTGAAGTACTCTGACGTCTTCATCTGCCAGTACCTTGGGGTGCCTGTGGGAGGCCAGGAATCCGAGAAATCTGGGCCAAAGGGCAGGATGAGGGCACTTACCTGAGATCTCTGAGAACTTGGGACTACTACCACCGCCCACCAAGGCCAGAAGGTTGGAGCGGTGCAGCATCTCCACCAAGCCCATGCTGCCCACCTGCTCGTGGTCTGGACAGGGACCAGGGTGTCAGTGGAGGTGGGAGCCAATGCCCAGCCCAGCTCTTCTGCCCATTGCCCCTCCCCTGCCAACAGCTCACCCAGATGCCCCTTCTCCATCAAGGGCTCCACGTTGTAGATGCGCACACCTGTCTCCATGGCGCAGCAAAAGCAGCCTGGGGGATGGAAGGAATCCAGACTGCCTTAAAGAATGCCCAGGTAGGAAGCTGGGGGCCCACGGCCCACTTCTAACCCCTCTTTCCCTCGCTTCCTCCCACAAGGGTACAGGCCCAATCCTCTCTCACTTTGGTCTTGGTTGAAACGCAGGCTGGTCACTCCTCGAAGTGGCTGTTGAGTCATGGTGCAGGATTGTTCCCCTGGATACAAATGGGATAAAGATGAAAAGAGTCCTGGAGTCTCCCCTCCAAGTTCTGCCTCACCTGATTTCCTCCTCCTCCCACTCTGCTAACTACTGACTCTGGAGTGACTGCAAAAAAGATAAAAACAGGCCAGGTGTGGTGGCTCATGCCTGTAATCCCAGCACTTTGGGAGGCCAAGGCGGGTGGATCACCTGAGGTCAGGAGTTTGAGATCAGCCTGGCTAACATGGTGAAATCCCGTCTCTAGTAAAAATACAAAAGTTAGCCGGGTGTGGTGGGGCGCACCTATAATCCCAGCTACTCAGGAGGCTGAGACAGGAGAATCGCTTGAACCCGAGAGGCGGAGATGGCAGTGAGCCAAAATCGAGCCATCGCATTCCAGCCTGGGTGACAGATCGAGACTCCGTCTCAGGGGGTAAAAAAGATAAAAACAGAGAGAGTCCCAGGGTCTCTGCTCTAAGCTCCCAAGATCCCAAACAGCATGGCCAGGAACCCTCCTTCTTTCAGGTTTGGCAAGCTCCAGGCCCACACTGATGTGGACCCCACACCTCCTCTTTACATGCTGGCCCTCACTGACTTGTCAGGAAGTAATGTGATAGGGGGTGCCCCCGTGATATCTCCTCCCCACCCCCAGCCAATCTTGATCCCAATGCCAGACATGGCCTGGAACCACTCCCAACCCATTTCTCATCTTCACACCTGACCTAGCACCGGACTCTGTCAATAAATAGACAAAAGTGGGCTAGGAGATGCACTTCTTGTACCTCCCTGACTTGGCCCTGAGACTGCTACGCTTGGTCTGCCATCTCCAGGAACTCCTCTGCTCATACCCTTCTAACTGTACCCCAACCTATTTGACCACCCCAGAGTCCTCTCACACCTTTCCCCCTCACCGGCTTCCCCAAACCCCTTCAGGATGCCTACCTTGGGATGACCCCTTCTCATGCCTTGGTAACTACCTATCAGGGCCAGCCTAGACATTCCCTTAGATCGGCTTATGCCCTGGGGACTCTACCCTAGGATTCCCCCTAGCACTCTAAATTTTCCACCCCTGGGACATCTCCTTCCTTGTGTTCTGCTGTCCTTGACTACAACATAACCTGGCCTGGACCCAACCCCAGGAACCCCACCCATTCTCCTAAGATTCCCCCTCTAGACCCCTATCCAACACCCTGCCCCAGGGCACCCTTGCCCTCTAAGACCCTTGCCAAAAACAAACCACCCAAAACTCCTACCTAGGAGAACCTCAACCCCTAAGATGCCTGCGCAGTCCCCTACTAAGATTACTGCCATAGAGCCCCCAACTTCCCTTCAAATCCTCAACTCCCCAAGAACTCTGGCCAGACACACTCCTTCCCCATCCTCCAAGAGTCCAAATCTCCTTCCTTTCTCTCAGTTACACCCTCCACTGGAATGCCTCATGCTCTTTCTTTGGACAGCTCTGCCTTAGAGTTATTCTCTGGACAGCTCCAACTTTCAAGACCCCTTTTTTGCACCTCCATTCCAAACGCCCGCGCCACCCCAGACTCTGTCCGGGATGCCTCGCCCCTCTCCCAAGAGACCAGCCGCATGCCCCTTCCAACGCCGGCACCCACTCAAGACCTCTGCCTTAGACCCCTACTCGAAAGACTCTCAGCCTCCCCGCCTCCCCCAGACCCAACCAACCCTGGGGTCGTGCTCCAGCTTCCTGCCGCCTTCACCGGCCTGACCTCCGCGTGTCCCTGACCCGGGCCCCAGCTGTCGGTGCCGCCCGCGGCCCGGTTTTCTGACCTCCCGGGCCTTGGAGCCCGGCTCGGGTGTTTACATCAGGCCCTACTTCCGGGGGAGGGAGCCTGTCGCAGGAAATGACTCACCCCAGCTGGAAAAAGGCGGCCGCCGCCTTCCTCGCCCAGTTCCCGGGTCTTCGGAGCATCGCGAGTGACAGTGGGGTTCTCCGGGGAGGGCGTGGGGAGCGGAGGAAGGTCGGCTGGGGGACCGGAGGCGAAGGGGGTTCCTCAAGGCCGAGACTGTCTGAGGGAACCCGGAAGGGTGGGGAGAGAGAGCGTGTCTTGCCCCCAGCAAAGCGAAACCGGCCGAGCCCTCAGCCCCTTGGTGTCACCCACGATGGGGGAGTAAACCTTCCCTGCGAACAAGACGCGGACCTTCGCGGCGGCCGAGAGTAGCCGCCCCAGTTCGCAACACACAGTCCTCCCAGGCTTCCAGAGGGGCGGCGCTGGGGGTTACAGGCAGGGGGCGGACCTGGAGACCTTGAAAGTGGAGAAACCTCCTTGGCTCCGGGAAGCCAAGGAACAGATTTCACTTTCTTTCTCCCCACCCTATTCCCCCAACCCCGCCAGCTCTGAGTTTTGTCTTTTGTGTTTTGTTTAGTTTTGTTTACTGAGACAGAGTCTCGCTCTGTCGCCCAGGCTGGAGTGCAGTAGCGCGATCTCGGCTCACTGCAACCTCCGCTTCCCGGGTTCAAGGGATTCTCCTGCCTCAGCCTCCAAAGTAGCTTGGATTACAGGCATGTGCCACCACGCCCAGCTAATTTTGTGTTTTTAGTAGAGACCGGGTTTCTCCCTGTTGATCAGTCTTGTCTTGAACTCCTGACCTCAGGTGATCCGCCTGCCTCGGCCCCCCAAAGTGTTGGGATTACAGGCGTGAGCCACTGCGCCCGTCTGGAAGGATTTTTAATTAAACTTTACATTAAGAAATAATAAATAGGCTGGGCGCGGTGGCTCACGCCTGTAATCCCAGCACTTTGGGAGGCCGAGGCAGGCGGATCATGAGGTCAGGAGTTCGAGATCAGCCTGGCCAGCATGGTGAAACCCCGTCTCTACTAAAAATACAAAAAGTTAGCCAGGCATGGTGGTGCGTGCCTGTAGTCCCAGCTACTCGGGAGGCTGAGGCAGGAGAATCACTTGAACCCAGGAGGAGGAGGTTGCAGTGAGCAGAGATCGCACCACTGCACTGCAGCCTGGGTAATAGAGTGAGACTCTGTCTTGGAAAAAAAAAAAAAAAGCCGGGTGTGGTGACACGGGCCTTTAATCCTAGCTACTGGGGAGGCTGAGGCAGGAGAACCGCTTGAACCTAGGAGGCGGAGGTTGCAGCAAGCCCAGATCCTGCCATTGCACTCCAGCCTGGGAGACAAGAGCGAAATTCCCGTCTCAAAAAAAAAAGGGCTGGGCATGGTGGTGCATGCCTGTAATCCCAGCACTTTGGGAGGCCGAGGCAGGTGGATTGCCTGAGCTCAGGGGTTTGAGACCACCCTGGGTAACATGGTGAAACTGCCTCTCTACTAAAATACAAAAAATTAGCCGGGCGTGGTGGCGGGCACCTGTAAGTCCCAGCTACTCGGGAGGCTGAGGCAGAAGAATCATTGGAAGGCAGAGGTTGCAGTGAGCCAAGATCGTGCCACTGCACTCCAGCCTGGGCAACAGAGGGAAACCCTGTCTCCAAAAAAAAAAAGAATATTCTTGAAAAAAAAGAAATATGCTTTTTGCAGTGGCAGTGTCATAGCCAATGAGGTTTAGCCAAGGTGTGGATATTGCTAATTGGAAACTTTTCCCAATACCCCGCTCCGAAGACTTGCAGTATAGTTGGCATTGGCAATTTTTGACAGTCTATGAAGACTGAATATTAAAGAAAAAAAAAAGAAAAAATACAGAGAAATCTCATACTTTTAATACAATCAGGGTTTCATATTGATGAAATCCCCCCTTTACTTTTTTTGAAGTATTGTTTTGATGCTTCTGTTTTTTCATATATTAATATATAAGAACATCTTTTTAACTCATCCTTTTTAACTGGTTCATGATATTATGTAGCATTGTTCAGCCCTTCCCCAACTGATGGCTGCCTAGGTTGTTTCAGATACTGTGTCGTCAATTCCCACGTATATATTTACTTGTGAATTTTGGCCCTATATACTCCCCTTGGCATGATTCCACTACTGTGCTCCTCAACAAGGCCAATCATCTGGCTTTCTTCAGACTCCACTTCCTCATGTCCCAGACCATATTCAACTCAATTCAATTTGGTGTCTGTCACTCCTATGTCTTTGGGACTGCTTTTAACCAGACCACTGAAGAATAATAATCTTGCCAAACCAGCAATCACTTCTCTGCCCTCTCCTGTGACTTTCTAGTGAAACCCACAATTTCTTCCTCTCACTCTCTTGGTTTTTCTTTTTCTTTCTTTCTTTCTTTTTTTTTTTAAGATGGAGTCTCACTCTGTCACCTAGGCTGGAGTGCAGTGGCACGATCTTGGCTCACTGCAACCTCTGCTTCCTGGGTTCAAGTGATTCTCCTGCCTTAGCCTCCCGAGTAACTGAGATTACAGGCATGCACCACCATGCCCAGCTAATTTTTTGTTTTTTTTGAGACTGAGTCTTGCTCTGTCATCCAGGCTGGAGTGCAGTGGTATGATCTCGGTTAACTGCAACCTCCGCCTCCCGGGTTCAAGCGATTCTCCTGCCTCAGCTTCCCGAGTAGCTGGGATTATAGGCACGCATCACCATGCCCGGCTAATTTTTGTATTTTTAGTAGAGACGGGGTTTCACCATGTTGGTCAGGCTGGTCTCAAACTCCTGACCTCGTGATCCACCCGCCTTGGCCTCCTAAAGTGCTGGGATTACAGGCGTGAGCCACCGTGCCCAGCCTAATTTTTGTATTTTTAGTAGATATGAGGTTTCACCATATTGGCCAGGCTGGTCTGGAACTCCTGACCTCGTGATCCACCCGTCTCGGCCTCCCAAAGTGCTGGGATTACAGGCTTGAGCTACCACGCCCGGCCTCTCTTGTTTTTTTTTTTTTCTTTGTTTTTTCTTTCTCTATCTCTGGCTACTCCTCCACTTGTATCAAACTTCCAAATATTAGAATATCCTTGGGTATAATCCTGTCTGATCCTTTCTTCCTAAGTGACTTCCTCTTCTCCTATAGCCTTAATTATTGCAAATATTTGGAAGATCCTCTAGGCCTTCAGCTTAGACCTTTCTCTGGAACACCAGACTCAAACGTACTGTAATGACCTGTTTGACATTTATGTGGGTGTCACATACTGCTTATCCATCCAAACAGATTTGTTCTATTTCCTTTGCTCAGATGCTCCCCCACTGTCTCCTTCATCTCAACCAATGGCATCACGATACAGTTTGTGGCCAGGCGTGGTGGCTCACGCCTGTAATCCCAGCACTTTGGGAGGGCGAGGTGGGCGGATCACTTGAGGTCAGGAGTTGAGACCAGCCTGGCCAACGCGGTGAAACCCCATCTCTACTAAAAATACAAAAATTAGCTGGGTGTGGTGGTGCATGCCTCTAATCACAGCTACTCAGGAGGCTGAGGCCGGAGAATCGCTTGAACCCGGGAGGCGGAGGTTGCAGTGAGCTGAGATTGCACCACTGCACTCCAGCCTGGGTGACAGAGCGACACTCCGTCTAAAAACAAAAAAAGAATAAAAATTAAAATACATTTTGTTACTTGAGTCAAAGAGCCGATATATCATGCTTAATTCCCCTCCATTTTCTTTTTCTTTTTTCTCTTTTTTTTTTTTTTTTTTTTTGAGATGGAGCCTTGCGCTGTCGCCCAGGCTGGAATGCAATGGCATGGTCTCAGCTCATTGCAACCTCCGCCTTCTGGGTTCAAACGATTTGCCTGCCTCAGCCTCTCAAGTAGCTGGGATTACAGGTGCCCACCACCACACCCAGCTAATTTTTATATTTTTTAGTAGAGACGGGGTTTCACCATCTTGGTCAGGCTGGTCTCGAACTCCTGACCTCAGGTGATCCACTTGCCTTGACCTTCCAAAGTGCTGGGATTACAGGCGTGAGCCACCACGCCCAGCTGATTCCTCTACATTTTCATTGGCAAATTCTGTTGGTCCCACTGTCAAAAGTTATCATGGGCTGGGCATGGTGGCTCATGCCTGTAATCTCAGCACTTTGGGAAGCTGAGGTGGGAGGATTCCTTGAGGCTAGGAGTTTGAGACCAGTCTGGGCAAGTCCCTGTCTCTACAAGAAAAAAGGTGTCATGCACTCTCAGTCAAAGTGGAATAACAGGGACCAACTTTGTCCTCTCACAGGAAACAACCAACTTTGCCCCCAACAAAAAAAACAAAATACATGAAACGATTTTTTTTTTTTTGGACGGAGTCTCACTCTGTTGCCCAGGCACAATCTCGCAATGGCAAGATCTCTGCTCACTGCAACCTCTGCCTCCCAGGTTCAAGTGATTCTCCTGCCTCAGCCTCCTGAGTAGCTGGGGTTACAGGCACTTGCCATCATGCCTGGCTAATTTTCATATTTTTAGTAGAGATGGGGTTTCACCATGTTGGCCAGGCTGGTCTTGAACTCCTGACCTCAGGTAATCTGCCCGCCTCGGCCTCCTAAAGTGCTGGGATTACAGGTGTGAGCCACCGCGCCCAGCCGAAACAATGATTTTTAAGACATTAGACATCAGGCACCAAAGGACAGTGATCCGTGAAAGATGGGAAACAACGTGAGCACTACAACTGTCCCAGCACACTGCCTGGAGAGCTTCCATGCTATGGCACTGGAACGGGAAACTGAGGCAGTGCCTGGTGGACTCCCTAAGTTGAGGTGGTCCAGAGAGACAAGGGCAGCTGGAGTTAAAAGGACAGAATGTCAGGAGAGAGGAGCACAGAGAATCACAGAGATCTGCAGAGGGTCCCCCTTCAGCATTTAGCAGAGTGCTTATCAACACATGCATATGAGGCAGCTACCTAAGGCCAGGAAAAGAACCATCCAAATGGATTGGAGGGAACAGGTCCTGACACTCACATGGAGCTTTTGAAAATAGTGCCTGCACCCACCAACCAGACTGGAAAACTCATAATTCACAGGGCATAGAGTACACAGGAATGTCTTGTCTCAGTTGTGGGGAGTAACTAGCCCTAGACTTAGTATTGCTCCAGGCTCACTTTACACATCATAAAAGAAGACCCTAAAAGATCCTTAGGAATAACAAAGATTGATAAGAATAAAAAAAGACCCAGCTCCTAAAAAGGTAAAGTTGACAATGTCTGTTATCCAAACAAAGATTACCAGGCATAAAAAGAAGCAGGAGGCTGGGTGCAGTGGCTTATGCCTGTAATCCCAGCACTTTGGGAGGCGGAGGGCGAGCAGATTGCTTGAGCCCAGGAATTGGAGAAGAGCCTGGGAAACATGGTGAAACCCTGTCTCTACAAATAATTTTAAAAGTTAGCTGGCAGTGATGGCGTGTGTCTCTAGTCCCAGCTACTCAGGAGGCCGAGGTGGGAGGATCGCTTGGGCCCGGGAGGCCAAAGTTGCAGTGAGCCATGATGGGGCCATTGCACTTCAGCCTGGGTGACAAAGAGTGAGACTCTGTCTCTAAAAATAAATACATAAATAAAATGAAAAGGACAATATTCCAATGACCTAGTAATCTGTGGAAACTTGGATGAAAGTTTAGGTATTCCAGACTTGTGCAAATTAATTGTATCTATATCTCAGAGAAAATCTTCCTCAAAACATGATTTTTTTTAAATTGGGGAGACAGCTTCCAATGTAAACTGAAAGTGCACACCCAAAACACAGATCTCTAAGGTAAAAATTACTCTGCTCAGACCCAGTTGAGCCAGCTTTAATATTAGTGTCCCTCCTTTATTACCACAAAGGGGTCCCAATCCAGACCCCAAGAGAGGGTTATTTGAGATGGAGTTTCGCTCTTGTTGCTCAGGTTGGAGTGCAATGGCGTGATCTTGGCTCACTTCAACCTCTGCCTCCTGGGTTCAAGCGATTCTCCTGCCTCAGCCTCCTGAGTAGCTGGGATTACAGGTGCGTGCCACCACGCCCGGCTAATTTTTGTATTTTTAGTAGAGACGGAGTTTCACCATGTTGGTCATGTTGGTCTTGAACTCCTGACCTCAAGTGATCCGCCCACCTGGGCCTCCCAAAGTGCTGGGATTACAGGCATGAACCACCGTGCCTGGCCCAACATCTCTTTAAACAACTGCCCCTGGGCATGGGTGGGTGGGTGGAGGATGTGACTGAGCTGAGATGCTCCTTTCTCTCTGGGACTGATAAATTTTGCATACTTTACATAGCTCAGACTGCCCTTGGGCTATTTGTCTTTTCTCTTCCCCCCCCCCCAGGCGGAGTCTTGCTCTGTCGCCTAGGCTGGAGTGCAGTGGCACAATCTCCGCTCACTGCAGCCTCCGTCTCCTGGGTTCAAGCGATTCTTCTGCTTCAGCCTCCCGAGTAGTGGGGATTACAGGCGTGCACCACCACGCTGGGCTAGTTTTTGTATTTTTAGTAGAGATGGGGTTTCACTGTGTTGGCCAGGCTGGTCTGGAACTGCTGATCTCAAATGATCTGCCCGCCTTGGCCTCCCAAAATGCTGGGATTACAGGCGTAAGCCACTGTGCCCAGCCTCCTTTTTTTCTTTTTTAGAGACAGGGTCTGGATCCTCCTGTCTCTGCCTCCCAAAGTGCTGGGATTACAGGCATAAGCCACTGCTCCCAGCCTAGTTTTATTTTCTCAGTGCAAATTTAGGAGCCATCAGTATACTGTTTTTGTTTTTTTGTTTTTTGTTTTTTGTTTTTTTAAGATAAAAAAGGCTGGGCATGGTGGCTTACGCCTGTAATCCCAGCACTTTAGGAGGCCAAGGCAGGCAGATCACCTAAGGTCAGGAGTTCAAGACCAGCCTGGACGACGTGGTGAAACCCCGCCTTTACTAAAAATACAAAATTAGCCGGGCATGGTGGTGCATGCCTGTAATCCCAGCTACTTGAGAGGCTGAGGCACGAGACTCTCTTCAACCTGGGAGGCAGCGGTTTGCAGTGAGCTGATATCGCGCCATTGCACTCCAGTCTGGGCAACAAGAGCAAAACTCTGTCTCAAAAAAAGAAAAAAAATTAGCTGGGTATGGTGGTGCATGCGTGTAATCCCAGCTACTCGGGAGGCTGAGGCAGGAGAATCACTTGAACCCAGGAGGTGGAGGTTGCAGTGAGTCGAGATTGTGCCACTTCGGTCCAGCTTGGACAACAGAGCGAGACTATATCAAATAAATAAATAAATAAATAAATAAATGAAATGAAATAAAAGAGATCACCTAGCAAGTGAATGTAAATAAAGAAGAGGTTACAGGACTAAGACGTGGGACATTGCTAAGATATAGGGCTCAGGGGAACCAGGAGGAACTAGCAAGACTGAATAGGAGAAGCCAGCGAGGCAGGAACAGAGCCAAGAGAGGATTCCAGAAAGTCAAAGGAAAAAGCATTTCAAGGACAGGTGCGGTGGCTCACGCCTGTAATCCCAGCACTTTCGGAGGGTGAGGCGGGTGGATCACTTGAGGTCAGGAGTTCGAGACCAGCCTGGCCAACATGGTGAAACTCTGTCTCTACTAAAAATACAAAAATTAGCTGGGCGTGGTGGTGCACGCCTGTAATCCCAGCTACTCAGGAGGCTGAGGCGGGAGAATCACTTGAACTCAGGAGGCCGAGGCTGCAGTGAGCCAAGATCACGCCACTGCACTCCAGCCTGAGTGACAGAGGGAGGCTCCATCTCAAAAAATAAATAAACTAGAAAGCGTAGCCCATACACAGGAAAGAAAAAAAGAAGAAAAAAAACGGTAAATAAAAACTTCCACTGAGGAAGCTCAGATGTTGGAATTACTAGACAAAGTTTTTTTGAGACAGAGTCTCACTCTGTTACCCAGGCTGGAGTGCAGTGGTGTGATCTCAACTCACTACAACCTCAGCCTCCTGGGTTCAAGCGATTCTTGTGCCTCTGCCTCCTACGTAGCTGGAATTACAGGCATGTGCCACCACGCCCCACTGATTATTGTATTTTTAGTACACACAGAGTTTCGCCATGTTGGCCAGGCAATATAGTGAGATCCCATCTCTACAAAAAATTAGCTGGGCATGGTGGTACGTGCCTGTAGTCCCACCTACTCAGGAAGCTATGGCAGGAAGACTGCTTGAGCCTAGGAAGTGGAGGTTGCAATGAGCTGAGATCGGGCCACTGCATTCCAGCCTGGGTGACAGAGCAAAACCTTATCTCAAAAAGAAAAGAAAAGAAAAGAGAAAAAAAGAAGTACTGTACTTATACGTGTGGTACAACATGGATGAACCTTGAAAATATTATGCTATATGAAATAAGCCAGACACAATAGGCTACATATTTTTATGATTAATTTATATGAAAAACCAAGATAGGCAACTTCAGAGACAGAAAATACATTCGTGGTTTTTAGGAGCTAAAGGCTAGGAGATGGGTGGAATAGTGACTGATAATGGCTATGGGGTTTCTTTTAGAGGTAATGAAATAAAGGAATAAAGGTTATTTATTTTTTTTTTTTTTGAGACAGGAGTCCGACTCTGTCCAGGCTGGAGTGCAGTGGTGTGAACTTGGCTCACTGCAACCTCCGCCTCCCAGGTTCAAGCGATTCACCTGCCTCAGCCTTCCGAGTAACTGGGATTACAGGCGCCTGCCACTGCGCCCAGCTAATATTTTGTATTTTTAGTAGAAACAGGATTTCATCATGTTGGCCAGGCTGGTCTGGAACTCCTGACCTCAGGTGATCCACCCGGCTGTGCCTCCCAAAGTGTTGGGAATACAGACGTGGCCACCACACCCAGCCCAAAATAAAGCTTCTTGAATTAGATAGTGTTGATGTCTGCACAATCTTGTTAATGTACTAAAAACCACTGCATTGCACACTTTTTAAAATTTAATTTAATTTAATTTAATTTTATTATTATTATACTTAAAGTTTTAGGGTACATGTGCACAATGTGCAGGTTAGTTACATATGTATACATGTGCCATGCTGGTGTGCTGCACCCATTAACTCGTCATTTAGCATTAGGTATATCTCCTAAAGCTATCCCTCCCCTCTCCCCCCACCCCACAACAGTCCCCAGAGTGTGATGTTCCCCTTCCTGTGTCCATGTGTTCTCATTGTTCAATTCCCACCTATGAGTGAGAATATGTGGTGTTTGGTTTTTTGTTCTTGCGATAGTTTACTGAGAATGATAATTTCCAATTTCATCCATGTCCCTACAAAGGACATGAACTCATCATTTTTTATGGCTGCATAGTATTCCATGGTGTATATGTGCCACATTTTCTTAATCCAGTCTATCATTGTTGGACATTTGGGTTGGTTCCAAGTCTTTGCTATTGTGAATAGTGCCGCAATAAACATACGTGTGCATGTGTCTTTATAGCAGCATGATTTATAGTCCTTTGGGTATATACCCAGTAATGGGATGGCTGGGTCAAATGGTATTTCTAGTTCTAGATCCCTGAGGAATCGCCACACTGACTTCCACAAGGGTTGAACTAGTTTACAGTCCCACCAACAGTGTAAAAGTGTTCCTATTTCTCCACATCCTCTCCAGCACCTGTTGTTTCCTGACTTTTTAATGATTGCCATTCTAACTGGTGTGAGATGGTATCTCATTGTGGTTTTGATTTGCTTTTCTCTGATGGCCAGTGATGGTGAGCATTTTTTCATCTGTTTTTTGGCTGCATAAATGTCTTCTTTTGAGAAGTGTCTGTTCATGTCCTTTGCCCACTTATTGATGGGATTGTTTGTTTTTTTCTTGTAAATTTGTTTGAGTTCATTGTAGATTCTGGATATTAGCCCTTTGTCAGATGAATAGGTTGCGAAAATTTTCTCCCATTTTGTAGGTTGCCTGTTCACTCTGATGGTAGTTTCTTTTGCTGAAATTGCACACTTTGAAGAGGTTGGTTCTATGATATGTAAATCTTATCTTACAACTATAAGAAAAGGAATGACCTATTGAAACATGGAACAACCTGGTGAATCTCCAATAACTTTTTTTTTGAGATGGAGTTTTTTGATCTCAGCTCACTGCAACCTCCGCCTCCTGGGTTCAAGCAATTCTCCTGCCTCAGCCTCCCGAGTAGCTGGGACTACAGGCACCCGCCACCATGCCCGGCTAATTTTTATATTTTTAATATGGGCAGAGTTTCACCACATTGGCCAGGCTGGTGTTGAACTCCTGACCTCAGGTGATTCACCTGCCTCGGGCCTCTCAAAGTGCTGGGATTACAGGCGTGGGCCACCGTAATCCAGACCTTTTTTTTTTTTTTGAGACGGAGTCTCGCTCTGTCACCCAGACTGGAGTGCAGTGGCACGATCTCGGCTCACTGCAACCTCCGCCTCCCGGGTTCATGCCATTCTCCTGCCTCAGCCTCCTAAGTGGCGCCCACCACCATGCCCAGCTAACTTTTTTTTGTATTTTTAGTAGAGGCGGAGTTTCACCGTGTTAGCCAGGATAGCCTCAATCTCCTGACCTCATGATCCGCCTGCCTCGGCCTCCCAAAGTGCCGGGATTATAGGTGTGAGCCAGTGCGCCCGGCCTCCAGTAACTTTTATAGAGTGAAAGAACTTAGAGAGAGCCAGTCTTGGTGGCTCATGCTTGTAATTCCAGCACTTTGGGAGGCTGAGGCGGGTGGATCACTTGAGCTCAGGAGTTTGAGACCAGCCTGGCCAACATGGCAAAACCCCATCTCTACCAAAAATACAAAAATTAGCTGGGCGTGATGGTGCACGTCTGTAATCCCAGCTACTTCAGAGGCTGAGGCAAGAGAATCACTTGAAACTGGGAGGTGGAGGTTGCAGTGAGCCGAGATCGCACCACTGTACTCCAGCCTGGGCAACAGAGCGAGACTCCGTCTCAAAAAGAAAGAAAAGAAAGAAGGAATTTAGAAAAGAGTTCATACTCAGATGCATTTATATAAAACTCTTAAAAAGGCAAAATATGCCAGGCACAGTGGCTCACGACTGTAATCCCAGCACTTTGGGGGGCCTAGGCGGGTGGATCACGAGGTCAGTAGATCGAGACCATCCTGGCTAACACGGTGAAACCCCGTCTCTACAAAAAATTAGCCAGGCCTGGTGGCACTTGCCTGTAGTCCCAGCTACTTGGGAGGCTGAGGCAGGAGAATCGCTTGAACCCAGGAGGCGGAGGTTGCAGTGAGCGAGACCATGCCATTGCACTCTAGCCTGGGCAACAGAGCAACACTCCATCTCAAAAAAAAAAAAAAAAAAAAGGCAAAATATAACAAAGTATATTTTGTACACTTTATTATATTTTGTATACTTTGTTATATTTTGTATGCTATAGTAACAAAGCAGATCCGTGGTTGCTTGGGGATGAGGTGGGGCAGTTAGTAAGGGAATTACAAAGGGGCATGAGGAAACTTGGAGACGATGATATGTTCACTATCTTGGTTATGGTGATGGTTCATGAGTGTATGCATATGTTATTTTTTTCAAAACAAATACCTAACACTTCTGTTTCTTGGACCAAATTTTTTTTTAACTTACCCTGCCCCCACCACCTGCTTGGACCAAAATGTAATACCTATTTATGTCCTAAAAAAAATAGTAGCAGTTTAGAAAATCGACAACACATAGATAGAAAAAAATGTTAAATAACTACAATTGCTTATTAATGGATGCATGTTTGTTAGACTCTGCACACCTTCCCAAACCTTAATCAGATTGTATGATATCACCTAAATCACTTGATCCATGCTGATTTTTGTCAGGTGTTTGCTTTTTATCACAGAAACTGCTGTAAACCCAGCTTTGCAAAAAGATGTCATTGAAAGAAAAGTAGTTCAATGTAACTTTGAAACTTTGAACTCCCTTGAATAGTTTATAAGGTGTCTGACATGTTGAGTACCCATGTATTTCCCTCAAACAATTTAAAGCATCTTGCAGCGTCCCTGAGAATTCACTATGGCACTCTGAGGTGCCTCAACACAGTTTGGGAACTGCAATCCTAACTCATGCAGGTCTGTGTTTCCTCATTCTGTTTCTTTTCACTTAGTATTATGGTGTTTTTGTTTTGTTTTTTAGAGGGAGTCTCTGTCACCCAGGCTGGAGTGCAATGGCGCCATCTCGGCTCACTGCAACCTCCGCCTCCTGGATTCAAGCCATTCTCCTGCCTCAGCCTCCCAAGTAGCTGGGATTACAGGTGCCCACCACCACGTCTGGCTGATTTTTGTATTAGAGATGGGGTTTCACCATGTTGGCCAGGATGGTCTCGATCTCCTGACCTCGGCCTCCCAAAGTGCTGGGATTACAGGCGTGAGCCACCGTGCCTGGCCAGTATTATGTTTTGAAGCTTGATACTTTGTTTTCTTTTAATAGAGATGGGGTCTTGAGGTCTCACTATGTCGCCCAGGCTATTTTTTTTTTTTTTTGAGACGGAACTTTGCTCTTGTCACCCAGGCTGGAGTGCAATGGCACGATCTCAGCTCACTGCAACCTCCACCTCCTGGGTTCAAGCAATTCTCTTGCCAGGGATTACAGGCTTGAGCCGCTGAGCCCGGCCAGTCCAGGCTAATCTTGAACCACTGGGCTCAAGTAATCTTCCCGTCTCAGTCTTCCAGAGTGCTAGGATTACAGGCGTGAGCCACCACAATCAAACTTCTTTTTTTTTTTTAAAGAGTCAGGGTCTCCCTCTGTCACCCACACTGGAGTGCAGTGGTGTGATCATAGTTCACTGCAGCCTCAAACTCCTGGGCTCAAGCAATACTCCCACTTCAGCCTCCCGAGTAGCTGGGACTACAGGCGAACTTCACCATGCCCAGCTTTTTAAAACATAATTTTTGTTAAGATGCGGTCTCATTATGTTGGCCAGGCTGGTCTCAAACTGCCGGCCTCAAGTGATTCTCCCACCTTGTTCCCCAAAGTGCTGGGATTACAGGTGTGACCCACCTTGCCTGGCCCGGGTTGTCTTTTTTTTTTTTTTTTTTTGAGACGGAGTCTCACTCTGTCGCCCAAGCTGGAGTGCAGTGGTGTGATCTCAGCTCACTGCAACCTCCACCTCCTGGGTTCAGCAATTCTCCTGCCTCAGCATCCCCAGTAGCTGGAATTACAGGCACGCACCACCATGCCTGGCTATTTTCTGTATTTTTAGTAGACACAAGGTTTCACCATGTTGGCCAGGCTGGTCTCATAGGGTGTCTTTAACTAGCATGGAACCCACAAGGTCCACTCATTCATTTTTGTATTACCTCCCAGGCTCAGCATGGTGCCTGAACCTCTATAAGGAGGCAATGTGTGTTAAGAGAGACAGGAGGGGTCAGGTGCGGTGGCTCACACCTGTAATCCCAGCACTATGGGAGGCCAAGGCAGGCAGACCACTTGAGGCCAGGAGTTTGAGACCAGCCTGACCAACATGGCAAAATCCCGTCTTTACTAAAATTGCAAAAATTAGCCATGCATGGTGGTGTATGCCTGTAATCCCGGCTATTCAGGAGGCTGAGACATGAGAATTGCTTGAACCCGGGAGTTTGAGGTTGCAGTGAGCTGAGATCGCCCCACTGCACTCCAGCCTGGGTGAAAAAATAAGACTGTCTCAAAGAAAAAATTTTTTTTTTTTGTAGAGACGGGGTCTCCCCACGTTGCCCAGGCTATAACTGTACTTTAAAAGACACAATACTCTAGAGATGTCATTAGAGTTAGGTAGATTATTATCTTAATTGACCCTAAATTCACTATTTTGGAGCTAAGCAACCAATTACAGCCTGGTGATATATTCACCTGCTCCCTAGATGGAGGTTCTGTGAAGGCAGCAGCTCTGTCCACGTTGTTTACTGTAGGGCTGAACACTGACCTTGAGACATAGTTGGCACTCAAAATTATATGTTGAATGAGAGCATTTTGATCAGGTGGATCTAATGCATTTGAAATAATTCATAGGGCTGGGCACAGTGGCTCAAGCCTGTAATCCCAGCACTTTGGGAGGCAGAGGCAGGCAGATCGCCTGAGGTCAGGTGTTCAAGACCAGCCTGGCCCCAGCCTCCCTAGTAGCTGGGATTACAGGCATGCACCACCACGCCTGGCTAATTGTGTATTTTTAGTAGAGATGGGGTTTCAATAAGTTGGCCAGGCTGGTCTTGAATTCCTGACCTCGTGATCCACCCACCTCAGCCTCCCAAAGTGCTGGGATTACAGGCGTGAGCCACCGCGCCCGGCCACATCTGGCTAAGTTTTTGTAGGGTCGGGATTTCTCTATGTTGTCTAGGCTGGTCATGAACTCCTGGACTCAAGTGATTTGCTCGCCTTGGCATCCCAAAGTGCTGAGATTACAGGCATGAGCCACTGCACCTGGCCTATAACGCAAATTTTATTTTTATAATTTTTTTTTCTGAGACAGAGTTGCACAGGCTGGAGTGCAGTGGTGCGATCTCGGCTCGCTGCAACCTCCGCCTCCCAGGTTCAAGTAATTCTCCTGCCTCAGCCTCCCAAGTAGCTGGGATTACAGGTGCCCATCACCACGCCTGGCTAATTTTTTTTTTTTTTCTGAGATGGAGTTTTGCTCTGTCACCCAGGCTAGAGTGCAGTGGCGCAATCTCGGCTCACTGCAACAACCTCTGCCTCCCAGGTTCAAGCGATTCTCCTGCCTCAGCTTCTCGAGTAGCTGGGATTACAGATGTGCGTCACCACACCCAGCTAATTTTTGTATTTTTAGTAGAGATGAGGTTTCACCATGTTAGCCAGGCTGGTCTCGAACTCCTGACCTCAGGTGATCCACCTGCCTCAGCTTCCCAAAGTGCTGAGATTACATGCATGTGCCACTGTGCCCGGCCAATAAGACTACTACTACTTAATCAGAAAAAAAGTTTCGAAAGGTTGGATATTTTTAAACATTGAAAAAGTATTTTTTGCCAGGCACAGTGGCTCATGCCTGTAATCCTAGCACTTTGGGAGGTGGAGGCAGGAGTTTAAGACCAGCCTGGCCAACATTGTGAAAAACCCTGTCTTAAAAATTAGCAGACGTGGGCCAGGCACAGTGGCTCACACCTGTAATCCCAGCACTTTGGGAGGCCGAGACAGGTGGATCACGAGGTCAGGAGATCGAGACCATCCTGGCTAACACGGTGAAACCCCGTTTCTACTAAAAATACAAAAAATTAGCCGGGTGTGGTGGCGGGCACCTGTAGTCCCAGCTACTCAGGAGGCTGAGGCAGGAGAATGGTGTGAACCCGGGAGGCGGAGCTTGCAGTGAGCCGAGATTGCGCCATTGCACTCCATCCAGCCTGGGCAACAGAGCGAGACTCTGTCTCAAAAAAAAAAAAAAAAAAAAAAAATTAGCAGACGTGCACGCTTGAACCCAGGAGACAGAGGCTGCAGTGAACTGAGATCATGCCACTGCACTCCAGCCTGGGTGACATAGCAAGACTGTCTCAAAAAAAAAAAAAAAAATTGTGGCTTAAGAAATATTGACACTTAAACTACCTTGAAAATAAGAATAGATTTTGTCTAGAAATAAATTATGTTATTTGAAATAATGATTAAGTTTTTATTTGGTTCACTAATTCCATAAGGTCATAAAACAGATAATATAAAAAGCTTCCATGGTTCTATTTATATGGACATTAGTAGGAACTTGCAAGTGCTACTGTAATTCCTCAATGTATTGTTTCAGCAGTACTAATTTAATGCAGATATAGTCTAGATTAAGTTTTACATTTTTTTTTGAGATGGAGTCTCGCTCTGTCGCCCAGGCTAGAGTGCAGTGGCACGATCTCGGCTTACTGCAAGCTCTGCCTCCCGGGTTCATGCCATTCTCCTGCCTCAGCCTCCCGAGTAGCTGGGACTACAGGTGCCCGCCAACACGCCTGGCTAGTTTTTTGTATTTTTAGTAGAGACGGGGTTTCACCGTGTTAGCCAGGATAGTCTTGATCTCCTGACCTTGTGATCCACCTGCCTTGGCCTCCCAAAGTGCTGGGATTACAGGCGTGAGCCACACCGCCTGGCCAAGTTTTACATTGTTAAGCTATCCATGTTCTCTTGGGAACTGAACTTTTTTCCTCTTGATGCTCTGGATTTGACATTGCACTTGACTTTTTATGTAGTAACTGACATGTGCCAGAGTTGGCATCTTCCCCCAAGTCCAAGCATCATGAGTAACTCTTGCTTATCTCTCTCTCTCTTTTTTTTTTGAGACAGGTTTTGCTGTCACCTAGGCCGCAGTGCAGTGGCGTAATCATGGCTCATTGCAGTCTCAACCTCCTGAGCTCACTCAGTTCTCCCACCTCAGCCTCCCATGTAGCTGAGACTACAGGCATGCACCACCACACCCAGCTAAATTTGTTTATTTTTGTAGAGACTAGATCTCACTATGTTGCCCAGGCTGGTCTTGAACTCTGGAGCTCAAGCGATCCTCCTGTCTCAGCCTCCCAAAATGTTGGCATTATAGGTGTGAGCCACTGCACCCTGCCTTGCTTATCTTTATAGATTCAAATGGTAGGCATTTCCCATCACCTAATTCCTTTTTTTGTTATTGTTGAATAGGGTCTTGCTGCCTGGGCAGTGGCCCAATCACAGCTCACTGCAGCTTCAATCTTTTGGACTCAAGTAATCCTCTTGCCTCAGCCTCACAAAGTGCTGGGATTACAGGCATGAGCCACCAGGCTTGGCAAGTGATGAAATTTTTTATTTTTATTTTTTGAGACGGAGTTTTGCTCTGTTGCCAGGCTGGAGTGCAGTGGCACAATCTCGGCTCACTACAACCTCCGCTTCCTGGGTTCAAGCGATTCTCCTGCCTCAGCCTGTCAAGTAGCTGGGACTACAGCTGCGCGCCACCATGCTCGGCTAATAAGAGATGGGGTTCCACCATGTTGGCCAGGATGGTCTCCATCTCTTGACCTCGTGATCCACCCACCTCGGCCTCCCAATGTGCTGGGATTACAGGTGTGAGTTACTGCACCTGGCCGGCAAGTGATGAAATTCTTATAATTTAAATGGCTACAGACTTAAAAGGCAAGCTATATACATTGAAGCGCTTTTTTTTTTTTTTTTTTAGCATTTGTACTTTTCAAATAGACCCATTCTTTTATTAATAAGCTAAAGATTTTCTTTTCCTCCCTCATCTTCTTTATTTGTAAATACTTTTGGGTGTGTTTCTTTTAGTTAAGTATGCACAACAGATAAGGAAGGGTGTGTTTCTGTTATTTACTTATTTGAGATGGAGTTTCACTTTTGTCGCCCAGGCTGGAGTGCAGTGGCATGATCTCAGCTCACTGCAACCTCCACCTCTGGGGTTCAAGTGATTCTCCTGCCCCAGCCTCCTGAGTAGCTGGTATTACAGGCGCCCACCACTACCCCCAGCTAATTTTTTTTTTTTTTTTTTTTTGAGACAGAGTCTCGCTCTGTCGCCAGGCTGGAGTGTGGTGGCGTGATCTGGGCTCACTGCAGCCTCCACCTCCCGGGTTCAAGTGATTCTCCTGCCTCAGCCTCCCGAGTAGCTGGGACTACAGGCACGTGCCACCATGCCCAGCTCATTTTTTGTATTTTTAGTAGAGATGGGGTTTCACAATGTTGGTTAGGATGGTCTCGAACTCCTGACCTCAGGTGATCTGCCCGCCTCGGCCTCCCAAAGTGCTGGGATTACAGGCATGAGCCACCGCGCCCGGCCTCCCCCAGCTAATTTTTGTATTATTATTATTATTATTATTATTATTTTTTGAGATGGAGTTTTGCTCCTGTTGCCCAGGCTGGAGTACAATGGCGCAATCTCGGCTCACTGCAACCTCTGCCTCCCAGGTTCAAGCGATCCTCCTGTCTCAGCCTCCAGAGTAGTTGGGATTACAGGCATTAGCCACCACACCTGGCTAATTTTTTGTATTTTTAGTAGAGACGGGGTTTCACCATGTTGGTCGGGCCGGTCTTGAACTCCTGACCTCAGGTGATCCACCTGCCTTGGCCTCCCAAAGTGCTGGGATTACAGGCACGAGCCACTGTGCCCGGCTTATTTATTTATTTTTTGAGATGAAGTCTCACTCTGTTGCCCAGGCTGGAGTGCAGTGGTGCGATCATGGCTCACTGCAGCCTCTAATTGCAAGGCTTAAGTGATCATCCCACATCAGCCTCCTGAGTAGCTGAGACCACAACTGTATACCACCAAACTGGGCTAATTTTTTGTAATTTTTGTAGAGACGGGTCTCACATTGCCCAGACTGGTCTCAAACTCCTGGCCTCAAGTACTCTCTCTTTAAAAAAGATAATACTGCAGGGCCTGGAGGCTCATGCCTGTAATCCCAGCACTTTGGGAGGCTGAGGTGGGCAGATCACTTGAGGTTAGGAGTTTGAGACCAGCCTGGCCAACATGGCAAAACCTGGTCTTTACTAAAAATACAAAAATTAGCCAGGAGTGGTGGTGAGCGCCTGTAAATCCCATCTACTCGGGAGGCTAAGGTGCGGGAATTGCTTGAACCTGGGAGGTGGAGGTTGCAGTGAGTCAAGATCGTGCCACTAAACTCCAGCCTGGACGACAGAATGAGAACCTATCTAAAAAAAAAAACGGGTAATACAGGCTGGGCGCAGTGGCTCATGCCTGTAATTCTAGCACTTTGGGAGTCTGAGGCAGGAGGATTGCCTGAACGCAGAAATTTGAGACCAGCAAGGCAACATTGTGAGACCTCATCTCTACAAAAAGTAAAAAATTAGCCAGGTGTAGCATGGCGCACCTGTACTCCAAGCTCCTTGGGGGGCTGAGGTGGGAGGATGGCTTGAGCACAGGCTGTCCAGACTGCAGTGAGCCATGACTTCGCCATTATACTCCAGCCTGGGTGACAAAGGAATACCCTGTCTCTACCCCCTCCACCAAAAAAGGAGTTAATACAGCTTATTGTATGTTTGGTTATACTATAATCTTTAGAACAAAATCCCAAACAAAAACAATGCACCCCTCACTTCCTTTGGCAGCTGAGTGGCGAAACTGAAGTATATACAAAGTATTATACAAAAGTGAAGTATACATGTTACAAAGCCAGCCACTCTCAGAAACATCCAGAGGAGGGGCCTGGCACAGTGGCTCATGCCAGTAATCACAGCACTTTGGGAGGCCCAGGTGGGTGGATTACCTAAGGTCAGGTGTTTGAGACCATCCTGGCCAACATGGTGAAACCCCATCCCTACTAAAAATACAAAAATTAGCTGGGCGTGGTGGTGCGTGCCTGTAGTCCCAGCTACTCGGGAAGCTGAGGCAGGAGAATCACTTGAACCCGGGAGGCAGAGGTTGCAGTGAGCCGAGATCACACCACTGCACTCCTGCATGGCGACAGAGTGAGACTCCATCTCAAAAAAAAAAATAAAAAAAAATCCAGAGGTGACTAAGTGCCCGGACTTCAACTGAACCTTTGATGAGTGCTACCCAGTACTCCAGTTCCCACACACTCACAGTTAAAATAGCAACCTTTTTCCTCATTCCTGAGAAAAGAGGGATAAAATAACAATCTAAGAGGAAAGGAAAGAACAATGTTTCTGGGGTGGGCGTGGTGGCTCATGCCTGTAATCCCAGCACTTTGGGAGGCCGAGGCAGGCGGATCACGAGGTCAGGAGATCGAGACCATCCTGGCTAACACGGTGAAACCCTGTCTCTACTAAAAATACAAAAAATTAACCGGGTGTGGTGGCGGGCGCCTGTAGTCCCAGCTACTCGGGAGGCTGAGGCAGGAGAATGGCGTGAACCCGGGAGGTGGAGCTTGCAGTGAGTCGAGATCGCACTACTGCACTCTAGCCTGGGCGACAGAGCGAGACTACGTTTCAAAAAAAAAAAAAAAAAAAAAAAGAACAGTGTTTCTTGGGACCAGACCTGATATCAAGGTTGGCTGTTTTCAGCAGTGGAGGCAGCACTGCGCTATTGGAGTTTCCAAGCTAATTAAGGGAATTTTTCCCACTTGGTGAAAGCTGGGGCCTCAGGGCTCAGGCTTCCTAACATTTTGGGCACCCAGTTAAAAGATCAACAGTCCCCTGTCCCTTCAGCATGTGACTCACCCCAGGGCAATGAACTGGGCCCACGGCTCCATCTGCATCTATATCCCTATAAATCATGGATTTATACATATTGATATATACGTTTATAATGCTTGTAATATATACTTCCATTTCAACTTACATATATATAAAATGTAACAATTTCTTTTCTTTTTTTTGAGACGGAGTTTCGCTCTGTCGCCCAGGCTGGAGTGCACTGGTGCGATCTTGGCTCACTGCAAGCTCCGCCTCCCGGGTTCACACCATCCTCCTGCCTCAGCCTCCTGAGTAGCTGGGACTACAGGCTCCCGTCACCACGCCCTGCTGATTTTTTGTATTTTTTTTAGTAGAGACGGGGTTTCACTGTGTTAGCCAGGATGGTCTCGATCTCCTGACCTCGTGATCCGCCTGCCTCGGCCTCCCAAAGTGCTGGGATTACAGGCGTGAGCCACCGCGCCCGGCCAAAATGTAACAATTTCAACCTGTAAAAAGGTAAGTGGTCACTTTACCTATGATGTGGATTAAATAAGACGTGTCAACGCAGCCATCCTGCCCCATCCGACCAGACCTTAATGCTCCAAAACCATCAGTTTGCGCCTGGAAAACTGGGAAAAGTGTTTATTCCCTTACACACGCTTCGCCAAAGGCCCTGACACTTAGGGCTTTTTCACTGCTGCGAACGTTGGACCGGCTTGTGAGAAGGAGTACAGTTAATCTAACTTTGGTATACTGTATCCAGAGACCACAGAGGGCTCGCTCTGCGATTTATGGTGCGAGGAGGACCAGACACCCGCTGTGCCCGTCCTACTCCTGCAGATCAAACTCAAAGCCACACTTTCCGGAGTGAGAAACGGGACAGTAAATGAACGCAGGAACCACGGTGCGCAGGCACAGAACCCCGCTGGGTTTGCTACGAAGGTTGAGGTGGAAGCGCCCAGCGCACCAGGCGCCACGGCCCGGTGTGTGACCTCACTAACCTCCATCAGCGAGCACCCTGTCCTGCCCCTTCACGGGCGAACAACCCCACACGAGGTAGTGGTGTGGGAACCAGCACCCGGAACCGTAAAAGCACGGCTTCCCTGAGCCCAGGCACTGCATGGCACCCACTGCGCATGCCCCAGAGCGGCGACGAATGGGAGCCCGGAGCGCAGGGGCGGAGGCGCGCCCGGGCCGCTACCGAGAAGCGCCAATCAACCATCGACCAATCAGATCATCACCGTCAATCGTCGTCGACCAATCAGAGTCCACCGCGCCCCGGCCTTGAGCCAGTTGCTTGTTCCGCTGCGGGAGGGCTGGGTCAAGACTAAGCCTTTGGGGGAGAGGCCAATGCGGTGGGCGGGAGAGAGGCCGAGGGCCGCTCGGGTCTCGGAGCGCCAACAGGACGGGATGGGCACGAGCATGCCGGGCCCCGCGCGGGGAAGAGGCTCTTTCCTTACCCCACATAAAAAGGTGTGCCCGGGTTGGCCGCCCCTGCCCAGTGTTGTGGCCCCACGTGGACGCTTTCATGCGCGCGTCCCTGCCCCGCGCGTGGCGGGCCATTCCAGGCTGTGGGCTGCGGGCTCTGGGGTCCGAGGGTCGGACACGCTGGGGAGTGGACACCCCTAGGGTTACACAGACAGGGCTTTGGACACCCACAGGGGCACACACATTGGTGAGTGGGCACTCCTGGGGTCACACAGACCGAGGTGCATAGAGGTAGGGCGCGCCCGCCCAGGGGTAGTTGGTGGTGGCTGAGGGTGAGGGCAAGGTAGGGACTGGGAGGAGACTTCTGGTTCCCTGGCTGGGCCAGGGTTTTCCTGTGCAGGTGAGGGGAGTAGGCCGGGGCCTCTGGTTGGCGGGGAGGGCTCCAGGAGCCTGTCCCAACCCTGCAGGCCTCTGGCTGAGCCTCACAGAAGAGAGCTCTGAGATGGGCTGTGCAGCAGGGGAAAGAAAAAGAGGTCGGTCGCCTGTTCTGGGTTCTTGACCATCCACCAGTGGTGGTGGAACCTGGAAGTCTGAGGGAGGAGGGTGGGGAGGCGCTTGAGGGACGGGGGAATCTAGGCGTCAGGAATGATAGTTCGTTGATCCAAATTACTCAGTAATGGATAATTTTAACACGTGCCAACCTCTCCTGATTACGTGAATAATTTCACTGCGTCTTCACAACCACCTTAACTACTATTATCATCGTTGCGTTCTGGATGAGAGACCTAAGGCCCTGTAGAGGTTACCAGAAGGCACACAGCTGAGCAGAGCCAGGGCCAGGGTCAGGCTGTGCACTCTGGACTCTGTGTTCTGACCATGCGTCACTGACTCTACAGATGTCTCTGCTTTCTGTGCTCACCCTGTCCTCATTCCGCCCCTGGCAGGACAGAGGGCCCCTGAAGCATCCATTTGCCCACAGCATCAGTGAACCGTGTAGAACTCTCTGTGCAAGTGAGCTGGCCCCTGCGCACCCTGAGTCGTTTTTCTTCCCTGGCTCCCCAGGCAGGGGCAGTGAACAGAGGACAGGGAAGCTTTGTAGGAAGAGGGCAGTAAATCACAGCATAGCTATCCAGACTGCAATTATTTACTTAGTGCATTCAGGGTCTTGTGCTAGGTGGTGGGGATTCCACACTAAACCAGACAGACAAGGGTCTTGTTCCTGCCTGCCCTCGGGGTGTGTTTTGGGAATTCCTCCTTGAGGGTGCTTTGGCATTAATGGGCAGAGGTCTGGTGCTGGGGGGCAGTCCCACACCAGCAAGACTTGTAATGTACATGAATGTGAATGTCATTTCAGGATGGTAAAAGGAGCCCGTTTCTTTTTTTTTTTTCTGAGAAGGAGTTTCGCTCTTGTTGCCCAGGCTGGAGTGCAATGGCGCGATCTCGGCTCACTGCAACCTCCGCCTCCCAGGTTCAAGCGATTCTCCTGCCTCAGCCTCCCTAGTAGCTGGGATTACAGGCATGTGCCACCACGCCCAGCTAATTTTGTATTTTTAGTAGAGACGGGGTTTCTCCATGTTGGTCAGGCTGGTCTCGAACTCCCGACCTCAGGTGATCCGCCTGCCTCGGCCTCCCAAAGTGCTGGGATTACAGGCATGAGCCACTGCGCCTGGCCGAAATGTTTCTTACTAAAAGGGAGCATTGGGTCTGAGGGTTGGGAAATGACACTTCCTTAAGTCAGGCCTGTCCCAGGAAGCACCCTGCAGTCAGGGGTACGGAGGGCCATGAGGATAGTATGGTGAGGGGAGGAGGAGGATATAGCAACGTAAATTTTGCCATCTTGGCCTCAGTTTGGTTTTAAAGGACAGCAGCTGGACCTTCCCTATGTGTAGGACTCAATTAGTGGGGCCAGGGTGTGGAAGACACCCCTGTGTCTTATTACCTACTCAGGGCCTGAGGTGTGGCAACCAGGATCTTGTAGGGAATGCCTTCTCAACAAGAAGCAAAATACAGAAGATATAAACAGGAAGCCAGGCGTAGTGGCTCACACCTGTAATGCAAGCACTTTGGGAGGCTGAGATGGGAGGATCCCTTGCACTCAGGAGTTTGAGACCCACCTAAGCAACATAGTGAGACCCTGTCTTTATAAAAAAAATTTTAAAAATTATCCGGGTATGGTGGTGTGTGCCTGTAGTCCCAGCTACTTGAGGGGCTGAGGAGGGAGGATTGCTTGAGCCTGAGAGTTCAAGGTTGCAGTGTGCTGTGATCGTGCCAGTGCACTCCAGCCTGGGTGATAAAGCAAGAACCTTGTCTCCAAAAAAAGAAAAAAAAGATATAAACAGGAGGTGATTCATCTGGTGCCCCTGGAGGTTGGAGACGAAGGTGATGGGGTCTATCCCAGTTCTTGGGTGTTCCTGGTGTTTACTGTGTAGTAAATTACTTCTGCTTCCAGCTGTGCGGACAAGCAAACAGAAAAGCTGGATTAAAGCTGCTGTTTTTAAGTCTATTTGAAGGCCCAGGAGAGCAAATTATCTTTGAGGTATTACCTCACCAAATACTGGCATCCAGTGCAGAAAAGCAAGAGTTGATGGAGACACATAAAAAACAAATAAGCTCGGCTGGGCACAGTGGCTCACGCCTGTAATCCCAGCACTTTGGGAGGCTGAGGTGGGCAGATCAGCTGAGGTCAGGAATTCGAGACCAGCCTGGCCAACATGGTGAAACTCCGTCTCTACTAACAATATAAAAATTAGCTAGGTGTGGTGGCGGGTGCCTGTAATCCCAGCTACTGGGAAGGCTGAGGCAGGAGAATCGCTTTAACCTGGGAGGCAGAGGTTGCAGTGAGCTGAGATCGTGCCACTGCACTCCAGCCTGGGCAACAGAGCAAGACTCTGTCTCAAAAACAAACAAACAAAAACCAAAACAACAAACAAACAAAAACCAAAACAACAAACAAACAAAAAACAAACTAGCTCTGGCCGGACGTGGTGGCTCACACCTGTAATCCCAGCACTTTGGGAGGTGTGCGGATCACCCGAAGCCAGTTCAAGACCAGCTTGGCCAACATGGTGAAACCCCATCTATACTAAAAATACAAAAAATTCGTCTGTCATGGTAGTGTGTGTGCCTGTGGTCCCAGCTACTGGGGAGGCTGAGGTGGGAGGATCACTTGTGCCTGGGAGGCAGAAGTTGCAGTGAGCTGAGATTGTGCCACTGCACTTCAATCTGGGTGACAGAGTGAGACCGCGTCTTATTAAAAAAAAAATACAAATATTAGTTGGGTGTGGTGGCATGGGCCTGTAATCCCAGCTACTTGGGAGGCTGAGGTGAGAGAATTGCTTGAACCTGGGAGGTGGAGGCCTCAGTGAGCCGAGATCACGCCACTGCACTCCAACCTGGGCAACAGAGCAAGAATCTGTCTCAAAAAAAAAAACAAAAACAAAAACAAAAAACAAAGGCCAGGCGCAGTGGCTAACACCTGTAATTCCAGCACTTTGGGAGGCCCAGGCAGGTGGATTACTTGAGGTAAGGAGTTTGAGACCAGCCTGGCCAACATGGTGAAACCCTGTCTCTACTAAGAATACAAAAATTAGCTGGGCGTGGTGGCCCATGCTTGTAATCTCAGCTACTCCGGAGGCTAAGGCACAAGAATCACTTGAAACCCAGGAGGCAGAAGTTGCAATGGGCCGAGATTGCACCATGGCACTCCAGCCTTGGCAACAGAGTGAGACTGTCTCTAAATAAATAAATACATACATACATACAGACATACATACTAGCTCCAAATTACTGATGCCAATCAAGAGTAATAAAAAATATGAATGATATGAAACGTGATATTAAAATGATTAGTAAATCACTATAGTCCATAATGGGAAAACTCATTCCACTATGTACTAAAATAACAAAAATCGGGCCAACACTTTGGGAGGCTGATGTGGGCAGATCCCTTGAGTTCAGAGGTTTGAGACTAGCCTGAGCAACATAGCAAAATTTCATCTCTACAAGAAATATAAAAATTAGCCAGGTACAGTGGAACATGCCTGTAGTCCCAGCTACTCGGGAGGCTGAGGTGGGAGGAAGAGGATGGCTTGAGCCTGGGAGGCGGAGGCTGCAGTGAGCCGAGATCACACCACTGCACTCCAGCCTGGGCAATAGAGCCAGACTTTCTTTTTTTTTTTTAAATCATTCTTATACCTTGATAAGGAAATATGCAACTTTTAAATGTTAATTTAGAAAATAACCAGCAAATGTAGCAGATGTTTAGTGTCCCCTAAATTAGTGTTCAAGGGGATCGATCTGGACGCAGAGAAAGAAGTAGAAAAATGGAGAACAGTTCAGGCACAGTGGCTCACGCCTGTAATCCCATGGCTTTGGGAGGTTGAGGGAGCAGGATTGCTTCAGCCCATGAGTTCAAGACCAGCCTGGGCAAAATGGCAAAGAGCCCAATCTCTATGGAAAATAAAAACTTTTAAAAATTAGCCCACCATGGTGGCACTGGGCTGTAGTCCCAGCTACTCAGGAGGCTGAGGTGGGAGGATCCCTTGAGCCCAGGAGTTGGAGGTGGCAGTGAGCCATGATTGCGCCACTGTACTACAACCTGAATGATGGTGAGACCCTATCTCTAAAAAGAAAAAGCAGAATAATTTTATCTTGGCCCCCATGTGGCACCTCACAGCTTGGGAACAACAATTTCTCACGTTTCCTCAGTTCCAACCACCACTCACAAGCTGTGTGACCTCGAGCAAGGCACCCAAGCTCCTCTGGACCTCAGCTTCCCTGTCAGTACAATGGGGATAACAACAGTGCTTACTTTATGGGATCATCTGTGAATGTGAAATGAGTTAATAAATGGAAAGCACTTAGAAAAACCTCTAGAACCACTGAATCAAATTGGATATCATTATTGATCCCTCATTCAATCCTTCAATACCCATTTAGTGTTGTCTGTCCAGATGGTGGAAATACGCCTAGCACACAGTGACTGCTCAGCGAACAGTGTCACAATGAACATGTGAAATGGCCTTGAAGGCCACATCGGGGCTTGCCTTGATCAGCAGGTTGGAGGTGCTCCAGGCCCGAAACTTGGCTGTGAGTGGGGACACGGGAGGGAGGTTGGAACTGCCACTACAGAAGGGGCTCTGAACCTAGGTTCAGGAGAGAGGCTTTGAACCTGCACGTGTGGGGAGCCATGGAAGTTTCCAGGAAGGACTGCAGGTCCCACGTGGAGATGTGCCGTTCCTCCTTCAGGTACCTGGGAATGTCAGTCACACCCCAGACCTGCTCAGCTCCTCCAAACTGCTGTTCCTGTATCTGAGAGCTTCAAGTCCCCAAATGGCCTATCTAATACATGGGGAAACTGAGGACTGGGGAGGCCCAGGGACTGAGCTAGCATTCACTTGTGGAAATAGTCTGGCATCACCTGAAGAAGTTAGAGACATGCAAACCCTACGCCCTCAGATTCCCCTCTGAGAGTCTGCGTGCCTATGTGAACCAGGAGACACGTGCGGGAGTGAACACTGCAGTGTTACTCCCAACAGCAACAACCAGAAACAGCCCAAAGGCCTGTTACAGGAGAATATGGACATGCAGGCTGCACATGCACACCACGGAATGCTGTATAGCAGTGGAAATAAATGAACAGCTACCCCTACAGGCATACAGGAATCATAGCAACAGCTGGGAGTGACGTGAAGCAGAGGGACAAGAATGTGCACTCATGCCCGGTCTGCCTGGCTTACAATCCTGGCTCTCTGTTTGCCAACTAGAACTATCGTGCAAATCATTTAACCACTCAGTGCCTCAGTTCCCTCATATGTAAAATGGACATGGTAACAGTGTGTATCCCACAGGCCATTATGAGGATTTAAATGATTTAAAGGATTGTGGGCTGGGCACAGTGGCTCAAGCCTGTAATCCCAGCACTTTGGGAGGCCGAGGTGGGTGGATCACCTGAGGTCAGGAGTTCAAGATGAGCCTGGCTAACATGGTGAAACCTCATCTCTACTAAAAATACAAAAAAAAAAAAAAAAAATTAGCCAGGTGTGGTGGCAGGGGCCTGTAAACCCAGCTACTTGGAAGGCTGAGGCAGGAGAATCACTTGAACCTGGGAGGCAGAGGATGCAGTGAGCTGAGATCGTGCCACTGTACTCCAGCCTGGGCAACAGAGTGAGACTCGGTCTCAAAAATATAAATAAATAAACAAACAAATAAATAAAGGATTGTGAATGTAAAGGTGACAGAACAGTGCCTGACACACACATCAAGTGCTACATGAGTGTTAAGATAAAGCCGGCTGGGTGTGGTGGCTCACGCCTGTAATCACAGCACTTTGGGAGACCGAGGTGGATGGATCACCTGAGGTCAGGAGTTCGAGACCAGCCTAGCCAACATGGAGAAACCCCATCTCTACTAAAAATACAAAAATTACCTGGGCGTGGTGGCGGGCACCTGTAATCCCAGCTACTCGGGAGGCTGAGGCAGGAGAATTGCTTCAATCTGGGAGGTGGAGGTTGCAGTGAGCCAAGATTGCGCCACTGCACTCCAGCCTGGGTGAAAGAGCGAGACTCTGTCTCAAAACAAACAAAAAACAAAAAGAAAAAGAAAACCAGAGGCCAGGTGCAGTGGCTCACGCCTGTAATCCCAGCACTTTGAGAGGCTAGGGCAGGAGGATCGTCTGAGGCCAAGAGTTCAAGACCAGCATAGGCAACATGGCGAGACCCTGTCTCTATTAAAAATTTAAAAATTAGCCAAGTGTGGTGGGATGCACCTGTAGTCCCAACTACTCAAGAGGCTGAGGGGCGAGGAATACTTGAGTTTGAGGCAGCAGTGACCTATGATTGCAGCACTGCACTCCAGCCTGGACAACATAACAAGACCCTGTCTCAAAAAAAACAAAAACAAAAACAAAAAAAAAGATAAATCTAGAATGTCCAGTGGGGAAAAAGTAAGTTTCCAAAGATTACATAATGTTATGGTTTGATGACTTGTACCTCTCAAACCCAGCACTTTGGGAGGCCAAGGTGGGTGGATCACCTGAGGTCAGAAGTTTGAGACCAGCCTGACCAACATGGTGAAACTCCATCTCTACTAAAAATACAAAAATTAGCTGGGCATGGTGGCGGGCACCTATAATTCCAGCTACTTGGGAGGCTGAGGCAGGAGAATCGCGTGAACCTGGGAGGTGGAGGTTGCAGTGAGCTGAGATCGTACCATTACACTCTAGCCTAGGTGACAGAGCACTACTCTGTCTCAAAAAAAGAAAAAGAAAAAGAAAAAGAAATGTAATTGCCATTGTAACAGTATTAAGAGGTGAGATCTTTAAGAGGTCATCAAGGAAGCAAGAGAGAGAGAGAGAGAGTCTTTTTTCTACCGCGTGAGAACATAGTGAGGTCATCTGCAAGCCAGGAAAAGAGTCCTCATCAGAAATGACCCTGCCAGACCTTGTTCTGGGAATTCTAGCCTACAGAACTGTGAGAAAATAAATTTCTGTTGTTTAATCCAAAAAAAAAAAAAAAGTGGTAATCAAGAGGCCTCATGAATGGATTACTGCTGCTATTATGGGAGTGGGGAGTGGGTTTCTCATAATAAAATGGGTTCAGCCCCCTCTCTGGCCCTCTCTTACTCTTTCCCCCTCCACTATGGGATGACACAGCAAGAAGACCCTGGCCAGATGCTGCACCTAGATCTTGGACTTCCCAGCCTCCAGAACTATAAGGAATAAATTTCTATTCTTTATAAATTACCCAGTCAGTGTCATGTATTTTGGTACAACAGCACAAAACAGACTAAGATGTATACTTTTTTTTTTTTTTGAGACGGAGTCTCGCTCTGTCGCCCAGGCTGGAGTGCAGTGGCGCAATCTCGGCTCACTACAAGCTCCACCTCCCAGGTTCATGCCATTCTCCTGCCTCAGCCTCCTGAGTAGCTGGGACTATAGGCGCCCGCCACCACGCCTGGCTAATTTTTTGTATTTTTAGTAGAGACGGGGTTTCATTGTGTTAGCCAGGATGGTCTCGATCTTCTGACCTCGTGATCTGCCCGCCTCGGCCTCCCAAAGTGCTGGAATTACAGGCGTGAGCCACTGTGCCCAGCCTAAGATGTATACTTTTATACAGTTCAGAAACACCAAAGATGAAGCAAGATATTTAGGCTGCAGACTACTGACTTATTGTATCCTCACATAGCTGAAAGAGGACGAGAGTCTCTGGGGTGCCTTTTAAGGCACTGATCCCATCTATGAGGGCTCTGCCCTTGTGACCTAATTACCTCCCAAAGGCCCCACCCCTAATGCCATCACATGGGGTGGTTATGATTTATTTTTTTTTCTTTTGAGATGAAGTCTCGCCCTATTGCCCAGGCTGGAGTGCAATGGCGCAATCTCAGCTCACTGCAACCTCCGCCTCCCGGGTTCAAATGATTCTCCTGTCTCAGCCTCCCAAGTAGCTGAGACTACAGGTGCACGCCACCACGCCCAGCTAATTTTTGTCTTTTTAGTAGAGATGGGGTTTCACCATGTTGGCCAGCCTGGTCTCGAACTCCTGACTTCAGGTGATCCGCCCACCTTGGCCTCCCAAAGTGCTGGGATTATAGGTGTGAGCCAGTGCTCCTCGCCTCTACAAAAAATTTTTTAAAAATTAGCTGGGCGTGGTGGCGCACGCCTGTAGTCCCAGCTACTCAGTAGGCAGGAAGATTGCTTGAGCCCAGGAGATCAAGGCTGCAGTGAGCCATGATTGTGTCCCTGCACAATCAGCCTGGGAGACAGAGTGAGACCCTGTCTCCAAAAAAAAAAAGGAAGCCTTGCTGGGCATCTAATGGGAAAATCTGTGTTCCCAACAATGGAAATCAGCTAGACTGACCAAAGCACCAGAGGAACAAATGTATTTAGAGTGGTTCTGTGTGCATATGGTGGGGGGTGTATGGCAAGTGGGGAGTTGTCAACTGGCAGTCTTTAGCAGTGGCTATATGGAGGCTTCTCATGATTTCCACTTCAGTCAGAACAAAAGCCACAGTAGTTCCAGTGGATGGACCTTACAGCACTACAGGATCTCCCTGACCTGACCTCCTACCACCTTCTCCCTCACTTACTCCCCTGCAGCCACACCAGCCTCCCGGCTGTTCCTCACACACGCTAGCAACAGTGCTACCACAGGGCCTCTGCACTTCATTTCCCCTGCCTAGACCGCTTTCCCCAGATAGCTGCATGACCGTCCCTTACTTCCTTAATACCTTTGCTTAATGTCACCTTCTCTCTAAGGCTTTCTGTGGCCATCCTATTAATACTGCCTCTTTCCCCCATGGTTCTTAGCTTCTTATAACATCTTCCATCACTTACTTCTGCTTATTCTCACTGTCTCAGCCCCAGTGGCAAGGATGTTTGTTTTGTTTGTAGCTCCATACTCGGTACCCAGGATGCTGCCTGGCATATCGTAGGGTCTTGATATTAAGTGATTTACTCCATACGGTTCCCCTAGCATGCAGGATGGTACCTGGCATTCAGTAGGAGCTCAAGAGATGTTTGTTGAATGAACTGATGTGATAGGGGACTTGGTGAGGACCCGCCCCCACTTAGATAGCTTTAGAAGCTGTTGGATACTTCATCCCTCTGCGTGGTGCTGCAGACATGGAGATGAAGAGGTGGCCTCAGTGTGGGAGTAGAGGGGAGCATTCCCTTGACTGAGGAAGGAATGTTAGGAAAGAGAGCTGAGGCTGGGCGTGGTGGCTCATGTCTGTAAACCCAGCACTTTGGCAGGCCGAGGTGGGCAGATCACGAGGTCAGAAGTTCGAGATCAGCCTGACCAATATTGTGAAACCCCGTCTCTACTAAAAATACAAAAATTAGCCGGGCATGGTGGCATGCGCCTGTAATCCCAGCTACTGAGGAGGCTGAGGCAGTGAGCCGAGATCACGCCACTGCATTCCCGCCTGGGCAACAGAGCAAGACTCCATCTCAAAAAAAAAAAAAAAAAAAAAAAAGAGCTGAGGCCAGGCGTGGTGGCTCATGCCTATAATCCCAGCACTCAGCACTTTGGAAGACCAAGATGGGAAGATCACTTGAGCCCAGGAGTTCAAGACCAGCCTGAACAATATAGTGAGACCTTGTCTCTATTATCTCTAAAATAAAAAATTATTTAAAAAAATTTTTTTAAAAGAAGACCTGACCTGTCCATATCTGCCACCGAACACAGCCCAGACAGCAACCCCCAGCACCTCAATAATTGACTCCTCTCTGAAAGGCAAAGAAACTGCTTCCTGAGTCTGCTGCTACAAATTCAAGGCTCGGCGTCTGGACAATTTTTAACAGAAGCAGCCCCCTGCCGGGGAAACTTCTGGGGGCTTGGCAGAAGAGGCAGATGCCTTTTAATCTACCTCTTGCTCAATCCCTGTGATGTGAAAAAAGCCAGTCTGGACAAATTGTACAGGTCACAGTCCCCAGCTTGTGAGGGGCCTGTAGAGAATTCTCGGGCTCACAGAAGCTGTTGCTGCAGTAACCACTGCCGCAAGAGCAACTCTGGCAGCAGGCAGGTGCCAGGCAGCAAGCTGAGAGAACACTGCACAGATTCAAAGCGTCTTCAGATACAAGGCTTTGTTTGTGCACAGTGAACAAGGGGCATATTGGGAAAGCCTCCTTATATTGTCCACACTTCCCTGAATGTAAGGAGCCCTGTCCTCAAAATGGGGATCAGCAGGGCTCCTTTTAAGGCAAAGCAGAAAAAGTCCCAGTGGCCTGTCAGGGGAGACCAGGCACTTTGGCTGGAGCTAGGTGTTCTGGACAAAGGGCCATATTCAAGAACTTTGGGCCCCATTTTCAAGCGTAGGCTTAGGAGAAAGATGAATTCCAGGAAATCTGAAGCTGATGAGATATCTACTTTAGCATTGTGGCACGGGGAGGAGATGGAGGGTGTCTGAAATGGCCGGGTTATGTCGTGCTACAGGCAGAGACAGAGCCCCAGTGCCATTCCCTGGGGAGCTTTAGCCCTTCTCAAAGGTGCTACCAAGGCTGGTTTATTATGATTGGAGAAAGGAGGAGGCCTCCTTGACAGAGTGAAGTGCATAAAGCATAGGAAACAGACTACTGGACATGAGAAGTTGGGAACATCCTCCCTATGATTAACAAAATACAAGCCAGAGACCAGGCATGGTGGCTCATTCCAGTGCCTATAATCCCAGCACTTTGGGAGGCTGAGACGGGAAGATCGCTTGAGCCCAGGAGGTCAATGCTGCTGTGAGCTATGACTGCACCACTGCACTCCAGTCTGGGCAACAGAGGAAGACCCCAGGCTCAGCATATTCTCTGGGGTCCTGCTGAGAGTGAAAGCATATTCTGCTGCTAGTTGCTAGAGTTCTTGCTCAGAAAGTTGTTCAGAGATACAGTATTTCAGATTCCACAGCATCCAAAGATTTTTTTTTTTTTTTTTTTTGAGACTCTGTCCCCCGGGCTGGAGTGCAGTGGCGCCATCTGGGCTCACAGCAACCTCTGCCTCCTGGGTTCAAGCGATTCTCTTGCCTCAGCCTCCTGAGTAGCTAGGATTATAGGCGTGCACCACCATACCTTGGTAATTTTTTGTATTTTTGTACTTTTAGTAGAGACAGGGTTTTGCCTTGTTGGCCAGGCTGATCTTGAACTCCTGGGCTCAAGCGATCCATCCACCTCAGCCTCCTAAAGTGCTAGGATTACAGGCATGCACCACTGTGCCCAAGCTCATAGTTTCTATATTCCAAGAGTGAGCTCACAATCAAATGAGTCTTTTAACTTGTCCTGTACCCTGAGCAGAAAAGCAAGGCTGAAAAGTGAAATGGTTCCCACCTCAGTCAACTCAGTTCCCACATTAACTCGCAGCTCATCATACTACTTATGATTTCATCTTTCTATTAAGTACTTGAAATGGTTTTTATTATACCCTAAATTTTGGTAAATATTGGGTTTGTTTCTAGCTTCCCTACTGGTTCACCCATCCCTTTCCCTTGTCCTTGTCCTAGGACTGCACCAGAAGTAGAGGATGGAACAATGATCTTCCCACCTTCTGAAGGCAACTTTCTCATATGGTACAGAACTGGTACCAGCCTGGGGGATGGGAGGAGTCCCATGGGTCAGTCATCATCTGTGTCACTAGGGCCCATGTACTGGCAGATGGCATCGTAGTGAAGCTCCACCACCTGATTTTCTCTTGGCAGTTGCACCAAAGCCCGGCTCCGTGCTCTGTCCCGGCTCAGCAAATGTCCCACCTGGAACAGAAGTGAAGTGGAATCAGCAAGGCAAGCCTAGACCCTG
The DNA here is from genome assembly GCF_028885655.2 of Pongo abelii. NCBI lineage: Eukaryota > Metazoa > Chordata > Mammalia > Primates > Hominidae > Pongo > Pongo abelii. Next base: position 49,599,699 of record NC_072008.2, read on the forward strand.
GGACAGGCCCTGAACGACTCACAAACCTCTACTGCCAGGTCTGAGACTCACCCTTCCAGCCTGTGGGCCCAGCACCACCATCACACGGTCACCCTCTGCCTTGGGAACCAGGGTCTCCAGCATGTCTTCCCTCAGGCCTATGGATAAGGGAGAGGGGAGTGACGCCCACAGCAAGGACCAGCCCAACCAGCGTCCTGTCAGAAGGGCCTTTCCTGGCCAGGCGTGGTGGCTCACACCTGTAGTCCCAGCACTTTGGGAGGCTAAGTTGGGAGGATCGTTTGAGCCCAGGAGTTCGAGACCAACCTGGGCAAGATGGTCAGACCTCGTCTCTACAAATTTTTTGTTTTGTTTTTGTTTTTTGAGACTGAGTTTGGCTCTTGTTGCCCAGGCTGGAGTGCAATGGTGTGGTCTTGGCTCACTGCAACCTCCGCCTCCTGGGTTCAAACGATTCTCCTGCCTCAGCCTCCTGAGTAGCTGGGATTACAGGCAACCACTACTGCGTTTGGCTAATTTTGTATTTTTAGTAGAGATGGGGTTTTGACATGTTGATCAGGCTGGTCTCAAACTCCTGACCTCAGGTGATCCACCCTCCTCGGCCTCCCAAAGTGCTGGGATTACAGGCATGAGCCACCGCGCCCAGCCTACAAAAAATTTTAAAATTAGCCAGGTGTGGTGGTGAGTGCCTGCAGTCCCAACTACTCAGGAGGCTGAGGTGAGAGGATGGCTTGAAACTAGGAATTCGAGGTGGCAGTGATCCATGATGGTGCCACTGCACTCCAGCATAGGTGATAAAACGAGACCCCATCTCAAAAAAAAAAAGAAAAAAAAAAAAAAGAAGGGCCTTTCACCTGGCTGTGGTGGCTCATGCCTGTAATCCCAGCACTTTGGGAGGCTGAGGCAGGAGGATCACGAGGTAAGGAGTTCGAGACCAGCCTGGCCAATATGGTGAAAACCTGTCTTTATTAAAAATACCAAAATTAGCTGGGTGTGGTGGCGGGCACCTGTAGTTCCAGCTACTCAGGAGGCTGAGGCAGAAGAATCACTTGAACCCAGGAGGCGGAGGTTGCAGTGAGCCGAGATCGCGTCACTGCACTCCAGCCTGGGTGACAGAGCGACTCTGTTTCAAAAAAAAAAAAAAAGAAGGGCCTTTCCTGTATTCTCTGGAGCCACTCTACACCCTGTTGACAGATGGGAGTCCCACCACATCCATTTCACAGATGAGGTAACCTAAGTAGTTTACAAAAATCACTGTAATAAAGGGTGGTGGTGATAACAACAGGCACCTTTTATTGCGGGCATGTTTTAACCCCTGCCGTGCACTGAGAGCTCAATACACATTCCTTCACTAAGGCACCAATCACAAGAGGAAGAAATAGTAAATTCCATGCTAATTTGACAGACCGGAGGCCGAGCGCGGTGGCTCACGCTTGTAATCCCAGCACTTTGGGAGGCCGAGGTGGGAGGATCACTTGAGGTCAGGAGTTCCAAGACCAGCATGGCCAACCTGGTGAAACCCTGTCTCTACTAAAAACACAAAAATTAGCCAGATGTGGTGACGCTTGCCTGTAATCCCAGCTACTCGGGAGGCTGAGGCAGGAGAATCGCTTGAACCTGGGAAGTGGAGGTTGCAGTGAGCCGAGATCATGCCACCACGCTCCAGCCTGGGTGACAGAGTGAGACTCTGTCTCAAAAAAAAAAAAAAAAAAAAAAAAAAAAAAGAAAACTTGACAGACTGGGAGAGCGGGGCTCAAGATAACCACCATCATGGAAGTGTCTAATGTTCTGTAAGAGGATGCCAGGCCTTGCAAAATACCTGAACTCTGCCAAACCTCCCAGCTTTGCCTGGGCCAGGCTCTGGGCCTAAAACACTCTTCTTGATCAACCTCCAGCTGCCATCGCTCAAACTCACCTTCCAAGACTCGGCCTTCATCTGTCCGACATACACAGGTAGCTGGGCTTAGGACATCTTCAATTATCATCTGGGGATACAGGTCAGGGGGATGTGAGATTTTAGAGAGGTAGGGAGGCCCAGTCCCTAGGAGAGGGAGAGGGAGTCAGGCTGCAGGGTTCCCACCTTGGTGTTGTAATATTGGCCTCCTTTGTACATGTTGTCCACAAACCGCACGCGCAGGTCCCTGTGCAACCAGTGCTGACTCCTGGGGGCTGCTTTCTCACTCTTGGCTGCAGGCCCATCCTGTCTGTGGAGAAGGTGCCAGCACCAGGCTTAGCTCTTCATCAGATGCACTTTCCAGTTGCCCTCCCTTTGCCTATGCTATGAAACCCACCCACAATGCAGTTCCCAGTTCTTTCTATGAGCCTGCCTTGCCTCGGAAGCCTTCCCTGGCTGCTCGAGTCTACCCACAGCCCTGCCTTCTTGACTCCTCCCGCACGCTCAGAGTCCCACCGGTCTGGAAGGTGTTTCCGCTTCCTCTCTGAGTTGTCCTGCTGGATGTGGAGTTCTTGATTCCAGAGGGTCTTCCGTGATGAGGCAGTTCCGTTCTGTTGCCCTGGGGAAGGAAGTTTTGCTCACCTGGCCTGTTCAAGAGGTTATGAGGAGAACCAGGACAGAGCCTCAGTGTCTCACTGCCCTTTCCTTCCAAGGCCATGTCTCAGCCTAGAGCCACCTCCCACCTGCCAAAGTGCCCCTCTCACCCCTCAGGCATTTGCTAGAATGCCTTTCCCCCACCTCTCAACCATTTCAGCTTCCTTCAGGAACCCTCCCGCAGCCAACCTAGTCCACACCAACAAGGCTCACCTAGTGTGGACTAGAGATTCCCAGAGAGCTCTGTCTGTACCCATTTGCCAAACTGCCCTGTCCTACCGAAACGCCTTCGCCTGTGCTGGTCTGTCTGCCTAGAATTCCTTCCTTCTTGGTCACACCCTAATCCTAGCAGTTCTCACTCCCTAGTAAAAGAGAGGTTCATCACCCTAAATGGACAAAGATCTCAAAGGTAGGAATTGGTTTCTGCACCTGTTTCTTCTCACTCAGAGACAGGCTACAGACCCAGGGGTATGACATCGACCTTTCTCCAATCAAATGGAGTAAGTCACTTATGTCCATTCTCACCTCCTGACCTCTGATTGGAAGTCATATCTGCCAGGCACACTGCTGCCCCTCCCTGCTTCAGATCTAAAACCATCCCATTAGCCAGGCCCTGCCACCCCTAGGAATGCGTTGCCAACTCCCCTAGCTCTACAAGAGGCTCACTCACTGAGATCCAAGGTGTTCTTGTCAAACTCCTGCTGGGAGACATGCCGCAGGCAGTACTCACTAACAGTCACCACCCGGTTCCCCACAGCCAGACGAACCATGGCCCGAACATTGTCAGGATCGAGGCCTTCCACCTAAAGTGTTGAGGGGAAGAAGTCAGGTAGGGGTTGTGGACTCCACCCACATTCCTAGGACCAAGATGTCAACCCCTTACCTCTAAGAGGCCTGCTTCCTCTGTCTCCCCAACCAGACTCTGACCCCTAAGAAGTGGGACCAGGTCTGGTTCCTGTGTCTCCCTCAGCTGACTGTGGGGCTTCCTTGGATCCTTTAAGCATTTAATCTTCAGGGACTTGTGGCATATGGCATTCTCTTCCTTTTAGCTGGGAACTGAGGCTCACGAAGGCCAGCAAGTGGTCCTGTGTTACTGAGTGAGGCAGTGGGCCAAGCAGACCTAAAAGACTAGGAGTCCCAGCCTTTCTACCTCAAATCCAATTATTCCTCCATCTGACCCTCAGATCAACCTTCCCTGCTGCCTGTTTTGGGCTCCCGGGATATGTTGGTTCCTTACCTTCCCATAGAGGCCTCGGTGAGGGCCAGAAAGAACCACCACAGCTCCTCCAGGCACCAGCCCTTGAGGCTGATCTTCCTTATCTTTGTCTTGCTCCTCATCTGGCCTTGGCATGCGGGAGGGGCCAGTGGTCAAGGCCTGGGCCTCGGTCAGGTTGGCACCCAGACCTAACCCCTTGGGCCTCAGTGAGTTGACACGGGGCTTCACTACTCTGCAGGGAGGAATATGGGTTTGTTGGAGAGGAAGCAACAGTCTTCAACACCTTATTTACTTCCTCTTCCTGCCCAAACCCGCCCCACCCGACCCATTGACATTTTCTTTTCTTTTCTTTTTTTTTTTGGAGACAGAGTTTTGCTCTTGTCATCCAGGCTGGAGTACAATGGCTAGATCTCGGCTCAGTGCAACCTCCACCTCCCGGGTTCAAGTGATTCTCCTGCCTCAGCCTCCCGAGTTGCTGGGGTTACAGGCGCATGCCACCATGCCCGGCTAATTTTTGTATTTTTAGTAGAGACAAGGTCTCACCATGTTGGTCAGGCTGGTCTCGAACTCCTGACCTCAGGTGATCCGCCCTCTTTGGCCTCCCAAAGTGCTGAGATTACAGGTGTGAGCCACCGTGTCTAGCCCCCACCAATATTTTCAAGGTTGCCCTTTCTGATCTCATATTAGGACTGTTTTTGACCTACAGAAACCGCAATTTCATTTGGTTCAACCTAATAACATGCTGCATATACCATCTATTATATAATATCTACAGTGAGATCAGAGGCAGATCGCTGTAACCAAATATACTATTTCTACAGGGGAAATCATATGAATATTCACACCAAGCAGGAGAAACCGGATTATAAATACTCAACATGGTTGGGCATGGTGGCTCATGCCTGTAATCCCAGCACTTTGGGAGACTGAGGTTGGTAGATCACCTAAGGTCAGGAGTTCAAGACCAGCCTGGCCAACATGGGGAAACCCCATCTCTACTAAAAATACAAAAATTAACCAGGCGTGCTGGTGCATGCCTGTAATCCCAGCTACTCAGGAGGCTGAGGCAGGACAATCACTTGAACTCGGGAGGTAGAGGTTGCAGTGAGCCGAGACTGCACCACTGCATCCCAGCCTGGGTGACAGACAGAGACTCCATCTCAAATACAAAAAAAAAAACAAAACAAAAACAAACAAAAAAACTCAACGCCAATTCAGGTCATATTTGGCTGCCAATGGGTTATGAAAAAATGAAAAAATGTTTGGTTTTCAGAATTCTTGAGTTTGCAATTGCGAAGAAAGGGTTGCAAGTCTGCATGACAATAGCAAATGTTTAGTCTACACTTTCTTGGGGTCAGGGCCTACTGTATGTGCTTTATGTATATAATTTCTTTTCCTTTTTTTTTTTTTTTTGAGACGGAGTCTCACTGTCACCCAGGCTGGAGTGCAGTGGCGCAATTTCGGATCACTGCAAGCTCCGCCTCCTGGGTTCACGCCATTCTCCTGCCTCAGCCTCCTGAGTAGCTGGGACTACAGGCACCCGCCACCATGCCTGGCTAATTTTTTGTATTTTTTTTTAGTAGAGACAGGCTTTCACTGTGTTAGCCAGGATGGTCTCAATCTCCTGACCTCATGATCCACCCACCTCAGCCTCCCAAAGTGCTGAGATTATATGTGTGAGCCACCGCACCCGGCCCTACTTTCTTTTCTTAAAATTAATTAATCTTTTGTAGAGATGGGGCCTCCCTATGTTGCCCAGGCCAGTCTCAAACTCCTGGAGTTAAGTGATCCTCCTGCCTCAGTCTCCCAAAGTGCTGGGATTACAGGCATGAGCCACTACCTGGCCTATGTGTATAATTTCATTTAACTCTCACAACAGACCTATGAAGTCAGTACTATTACCCCCATTTTTCAGATGAGGAAATTGATGTCCCTAGAGGCAAACTTTATATAAATAGGATTCTATTAGAGTTTCAAAGGGCAAATGGGAGTTTAAAACAGTAGTGGAAGGGGCTGCTGAATTAGTTAGGGCGATAATGTATCCTCCCTCCCTGCCTAGGTGGTTCTGGTTTGGCAGTGACCCTGGGGATCTTGATTGCAGCCTGATCTATCTGTCCCCTCGCCCCTATCCCAGAACTCACTGATTGAAGGTGCGGCCGATGCCCTCACCAGGTTTCCAGCCCATGCCCCGCAGCATGGCCAGCCCATAGGCCTCCACCGGGACCGCCTCATAATTAGCTTCCTCTGGCACCTACAGGTTCAGGTAGAGGAAGGAGGGTCAGGCTTTGCTTACACTGGGTCTCCTATTTGAAGTGCACTTGCTGCCCCCCACTGGGAGACCTGCTACGTGTCTTTTCCAATCAGCTCAAGGGTGAGTTTTGATTTCCTCTTTCCATCCCTCACTGTACTCCTCCATGTTCAGTCCTTCAACAAATATAAAATAAAGCACCTCGTCTATGGCAAGTACTGTTCTAGGTACTGGGGATGAAGCTGTGAACCAAACAGACAAAAACCCCTACCCTTGCAGAGCTTCTGATCTAGTTGTGGAGACATACTATAAATAAAACCCAGAAAACATGATATGTCAGGTGGTGACGTAAAGAACAAGAAAACAGGGTAAGAAGATGCAGAGGGATGGAGAGGGAGTGCCACTGGGTTGACATTTAAGCAGAGATCAGGAGATGACAGCAGAGGGAGCCATGAGGATATGAGAAGAAAGTGTCCCAAGCTGAAAGCATAGCAACAGCAAAGGCCCTGAGGCCGGACAAGGCTTGGTATGTGTGAGGGGTATCATGAAAGTCACCATGACTGAAACAGAAATGGTGAGAGTAGACAGCACAGAAGGGTGGGGAAGAGACCAAATCAGGAGAGCTGGGCAGGAGTCAGAGGACCTTGAGCCAGGTGGGAGCCACAAGAGGGACCAGTGAGGAAATTACTCTAACAGTCCAGATGAGAGATGCTGGTGGCTCAGCCCTTTGCAGTGGTATTGGTGGTGGTGAGAAGTGGTCAGTTCTGGGTGTCATTTTGAAAAAAGATGATAGGATTGTGCTGGCAGATTGTATGGGGCATGAAATAAAGAGAGGAATTGAGGATGACTCCAAGGTTTTCTTTTCTTTTTTTTTTCTTGAGATGAAGTCTTGCTCTGTTGCCCAGGCTGGAGTACAGTTGCACGATCTCAGCTCACTGCAACCTCAGTCTCCTGGGTTCAAGCGATTCTCCTGCCTCAGCCTCCCAAGTAGCTGGGATTACAGGCACGTGCCACCATGCCCAGCTAATTTTTGTATTTTTACTAGCGATGGGGTTTCGCCATGTTGGCCAGGCTGGTCTTGAACTCCTGACCTCAGGTGATCCGCCTGCCTCAGCCTCCCAAAGTGTTGGGATTACAGGCGTGAGCCACCACGCCTGGCTGACTCCAAGGTTTTTATGCTGAGTGAGAGGAAGGATGGATGGAATTTTTGGTCACCTGATATGTAGAAAGCTGCAGGAGGAGGTTTATAGAGGGAAAAATTAGAAGAATGAGGCCAAAGCTGGAACAGGATGAAAGGATGAAGAGGGAAGTGAGGATCTTTTTTTTCTTTAAAGATGAAGGAGCTGGGCACAGTCGCTCACGCCTGTAATCCCAGCACTTTGGGAGGCTGAGGTGGGTAGATCACTTGAGGTCAGGAGTTCAAGACCAGCCTGACCAACATGGCGAAACCTCGTCTCTACTAAAAATACAAAAATTAGCCAGGCGGTAGTGACACGTTTCTGTAATCCCAGCTACTTGGGAGGCTGAGGCAGGAGAATCGCTTGATCCTGGGACCGGGAAGTTGCAGTGAGCCGAGATCACACCACTTCACTCCAGCCTGGGCAACAGGGCAAGACTCTGTCTCAAAAAACAAAAAACAAACAAACAAAAAAAAGTTGAAGGAAACCAGGGCACATCTGAAGGCTGAAGAGAACAGTTCAGTTGAAAGAGAGAGTGGTGT